>NC_079213.1:92962651-93287651 GCF_029633865.1 Lampris incognitus | reverse complement strand
GTTACTTCCTCACAAGGTTGTTGCTGCACCAGTGTTCAAGGATCTCGTAAGTGCAAGAGCATCTTGACAATATTAATCTACACTCATACACCCAAATTACCATTTCATTTTGAAGAGCTGTAAGAGAAACTGAATGTCACCTTTTTCTTTCATTATTCTCTTACTGTTGCAGCAGGTAAGGGCAATCAAGGATAGAGATGGAAATGTGCTGACAAGTGAGGAGAGTGTGCTAAGAAGGTGGAAGGAGTACTTTGAGGGGCTGATGAATGAAAAAAATGAGAGAGAGGAAATGTGGTGGATTAGCAAGGAAGATGTAAGGGCAGCTAAAGGATAAAGAATAGAAGTTGGTCCAGATGACATACCTCTGGATGCATGGAGATATTTAGGAGGGATGGAAGTGGAGTATTTAACTAGATTGTTTAACACAATCTTGGGAAGTGAGAGGATACCTGAGGAGTGGAGAATAAGTATTATGGTACCGATTTTCAAGAATAAGGTGATGTGGAGAACTGTAGCATCTACGAAGGTATAAAGTCGATCAGCCACAGCATGAAGATATGGGAAAGAGTAGTAGAAGCTAGGTTAAGAGGAGAAGTGACGATTATCGAGCAGCAGTATGGTTTCATGCCATGAAAGAGCACTACAGATGCGATATTTGCTTTGAGAATGTTTATTGAGAAGTATAGAGAAGGCCAGAAGGAGTTACATTGTGTCTTTGTAGATTTAGAGAAAGCATATGACAGGGTGCCGAGAGAGGAGGTGTGGTATTGTATGAGGAAGTCAGGAGTTGCAGAGAAGTATGTAGGAGTGGTGCAGGATATGTATGAGGGAAGTGTGACAATGGTGAGGTGTGCGATTGGAATGACAGATGGGTTCAAGGTGGAGGTGGGATTACATCAAGGATCGGCTCTGAGCCCTTTCTTGTTTGCAATGGTGATGGACAGGTTGACGGACAAGATCAGGCAGGAGTCTCCATGGACGATGATGTTCGCAGATGACATTGTGATCTGTAGCGAGAGTAGGGTGCAGGTTGAGGAGAGCCTGGAGAGGTGGAGGTATACACTGGAGAGAAGAGGAATGAAAGTCAGTAGGAGCAAGACGGAATACCTATGCATGAATGAGAGGGAGGACAGTGGAATGGTGAGGATGCAAGGAGTAGAGGTGACGAAGGCATATGAGTTTAAATACTTAGGGTCAGCTGTCCAAAGTAACGGGGAGTGGACAGGTGAAGAAGAGAGTGCAGGCAGGGTGGAGTGGGTGGAGAAGAGTGTCAGGAGTGATTTGCGACAGAAGGGTACCAGCAAGAGTTAAAGGGAGGGTTTACAAGATGGTTGTGAGACGTTATATGGTTTGGAGACAGTGGCACTGATGAAAAGACAGGAGGCGGAGCTGGAAGTGGCAGAATTGAAGATGCTAATATTTTCACTGGGAGTGACGAAGAAGGGCAGGATTAGGAATGATTATATTAGAGGGACAGCTCAAGTTGGACAGTTTGGAGACAAAGCAAGATAGGCAAGATTGAGATGGCTTGGACATGTGTGGAGGAGAGATGTATATTGGGAGAAGGATGCTGAATATGGAGCTGCCAGGGAAGAGGAAAAGAGGAAGGCTAAAGAGGAGGTTTATGGATGTGGTGAGGGAAGACATGCAGGTGGCTGGTGTGACAGAGGAAGATGCAAAAGACAGGAAGAAATGGAAACGGATGATCCGCTGTGGCGACCCCTAACGGGAGCAGCCGAAAGTAGTAGTAGTCTTACCAGTTTTGCAGAGTGAGTAACTAATGTTAGAATTTTATTTTTTACATTATATTTTGTTGTTACTGAGGCGGAATCAGCGAAGTGACACTACCGCCTTTTTCCAGAAGGCGGCACCAAAGTCAATACTGTAGCGAATTCGGGGGACAACGCAACCACAGGAACTGCCGCGGCCGGGAAGCGAACCTGTATCGCCCGCACCGCAGGAGACATCGCTAACCGCTAGTCAAGAGGGTCTAGCGGGCGATTCAGGTTCGCTTCCCGGCCGCGGCAGTTCCTGCGGTTGCGTTGTCCCCCGAATTCGCTACATTACAAACTGCATAAACAAATTATCGCAGTTCAAGCAGTCTTTTGCGATACGTGTATCGCGCATATTGATATCGCGATAAAGGTAAATTTTCGATATATTGTGCAGCCCTAGTTGTGAGACCAGCTATGTTGTATGGTTTGGAGACAGTGACACCGACGAAAAGACATGAGGAGGAGCTGATTGAGATGGCTTGGACATGTGTGGAGGAGAGATGCTGGGTATATTGGGAGAAGGATGCTGAATATGGAGCTGCCAGGGAAGAGGGAAAGAGGAAGGCAAAAGAGGAGGTTTATGGATGTAGTGAGAGAGGACGTGCAGGTGGCTGGTGTGATTCGCTGTGGTTACTCCTAACGGGAGCAGCCGAATGTAGTAGTAGTAGTAATAGATTCTCTTACTGTTGGATTTTACATGAGGAGTGTCGGGGTATCGTTCGCTATCCCCTCCTCCGAGTCCGTTGATGTGAAGAAAAGACAGTCGAGACGTCTCTGTAGATAACAGCCAATCCTCCCTATGTGTCTGTCTTTTTTTGTGTGTGAGATTCTTTATATGCTAAACTTCCCTTGTTCATGCGTCACAGACGGCCTTGAGCATTCTTCCCGACTTTTTTTTACTTCTTTACACTATCCCTTCTGTCTGCATAACCCCCCTCTCTGTTCGCTATCCCCCTTTTGGGTAGGGAGAGTTCATCCTGTGTTGACATGTTGTGTCTACCTCGAGGGTCTCTCTGTTCCAGACTTCTTATCTCCTCTCGCTGGCCTTTGCTACACAAGCATTCCTCTCTACAAGTAGCAAGTAATATAATTCACATCATGACATTTAGTTACCCCACCATCGTTTGATATATATGGTTTATGGTTCCAATAATATTTTAAGTCTTACATTTCCCCCTTTTGATCTCCTACCGGAGATTACCAAGTACGTTTAATATCTTCATCTAGGTCCCTTTCCACAGGTGTCGGTACCAGAAGGGGCATCATGGGAGGTGGAAAGTCCCCCTCTCGACGTTCAATTGCTGTAACTATTAGTCGGTTAATGAGAGATCTAAAGCATGGTATGAAACAACAGCCACAGGTAACCAAAATTCCCATAAAAACGGCTAGGGATACAAATAATGACATGATCAGTCCCTTCCATTTTCCAAAGAAGTGAGTCATCCATTTTTCAAAAGGATTGCTAATACCTGAATGATCGTGCATAGTTTTTGAAAGGGTACGTAAACCCTCTAGGGCCCTGGTCACTGAACCGTCGGGGGCCATGTAATTGGGGATAAAGGTGCAACACTGATCTCCGAACATTGAGCATACACCCCCGGTTTCAGCCAGCAACATATCTAAAGCCATTCTATTTTGTATAGTCATCAAAGAAGTGGCCGCCAATTGTTCCGACAACCCGGCCACAGCATCTCGCGTCAAGTTGGCCAGGCGGAGTATATTGTAATGTATGTAATTGATCCGGTCAACGTTCTTATTAGGAGTGACGGGAAAGAGGGCACTGATGATGGGCATACTCTCAAATCCAGCAGCGACTTGGTTGGCTAGCTTATATTCATCCGGCACTCCTCGGGGGACGCCTATTGCGTCAACATACGTGGGGCCCCCTTTTGATAAGTCAAAACTATGGGCCGTTGCCTGCCTCCGTCGCCTCCCCCACCGTCCCCTCTGCTGCCTCGGCCCAATCAGGGTCACAGGTAGAGAGAGACGGGCAAGGGCGCATCGTCCAACCCAATCGGCTGGGAGTCGAGGCCTAAGCATGGTGCCTCCACAATACCAAAACAAATCGGCCCGGTGATAGTGCATGATGGTGACATTGGTCCATCCCGTCATATTAATGAGGTGCCGAAGTCATTGTGATTTAGAAAACAGGTGAAGTTATTTTTTACCGGAACAAAGGCGGGTGGTATAACATCCTGATTGCCTTTCGCCTGGACCAACGGGTACACACGGTTCAGGCTAGAACTATAGTCAGGGGGTGCATTCATCATTATGGCAATCAGACAATAGAAACCCATGGCATCATGGATATAAGTTGGCGCGGGAACCGTAATCAACACAGGAAGGGCCGAAGAGCAGGCCACGCAACCCTCCATCCCTCTCTCTGCCGCTGTTGCAGCCAGCCATTCCAACCACATATTTTTACCCGCGTATCCGGTGGCGTAGTAGACTATGTCAGACGGGTCTATCTTTTCGTGGTCGACCCTTTTTACTACATCATATTGGTCTGGCCCCGCCCTTTCACCTGTGATGTTGGCGTGTTGGCTGTCCTGGGGAGCGACCCATGTGACGCGGAAAAAACTCTGTGTGTCCACCCCTGCTTGGTCTAGGCCTATGGCATACAGGGTGTCATTGTCTCCTTTACGCGGACACATTTCTAATAGGCCAGGCCCTTCGTCATACCCTGTACTGGCAGTGTGTCCCGCCAATCCGAACTCGATCCCTTTCTGTCGGTCAACTGTTTTTTCTATCGAGATCATAATGGTCTTACCATCTCCTCCTAATTGAACTTTCATATATTTGCTGTAATCTTCTTTGCGGTGACTCCCTATGTCCCCTGTGTACGCATCTACATAAGACCATTTAGAACAGCTGGGCCACAACACCTTCCGGCATATGTAGACTGGCTGTTTTTTCCAATAATCTTCCTGACCTTCTGGACACGGGAACAGGTCGCAAAGCCTTACCTGATATGTGGCAGTGGTGCCTACTGGATGGGTCCAATTAACCCACGAGTTGTACCACCCCCTTTTCCCGCCTGGTGGTCCCTGACTGCACCTGAACTCTTTTCCCCTTTTCACTTCATCTCTTTTGGCTCTTAGAAGGGACTGATCCAGGGCCCACAACCCTAAACAAAGGCATAACATCATAGTCATTATCCCCATTATAAACCTTGTTCCCCTTGTCTGCCTGACTGTCATTCGTAGTTATATCTGTCAATACGTTGGTCTGTCTAGTCGTCCGCCCCTCGGTTCTCCGTCTACGTCTACTTCTGGCCGGGAATTGTGATGGTCCGGCTAGTTCATCTATGACCTAGGGGAGAGGTTACCAGCACTTTCACCCTGACTTCTGCTAACAGTGTCGGCTTCGGGGAGGGTCGGTGAACCTTCGAGTCCACCCGAAGAGGTGGACGCTTCTTGTAGATCGTCCTGTATGTCTTGCAGGTGTAGCGCGTGTCCTAATCAGGTTTATGTGCATGGTGTTCCTGCTCCAAGGCTGTCTCTATCAGGCCGGCGTACAATGTTCCTACTCTCAGGCCCAGCTCCTTTAGTCCCCCTGTTGAGGTGATTTATCACCTCATATAATATTTCAAGTGTGGTGCGTGGGTATCTATATCAGTATTCGGTCATTGGTTCCACCCCAGGGTAGGATGTCCCCCAGGCATCCTTGCAAGGCACCGCTGGGGCTTCCTCAATGACCTGCGAGGCCTATGTGTAGCGTGTGGGTACATAGGTGCTAAATAAAAGCAGCAAGCGTTTCTTCATTGCACACAGCAGAGATGTATACAAGTAATACAAAGTGTAGTTAACTGAGGGAGGCTAGGCCGTTTCTACAAGCATAGAGACATAAATGCAGAATGCATGCTTTACGGATCCTCTTTCAGACAGGGCTGTCCAGCGGGCTGTCTGGGTCATCCGAATCCAACTCGCCGAGGTCCGGTCTGTCTAGGCCCCCTTCGTCTCGTGGGGGGCGGCCCATACTGAGCATTCCAGAATGGTAACTGTTGAGAGAATGGTTATCCTCCCTAAAAGTTCCTGTCTCACCTTTTAACAGGCTCTCTCCGTCTGGGTTGATAGGCCTGAGCAATTCTACTTCTGTCATCTGGTAGGGCAGTGGGAGGGATGTTATACTAGATTTCATGTGTTCGTCCATGCATCGAATGCATAAGGCCTTGTACATAGGTATACAGAAACAAACTCCAATAATCAACACTAATGTTATGACCAATATGGGTCCGGCCAGAGAGGACAGCCAATTTTCCCATTTGCCGAACCATTTTGACATCCAGTTTCCAAATGGGTCATTTACTCCCGAATGTTCCTGGAGCTCGTCTGAGAGCATCTTTAGACCTGTCAATGCCCTGGTAAGTGTGCCATCAGGCACCGTGTTAGGTCGAATTGGAAAGTGTAGCTTTTCCCTGTAGTATCATTTAGTTCTATTCCCCCGTAAATTGATAAACATTTGTCCCTTAGAGCTGTGTTGACTGCTCTTTTAGTTATGTGGTGGTGTAATTGGGTCAGGTTGGTATCATTAGCGATATCAGTTAGTGGGGTTCCAGGTCTCTTAATATGAACTGACTCTAGGTTAGATCGTTCTCGTGAGGCCTGAGCCATTTTCCACCACAACAGTGGTCCTGCTATCATCAGTGAGAGACACCATAGGGTGATCAGTCCTTGGAGTCTGTCACATCCGAGTAGCCTAAATGGATTTCCTGTGTCATGTCTAGGTCTCGTCGGGGTTGTCATAGTCACTGTCGAGGTCCTTCAGGTTTTTTCTAATGTCAGTCAGTGTCCGCTCGGTCGGAGCGTCTGTCTTGCAGCACTGAGTCTTGTGCCACCAGTTGCTTAGTCTGTCTGTTTGCAACCAGACTTTTAGGGAGTAGTCAGTAGCTTGGGCCACTTAGAATGGGCCGAGCCAACGTGGTTCACTCCAATTTCTTTGGTGTTGTTTCCTCAACACCCATTCCCCTATTTCCACCGGTGGTGGGACGACGTCGTCTGAATCATGCAAAAGTGCTTCCTGTACCTGTGAGGACAAACACTTCACCGCTATGTTAAGCATTGTTACATAATCACCAATCTCTTCTCTTTGTCCTATAAGAGTGTGTCCGTCTGTGGTAGGGCAAGTGGTGAATGGACATGGCATTTTTCTACCCGTTAGCACCTCATGAGCGGTTAACCCATGTGCTGCATTTGGTTGAGATCTCATGTTGAACAGTACCAATGGTATGGCGTCTAGCCATTTCAGGCTTAGTTCGCTACATAATTTTCCCAATTGTTCCTTGATTGTCCTATTTGCTCTTTCCACCAGTCCCTGGGAGGCAGGGTGATAGACTGAGCCATATCTGTGTTTGATCCCAAACATTTCCTCAACCTTTTGAAGGTCCTCACTTGTGAAGTGGGTACCATTATCTGATTTGATGGTTCTTGGCAACCCATATCTGGGTATGAGTTCTTTAACCAGCCATTTAATTACTTCCTGTGCTGTTTCCTTCTGAATCACTTGTATTATCCTCACTCTTACTGTCTCCATTTTGTACAACTTTCTTTTTCCCAGTCTTAGCTTTAGTTGCTGCTTCTGGCTTTATCTTCTTTCCCTCATCTATCTCTTTCCACTCTTCGTCCCCTCTATTCCTACTGTCTGGTTTTTGCATTACATTCTCGTTCCCTTCCTCTGACTCTATTATTCCTTTTTTTTCTCTATCTCGTTCATGTGTTTGCTTATCAGCGCGAGTTTCTGCTCCAGGTCTGCTTGAGTGATGAGAGTGTCTTCTGCGTTGTCTGGGGCGATGCTTACACCTATGACCCCTCTTTTAACAGTCATTAGAGGGGCCTGTATATCTTGTCCCCTAGTTTGGGCCCCCCTTTTTCAGCTTCTTCCTCCTTTACTTTGGTTGCTTTATCCTGCTCTTTTCTGCTTTTCTGCTTTGTTTCTGGCTGAGTTGGTTTCGGCATTTTCGGCATAGTCTGTAACATTTCGAAAAACCAGACGGCCGTGGTGGCCTGTCTGTCTGCCTCTCATTCTGCTTTTCATATCTGTGATTTCTTTGTTAGACATCCCGTCTGTCCAACTTTTTCTTCCGCCTTAGCCGCTTTAATGCAGGCTTGTGCCCATATTGTTCTAGTAGTTGTGCGCTTGGTGGTGGATCAGTCCACGCCCCTAGCAGGCCTTCTTCCTGCATTTCATGTGCCCAAATCACTAATTAATTTTTCTTTGCCAATTTATTTCTTTCTCCGGGCAGATTCCTGTATGCTCTTAACATTAGGGCTTTGTGCAGCACCCTGCCTAATGTGTAATGGGGTAGTTTTTGCCAGCCATCTATCACTGCTTTAATTTTATCAGACATTTTCAAGACACACTTTGTTCACATACACTGACGCGCCAACCAAGTGGACTCTAGGTCCGGGGGAGGGCGGGGAACCCAGCCACGGAAGAGGTTGGGGCCCCGTCGGGTCATCCTATGTCAACTGCCGGTTTTTTTTTTTTGATCACCTCGAGCGAGAATGATACAGCAGGCTTCTACCCACACGGGGCGGCCGTACCTTCACTTCAAATCTCGCTCAGGTATCACTCCCCGAGTGTCCCCTTTTACTCTGGAGGCGCTATACAGTGTTCTAGGTCCCTAACCTTATCTCTTATCCCTTATATTCTTCTAGGCCTTCCCCATTTGACAAGCAAACTCACTGGTTTCGGAGCCTGGTGTGTGTTTAAAACTTCCACACAGGCAAAAAAAAGTCTCGTAAACCAGGAAACCACCCCACAGTTTGTGAAAAACAACAAATCCTTCCCTGTGTCCTTATTCTTTCTCTTACTTATTTCTTCCTAAATTTGCGACAACTCTCCGTTTTCACAGGAGAGGAAAAAGATGGTCCCAGACTCATACTTTTAATTACGTCTTATTTTGTCCAAATGGTTTTGCTGTACTAAACTAGGACACTTATTTTCTTTCCCTTGTGGTGTTTCTCTATGTGTTTTAAACATTACATGTGAAACGCATTCATTGCATGGTATGCCACAATACAATTATATTTTCTCATACTTTTTAGTAGGGACTTTTCTCCTCCATCTCCCCCTTTTTCTGGAACAGAATGCCATTTACCACACCTTCTGTTTCAGAAACATCTAAAAAGAATGGCAGGGTGTGATCTTTGCTCCATTCTAGCTTTGGAACATGTCCCCTATTGGGCGGGGGGAATTTGTCTCTGACTGCAGTATTTATCCCAGCCACTTCCCTAATCAGAGGTACATCATCCGGCTCATGTTCTATGTCTGCCTCTTTCTCTATATCCCTCAACTCGGGACCTGACATGCTGCGGGCAGCCACCGCCCTCCGATCGCCAAGAGCTAACGTTTTTCCTTGTGTTAACTTATCCAATTCATTCAACCACCCTCCCCCTCCCTCCGAAATGGGTGGGAGCTTATCTGCTAATGCCTGCACGTCCCCCAGGTTCCAGGGTTTATATCTCTGTCCATGCCCCTTGTGTGATTGCACCAGGGGGCATTGTAACCGGGTACTGGCGCGTGTTTGGGGAGGGGATACAATTGCCCCCCGCTTTTTTCCCTTGGAGAGCAACAACTCTACTTCCCTCATTCGTTTTTTCTTGCATTTACTATTATCTTCGTCAATACTTCTATTTGTTCCTTAAGTGATTTCCACTTCGGTTTTTCTGCCTCCTTTTCTTTCTTATCTTCAATTTTTTCTCGTTATGACTTATCACTGAGGACTCTAACCTCTTTTTTTAGCCCTTCTAGGCTTCCTAGTTTTCCTCCTTTGGGGGTCATCAATTCCCCGGGAGAGTTTTCCCAGCCTTATCCTCACCCCCTCGTCAGAGGGGGGGGGGGGGGTTGCCACAACCTAGAAACTAACGGGGACTCTAACCCCGTTTTCTTTATCACCTTACACAGGGACTCTAACCCCGTTTTCTTTTCCTCTCTTTTTTTATTTTTATTTTGTATTTTTTTTCTTTTTTTTTCTCCCCCCTTCTTTCTTTTTCTTGGTCTGCCCACTTCCCCTCCTTATGAGCTCATATCATTTTGGCATTTTGGTCAATATGCAGAGTTCGATAAAACAGGTTCTGCTTACCTTTTTATTGCAGGTCGTCCTTGAGCTCTCGGAAAGTCGACGGGCGGCCGTAATGTCCAATTCTAGATTTTTCTTAGATTTTTCTTCACATCCCGGACGAGCCCCCATAAATTGTCGGGGTATCGTTCGCTATCCCCTCATCCGAGTCCGTTGATGTGAAGAAAAGACAGTCAAGACGTCTCTGTAGATAACTCCGCAGTTTATTATTTCGACAGATATCTGGAGACACGAACAGCCAGTCCTCTCTGTGTCTGTCTTTCTTTGTGTGTGAGATTCTTTATATGCTAAACTTCCCTTGTTCATGCGTCACAGACGGCCTTGAGCATTCTTCCCGACTTTTTTTTACTTCTCTACACTATCCCTTCTGTCTGCATAACCCCCCTCTCTGTTCGCTATCCCCCTTTTGGGTAGGGAGAGTTCATCCTGTGTTGACATGTTGTGTCTACCTCGAGGGTCTCTCTGTTCCAGACTTCTTATCTCCTCTCGCTGGCCTTTGCTACACAAGCATTCCTCTCTACAAGTAGCAAGTAATATAATTCACATCATGACATTTAGTTACCCCACCATCGTTTGATATATATGGTTTATGGTTCCAATAATATTTTAAGTCTTACAGGAGTGAGACATCGTAGATAAGTGGACGAAATTAACTCTTCTTTCTTTTGTTTGGCCAAGACAGTTGCTGATATTCACTGATACAGACCAAATTCTCCCGGGGTGTATGTTTCAGAGACAAAATTCAGGAATAATCCACTTTAGCGTAAGAGCCTTCCATGCACACATTTGGCTGCGAGTCACTGCATCCCTCGGTGAAGTGCATGGAGACTCGGGTTAGCCTTATAAATCATGTAGGTGGAAGGTACAGCAATTCAATTAAGAGAGTTTAAAGGTAAAATGTGTAGGATTTGTCTGTTGCGGGTTGTAAACGCAACATATAAAGTTGGCCCCTCCTCCCCGGCTTAACGTCACCAGAAGGACACGCCCCCTGACTACAGTTGCCAGTACACATCCCAGTGTACTGTCCATCTCCGCGTCGGTCTTCACCCCCATCCTCTCTTCAGTGCTCGTCAGTGGGTGAAGCCAACCCCAGATTCACTCTAGCTTTGTCTTGCTATATTTACGTCTTTTTGTGTCCGCCATTACTCGTAGTTTCCTCTTGGATGCGTGCTTACGATCTCGATCTGGCACCTAGCGGGTCGCTATACGTTTTCACAGAGTCCTGCTGCCCAAAGGTTAACGACCAGAAACGTCCCGTACACCACAAAATAAGAAAATACAGGCAGAGGACAGGGTCTCTGCAGATACAGACGGGTTGGTGCAGCATTAGTAGTAATGCGGACGTTGTACCGGACCGTTGTGGTGAAGAGGGAGCTGAGCAATAAAGTTTGTCTTCATCATATCTTTATTCAATAGCCAAAAATCAACGTATTTTCGTTAAGATATTTAGGACGAAGAATTTTGATTAATATATTTTTAGTTATTTTTTCAAATAAGAAAGACACAGGTGTCCGGGTACTGTAGCGGTTTAGTCTGTTGCCTACCACCAGCACGGGGATCGCCGGTTCGAGTCTCCGTGTTACCTCCGGCTTGGTCGGGCGTCCCCACAGACACAACTGGCCGTGTCTGCAGGTGGGAAGCCAGATGTGAGTATGGGTCCCACGCGTTATACGTCCTCCTGGCGAAACTCCTCACTGTCAGGTGAAAAGCTGGCGACTCCACGTGTTTCGGAGGAAGCATAGGGTAGTCTGCAGCCCTCCCCAGATCGGCAGAGGGGGTGGAGCAACGACCAGGACAGCTCGGAAAATAGGGTAATTGGCCAAGTACAATTGAGGAGAAAAAGGGAAAAAGAATTTAAAAAAGAAAAAGAAAGGAAAGGCACTGTACACAGAGGAGCAAAAGGAACGGAAATCTTACTCCATTAGATTCCTTTTATTAGTCTTGGAAATTTGCAACAAGCCAAGTGTTACACAATTAATGGATCAAGTATATACCAGACTATCCTTTGCATTTGTGGTGTGGTGAAATCAAGATACACACAGAAACACACAACACAACACAACACAACTTTAGCTACTATTCCCCACATATCCTGGAAAAGTGATCCCTCCTCCAATACTCTTCCTGAGGTTTCTCCCATTTTTATTCCTTAAAATGATTTTTTTCTGTGGGGGTTTTCTTCATTCAAATCAAGTTCTCTAGGGATGGAGACTCTCATCTTTTGTCATCCGCTGTATCTAACACCTCATGTTTTTCACCGTGTTATTATAAAGCCACCTGTGACTGCAATATAAATAAATTTGATCAAACTAGTCAACATATGATTTGAAAGGCTAACCTAAATCCCCTCCTCTCTTGTGATGAACAACTCACCGTTGTTTACAAAAAATTTTCCCCCTTTTTCTCCCCAATTGTATCCGGCCAAATGCTTGATTGACTGATTAATTTAAGGCGTGTGCATGCTTCTTCTCTCCTGTCCCTTTACACCAATGGCTGCATCCCTAAGAACCCTAACGTAAAGTCGCCTGAAGTTAGCTGGTGCGATAATGTTCATACACAATGACAATGCCAGACAATGGAGGCCAAACTGGAGGCTTTCTGTTATAAGCAAAGCAATCTGGAGCTTATGACAATCTGATAGTGAACCTTTGGAAAGGCCTGGCCCCTGCTCTGTCTCAATATCAATGACACAGCTTCTAGAAACCACAAGAAGGAGGAAAACATGGATTCCATGATCAGAAAGACTCTGCAGAGGATATGCTTTCATGCAGCAGCTGAAAAGTCAACCTGCCATAGGCAGTGATGGTCTAATTTTACATGGCTATCATTCAGTTCATCCTCAGCTCTTGTGTAACTGTCTAAGTCAGGCCAGTCTTCTTCCCAGGACAGAAACAGACCATGGTGTATCGTGTGGTCAGAAGGGGGGGGATTACAGGCTACAAACTGCCCGCTCTACTTGACCTCTATAACTACAGGAGCAGTAAGCTCACAGGAAAAATCATGGCTGACATCTCTCACCTATGTGACGCAATACTGGACAAGAAAATCTAAAACTCAGGACCCCGATCATCACCCCCTTAACCCACACTTCACACTGCTGCCATCTGGTCTCAGGTACAGGTCCCTCACCTGGAGACAGCCCGCTTTAAAAGGAGCTTTATTCCATCTGTCATTGAAGTTCTGAACTCACTGATCCCTGAACCTCTAAAGTCTTGTGTCATCTGTATTGTCATGTCCTTGTTCCCTATGTATGTCATGTCATACATATTGTATGTGTACATGTATTCACCGTATGTGAGGCCGTTTACAAAGGGTGAAAACAAATACTCTCTTGCAGGACAATTAAATATCTGTCTATCCAAACAACCAGGTGCAAGAATAGCTTCTTCCCTGAGTTGTGTTCTTATCAATAATTAAACTGCATTCCCCCTCTCACACACACTCTCTCTCTCTCTCTCACACACACACACACACAGACAGACAGACAGACACACACACAGAGTTATTCTACACCACCATGGACATTAACACTGCTTTGGTCCAGCACGTGCTTCCAAAATGATTAACGGTCAGCATAGAAAAGGCTAGCTGTATAATGTGGTTAAATGCAATACCATTGTTATTTAGTAGTCTGCCTATACTGTATTCATACTACTTACCACTTAGAGCAGTATTCCCCAGATGTACACATTTTTGTATATACAGCTGTTTTTCAATATGCTTCTTAACAGTGCAGTAGTCTCAAGTAAATACTGTAAGGACCCACAATCCCATTTTCCTCTTTGTACACTTTGTACTTTTGATTTTCCATCTGCACAGTGTATAATACTTCCAATGTTCCTCAAATTATTTGATCTCCGTTACCTTTAGTATTTACCTTTTGACGTAGATACACTATTGTAACCGGCTATTTTCTTGCCCGGTGCGGGATTCGATACGCGTGTACTGCACCACAAGGCGACATCACTAACCGTTCGGCTAAAGGGTCAGACCCGTTAACTCGGGACTAACGTGTCTTATTAGTAGTTTACAATCGTCACCCTCCCTGGAAGCGCGCCCTCGCGCTTTGTCACTCCGCGCTCGAAGAGACTTCTGAGGATCTGCACACTTCCGGATCCCACCGCTGCCACCAATGTAACCAGTTATTTTCTTGCCGGTGCGGGATTCGATACGGAGTGTACCGCACCACAAGGCGACATCGCTAACCGCTCGGCTAAAAGGTCAGACCCGTTAGCTAGGGACTAACGTGTCTTATCAGTAGTTTACACTATTTTTACACTGTTGTTACATAGTAGCTGTCTCATGAGCGCAAGACACCAAGTCACATTCCTTGTATGCGTAGATATCCTTGGCACATAAAAACAGATTGTGGTTATACGGCAAAATAAAAAATAAGAGCAATACATCTCAGAGTAGTTTTTAATGAGAGGAAAAGCTGGAATCAGTGGAGGAGAAGAGTGACCTCTGTAATCTATGTGGGTGTGTGTGTGTGTGAGAGAGAGAGAGAGAGAGAGAGAGAGAGAGAGAGAGAGAGAGAGAGAGAGAGAGAGAGAGAGAGAGAGAGAGAGAGAGAGAGAGAGAGAGCAAGAATGAAGAGAATCACGTGAATTGGCCTTCCTCATCTCACACCATCTCACTCAACCCTCCAACCTTTCCTCTTCCTCTCGCTCTCCTCATCTACCTCAGTAAGCTGACACAGCGCATTTACACGTTAGCTGCTTTTGTCCCTAATAGGATCAGAGGGACTTACATTGTCATCTGATAAACCTAAGCAGCTTGATAACTGTGCTGTTCCGTCTTAACCAATTTATACTCAATTAAGATAATGGGGAAACAAGAGTAGAAGGACCAAAATGTATTAACAAAATCATGAGAGGATAATTGAGCACCTTACTATCATTATTAAGTATGTAAGTAAGAGTTTATCTATATAGCACCTTCTAAAACAAAGTTACAAAGTGCTGCACAAGATACAGATACAGAAAAATAAACGACATTCATATACAGTTATATACAAAAAAAGTATAAGATCCATTACAGGGAAGACAAGTCAGTAGAGATGGGTTTTGGGAAGTTTTTTTTAAAGCTGTTCACAGATTCAGCTGTTCTAAGGGGGGGGGGACTATTCCAGAGGGACAGGACCCTGACAGCAAAAGCACAGTCACCCTTGGATTAGTGGACGGAGCGGGGTACAAATAAGAGACCCTGGCAAGTAGGTATGAGTGGCCTAGAGGTGGAGTAAGGATGCAGATGAGTTGTGAGCTTTCTGCTCACAACCCATCTACCTGTATCTGCTCTCGGTATTTTAATTCCAAGTCAGCAAATAGTTTTAGAAAAAAGATTTTATCGGCTCCAGCTAATAATACCCTTAACCAGAAGGCTGTCTCTGTAAATGATTTATTGGATAACATTAATAATACCTGTTGGACGATCCTTGATGGCATTGCCCCTATCAAAGTTAAATGTGTCAAACATAACGCCATCCCCTGGCTCAATGACCACATAAGGGATTTAAAGAGGCAGTGCAGGAAAGCCGAGAGAAAATGGAAGAAGGACAAACTCAAGGCATCTCTTGATAGACTAAAAAGTTTGATGCTGGCTTATCAGAATGCAGTTAAAAAAGCAAGGCATTCCTACTTTTCTAATTTAATTGCTGGTAGCAATTGCATCCACTGAAAAATGTGAGTAGTTTCTCCACCACTGTATTAAAAGAATAGATGAGATTAGGCTCCACATTACACCGGTGATGAGCAATCTCCCCACTTGCACTGAACCCTCCGCCAGTCTGACTCACTTTAAACAAATTTCTCTATTAGACTTAGAAGAGTTAATCTCCCACTTGAACTCTTCCCCTGTCAACTGTACACCATCCCCACTATATTTCTGAAAGAGGTATTTCACACCGTTGGCCCACAAATTGTCTTCATTATCAACTGCTCAATGTCTACCAGTTTGTTCCCATCTATTTTTAAACATGCAATAGTCCGACCTCTCCTGAAGAAGTCTACTCTTGACCCTCTTCTTTTAAGCAATTTTAGACCAATTTCAAATCTACCTTTTTTATCTAAAATCTTAGAAAAGTCTGTTGCTTTTCAATTAATCACACACATGAATAGTTGTAGTGTTTTTGAGCAATTTCAATCTGGATTCCATACCCACCACAGCAGAGAAACAGCTCTCGTTAAAGTTACCAGTGACTTACTGCTCACCGCTTGCTCAAGTTTAATTCTGCAAGACCTGAGTTCTGCTTTTGATACAGTCAACCACAACAGCCTTTTAAATCACCTGGAAAACTATGTTGGCGTTAAGAATACTGCTCTTGCCTGGTTCCAATCATACCTATCTGACAGCTCTTTCTCTGCTATGATAGGAGAATTCTCCTCATCCCTAGCCTCTTTCGCATGTGGTGTCCCCCAGGGGTCAATTCTTGGTCCATTATTATTTTCCATTCACATGCTCCCCTGGGTCAGATCATCTGTCATAATATGAATTTTCACTGTTATGCGAACGACACCCAGCTTTATGCCCTGCTTGCTGGTAATGACACACACGATCTTTCTCATGTTATGGCTTGTCTCTCTGATATTAAGTGCTGGATGTCACAAAATTTCCTCCGGTTCGATGAGTCTGAATCTGAGGTCCTTTTATTCAGCCCCCCTATCCTAACTGGCGACCTGGAAAAGAGTCTAGAGAACCTGTCCTCCAATGTTAAGCACTCTGCCCACAATTTAGGTGTCCTTTTTGACTCCAAGCTCCGTTTTGACACACAAGTCACCAAGGTAGTACAGTCTTGTTTTCTCCAAATTAGGAACATTGCAAAAGTTAAAAATGTTCTATCTCAAACGGACCTTGAAAAAGTCATCCATGCATTCATCCCATCATGTCTGGATTATTGTAACTCCCTGTATTCAGGGCTCAGTCAAAAGTCCATCTCCCACCTCCAGCTCATCCAAAACTCAGCTGTCAGAATGTTAACAAATTCCAAGAGACATGACCACATCACTTCCATTCTTGCACTGCTTCACTGGCTACCTGTTAGGTATAGGATTGATTTTAAACTTTTAATAATTACTTTTAAAGCTCTACTTGGCCTCACTCCTACATATATCACTGATTTACTCACATCCCATGGGCCTGCTCGCTGCCTGCACTCCTCAGGAAGGTCCTTTTTAACTGTTCCCTTAGCCAGCCTCATACTAAAGGTGACCGGGTGTTTTCCGCACAGCTGTGGAACTCCCTACTACCTATTGTTGTTGTATTTTGTTGTTTTATGTTGACTATGTGAATTATTTTATGCTGTTGTGTAAGGCACCTTGTAACGCTGTTCAGAAAGGTGCGATTTAAATAAAGTTTATCATAATTATTATTATAAAAGTTCTTGAATGTATTACAGGGCAAGACCATGTCGGGCCTTATATATGATAAGCAGTCTCTTGAAGTCTATTCTATAATTTATGAGGAGCCAATGAAGGGATGTGAGGATTGGTGTGATGTGGGATGTAAGATTGATATTGGTTAGCAGCCTGGCTGCAGCATGCACGAGTTGCAGGCAGGAGAGGGCTTCTTGGCTGAGACAGGAGAAAAGTGCATTGTAGTTGTCAAGGTATGAAAAAATTAGGGTATGGATTAGTAATTCTAGATCTCTGGTTGATAGCATTGAATTGATTTTCACGATGTTCTGGAGTTGGAAGAAGCAGGTTACTCTTTCAACTTCTTGGCAGTGAGAGCCATTTTGCCACAATATTGATTGCTGAAATATACATGAAAATAATTTATGAAAGGGAAATAAATTCATCATATTTTGTGATGGAAAATAAAGATGATTATGTATGTATGTATTATGTAGATAATTACATATCATTTTCACTTTTCAGGAGCAATATTGTAACGTTACAATATTTTAGTCTGTAGAAATGTGGCCAAAGTATGGTTTTCTTCTTAACATTTATTTCTGATTTCTCCCAATTTAGTGGCCAATCGCTTCCTATTCTAATTCAAACACCCACCCTCGTACTGCACGCGTCCGCCAACTGCATCTCTCCGGTAGGCAGTCTCGAAGGAGCCGCCTCGCAGCTTTCGTGACAAGGCAAATCCAGGCCGAACCACTGCTTTGTCCGACACACATTCATTTGATGAACACAAGCCGACTCCCTCCCTCCCGAGGACAGCGTTGCCAATTATCACTGATTCATCGGATCCGGACATAGTCGGATCTGACAAGACCGAGACGCGAACCTCGTTCCCCAGTGGGCAACTGCATCGTCACAAAGCCGATGCTTAGACCACTACACCACCTCGGACCCCCAAAGTATGGTTTTGCAGTAAAGTTGCATGTCTCCTGATCTCAAGATTTGTCTCTAACCTTTCCTTAACCCTTTCTAGACTCCACCCTCTACTACTGTTTGAACAAAGGTAATGATTAGCAAAGATAAAAAATGAAGGCTGTTCAAATGATTTGGGCACTTGGGTTTTTAATATATTCAGACATAGTACATTCTATAACTTGGGTGTTTCTTATTTATATCAATGTTAATTCACTTATCTAAAGATTCTATAGAAAATATTCTATTCAATAAATATTTTTTGTTTCTACCTCATTCTGTTCTGCATAGGTCTACGTATCCTTTTTTTATTTTTATGTATTTCTAGTTTTTCCCCTTATCCCATCCGATTAACCCAATGGCATATGGCCGGAACTTTTGTCGAATAACCCCCCTGCCTTACGTTTCCACAGGAAGGAGATAGTCGTAACACCAGCTTCCTTCAAACTCGTGTCGGCTGCTCTCGCTGTTTTACACTCTGAAGCCTCGCATGGATTGTATTACCTTCAGGCCGCGAAGGAGACATAGGGAGAATGCTTGCGGTTGCATGGCTGCAGGCGCCCGGATGGGCCAGAGGGGTCGCTGGAGAACGACGAATCGCCGAACACTACACCAATCTACACCAACTATCTCTCAGGTAAGGGTGGCCTAATCGCAGCGTTTCTCAAACTGTATGCCGCGGCACCCTGGTATGCCGTCTGACAGCGTCAGGGGTGCCGTAAAAAAATTTGCAAATCTAACATTTTTCATATCAATAATCAAAAATTAAAATACTAATTTATTTTACAAAATGTTACTGAATAAATGAATGGATGAATAAATAAATGGATAAATAAATTCATTTCAGATAAATAAATAGCCTACATACTCATGAGAAACTGTCTCGCGTGCCCATTTCCCCTCCCACGTTACATACGGGTCAGTGCAGTGCGCGGTCACGTAAGGTCAGGGCATCGTTGTTATCATTTTACACGTCCTGACATTTTGATGCCGCTAAAACCCAAAACCAAGCCATGGATCGTTTCCTAAAAAGAAAAGTCCCACCAGAAGCTCCAACAGATGGGGATACTTCAACAGACACTGACAGTGAACCGGAGCCTTCTTCTAGCAACAACCGGCATTTATCCTCCAGTTCGGAGTCGTCTGCACCCGTCGTACCACCGGGAGATGCTAATGTTAGTAAGGGCAAGGCTACTAGCAAGGGCAAGGCTAAAAAGACAAAGACAAAGATTTTGCGATACCACGACCGCTACATTGCACTTGGCTTCATTAGTACCGATGATGCATGCCCTCTCCCGCTCTGCCTCGTATGTGGAAAGACACTAGCAAACTAAACTATTTGTAGCCCGTGGAATTAGATACCACACAGGACACAATTACTTCTGGGGTTCTTGTAGCTTTAATTTTATTGTTTGAACCTTCGAATGCAGATCGTTTTACTGAGTGCATACATTCCTGTGTCTTTCGAGCAAACAGCTCATAAATGTTCACAGATGTGGCAAGTTTAACAGAAAAGATTTTAAAAAGGGAAATAATAAATACAAAATACGGTGCAAAATACGGCAGTGGACTATGTACGTTAAACAGGGTTTAACAAAGACATGTGGAACTTCCTGAAGATCGCGCAACTTCTCACTCTGTCAGTTACCTTTAAACAGAATTAAAATGCATATAAAACCTTTACATCCCAAATACAATGGCATGGTGTGGCTTTATTCACGCCAACATTACCTTGTCATGCCTGCAATGGCGAACAGCGGTCGACGGCTCGCGCCCAAAATCACCGAACATCAACTCCAGTAGCGTCTAAATCAAACCATCTTGTCAAATTACCGACATACAATATTGTTTGGAATAATGTTACAGGTATATTTCACAAGATATTTACCCTTACTTACTACGGAGTCAGAGCCTCGTCACACCGCAATCTTCAGGCGCTCCACACAAGAAAAAAAGAAAGAATACCCAAGATGCACTTGGATAACTTGCACGGAGTTACAATAAAAGTCCGCCACTGCCACTTACTGGTCAAAACATGCAATGACAACCAAAACTATAAAAATACACTCACAATCTGCCTCACAATTTAAATACATCAAATGACATTTTACATGGCTTGACAGTGTAACAATTACATATATTAACAGTTAAACTATACTAAATTTAAGTGGAAAATCATTTCACATATTTAACAGATTTACCACCCGGCTACATACTCCCCTGCAAATATAGTCAACGTCCTCGGTGACTACGAAACATGAACTGACTCAAATACTCCCTGCAAGGCCTTTTCAAAGAGAGCAGCACCCAGGCTTGTCAAAACCGTAGAGACCATGTCTGTGCTGACTGAGACTGCATTACAGGCTGACTTTGGCAGATGAAATGGGTTTGAATGAGATCCAGCCATTTCCCGCTTGCTTTTCCTAATGGCAGGTTTAGGTGCATAGGTTCTACGTCCTGCTCCACCACCATCCTCTGTTAGTGCGGGCCTGTCCCTGTTTTCAATAATGGGCAAGTCACTGTCGCTAACGTTTGGATGCACATCATTAACACATTCTGTTTCTGTGCCACAATTTCTCATATCTGAATAACCTTCCTCAGGTCCTTCACCGTCACTCTCATCTGTGGGTGCTGTCACAGGTAAACTAACACTTTCTGCTGCAAGAGGCGGGTTAGGTACTTGCACAAGCCGGCGAGGGATGACTTCCTCAACAATAACAAAATCAGCCTCAGGTGACTCAGGCTCATCCTCAGCTACAGGCTGTGTAGTGGTCTGTAACCTAGTTCTAGTTCTTGGTTTGGGAACTGGTTTCGCACAAGGTCGCAACTCTGACCTATGAACTCTTTTAATGGGACCTCCCTCAAAAGGTTCAACAGTGTGTGTGGTACCCTGGATGTCAACTACCTTGTAGACTGTTGAGGTCCATGTGTCCTGAATCTTATGTCTACCTGGGGGTCTGTGACGTAGGAAAACCAACTGACCAATGTCCACAGGAGGACAATACACCTTCTCATTTTGCAGTGAGATCCTCTCAGCTGCCTTCTGCTCTGAGTACTCTCTGGCTCTCTCATGTGCCTGTCGGAGTCTCTCCTGATGAACAGACAACCAATCCTGTTTCCTGTCTGACACACACTCACGCCCTAATAAAGCATCTACTGGGAGATGTGGCTGTACCCTGAAAAGCAAATAATAAGGCGAGTACCCTGTGGTGGAATGAGGAGTGACATTATAGGCATATACTACTTCAGACAGATGCTCTGGCCAACGCTTTTTTTTCTCTGGTGGGAGTGTCCTTAACAAGTCATGGAGTGTGCGATTGTATCTTTCACACTGACCGTTTCCCTGTGGCCTGTAGGGAGTTGTCCGTGTCTTTTTAACCCCATAGAGTTTGCACAGCTCTGCTATAATTTCACTCTCGAAATTTCGACCTTGGTCTG
Organism: Lampris incognitus; assembly: GCF_029633865.1. Lineage (NCBI taxonomy): Eukaryota > Metazoa > Chordata > Actinopteri > Lampriformes > Lampridae > Lampris > Lampris incognitus. Next base: position 93,266,037 of record NC_079213.1, on the reverse strand, counting down.
AGTGCAGTCTCTCTGGGACCCCATATTTCATGAACCACTCCCTGAGCAAAACTTTAGCTGTAGTGTCAGCCTTCTGGTCTTTGGTAGCATACGCTTGTGTGAACTTTGTAAACACATCGGTCACAACAAGGACATTTTCACGGCCATCTGAAGCTGCCTCCAACACTGTAAAATCAACAGCCACCACTTCTAGAGGTCGGGAGGCCAGGAATGCCTGAACTGGAGCATGGATTTTTGGCTGAGGCATCTTGGTCAAAATGCACCGCTCGCAGTTTTTAACCCAGCTTTCAACATCCTCGCATAGCCCTACCCAAAAACACCTCCCTCTTAGCAAGTTTACAGTGCGCTCTATGCCCTGATGTCCCATGTTGTTATGTACATTTTCTAGAACTTGGTCCCTCAAACAACTAGGCACAAGTAACTGCCACACTTCTCCATGACGTGGGTCTGTGATAACCCTGTACAACAGCCCTTCTCGTTGTTGTATGCATCTCCATTGTTTCAACAATCTTTTCACTTGACTAGACAGGGCTGCTCTCTCTCTGGGACATGGCCTCCTCCCCCGATCCCAAAATGCCCTAAACTCTTTTAGGGTGGGGTCACCGGCCTGAAAACCTACCAGCTCCTCTCTGGTATAACCTGGCAGTGTGGGGGTGTTGCCCTGTTTAGTACCTGTCTCACCAGACCTCGACTCCCCAGCACGGATCTGTCTCACTTTGTAACACTCCAGACCTCTAGAGACAAGACCAGGATCCAGAACTGTTCCTCGCTCAATCAGGTTACACACAGTGATACAGTCGTCAAAATCCGAGTCAGGGTCTGTTTCAGGCTCCCCTGCAAACTCCTGCCTAGAGAGAGCATCTGCGGCGGCATTACTGCAACCAGGACGGTACTTAACCTCGAAATCAAAAACAGACAGTTGCGCTACCCACCTCTGCTCTATAGCACCTAACTTGGCTGTCTTGAGGTGGCAGAGGGGATTGTTATCAGTCAGGACAACAAACTTTGAACCAAGCAAGTAACCCCTGAATTTTTCAGCAACTGCCCATTTTAAGGCAAGCAACTCCAACTTCATGCTACTATAATTTCGGTCATTCTTCTCAGCCTGGCGTAGTCTGCGGCTAGCATATGCTAGGACACGTCTGGTGTCACCTTGCTGCTGACACAATACAGCGCCTAATCCATGCTGACTAGCATCTGTCTCAACTACAAATGGTTGTGTGAAATCGGCAAAACCCAAAATGGGAGCAGAGGTAAGTTTTTCCTTTAACTGCTCAAAGGAAGAGTCACACTCTGGTGTCCACATATTACAAAACTGGTGACCTACTTTCCCTGTTTTTTTCACACCTGAACATTTGTTGACTAGGTCATGCAGTGGCCCGGCAATCTGTGAGAAGCCTCGAATGAATCTCCTGTAGTAACTACAGAAACCCAAGAACGACTGCAGCTCTTTGGCAGTGGTTGGGACCTTCCAGTTCTTAACAGCAGAGACCTTGGAGGGGTCAGTTCCTATACCTTCTGCTGACACCTGATGACCCAAAAACTTTACTGACTGTTGTAGAAAAGCACACTTCTGCAACTTCACCTTAAGGCCCGTCTCTGCCAGTCTCTTAAACACAGTCTCAAGTCTCTCCAAATGCTGCTCAAATGTCTCTGAAAAAACCAAGATGTCATCTAGGTAGACCAGGAGTATCTGAAAAATGAGATCATTCATAGTAACTTGCATAAGTCTCTGAAATGTAGCTGGACCGTTACAAACACCAAAAGGCATTCTCACGTACTCATACAGACCAAACGGTGTAGTAAATGCAGTCTTAGTCCGATCTCTCTCATGCATAGCTACCTGGTGGTATCCGCTCGCCAGATCTATGGTCGAAAAGAACTTTGCCCCTCTCAGCGCATCAAAACTCTCATCAATTCTCGGGAGCGGGAATGCATCACGTCTTGTCTTTGAGTTGAGTTTCCTGTAATCAACACATAGCCTCAGACTACCATCTGCCTTTCTCACTAGTACTATGGGCGAAGCATAAGCACTAGAGCTTTCTTGAATGACCCCTTTTTTAAGCAGCTTGCCAATATGTTCCCTGACTTCACTGTACTGTGTGGGTGGGATTCGTCTGTATGGCTGTGTTACAGGTATGTCATCTGTCAGATGGATCTCATGTTGTACTTTGTCAGTGTGGCCTAGATCTTCATCTTCTGTTGCAAACACAAAAGAGTACTTCTCCAGTAACAAAGTCAGCTGTGCTTGCTGTTCTGGGCTACCACAAAAATTGAGCTTGCCGAGAATTTCCTGCACATCTGTCGGTGTTTCGGGGTGTTCACTGATACTCACTTGTTCAGTGTCCGCTGAGATTCTCTGGAACTGTACCTCACAAAGCTCATCACTTTTCACACAGTCTACCTGAGTCAAAACCCCTAGCCTAGTCCGTGGCCCTAGCCAGATATCTTCATCAGACATGTTCATGACTCGGACTGGAAAAATGTGATTGCCCGATGAAACCAAAGTAGGCACAACAACCAAACCTCCAGGAACGGGGACACCCACAGACTCCAGCAACAAAAAAGAACCATCCTCACTCACGGTCCTGAGTCCCCTGGCCATAACTGTAGCAGCAGATGAAGCAGGTACATGGACTACATCCTTACCAGCTACCCTAGCGAAAGAGAGTCTGTCTGTTGCATGTACTGCATGAAGATGATTAAAAGCCTCTCTCCAGTTTGAGTCAAACCTCTCCTGCAGTGTGGTGTCAAACTCAGTGTGTACTAGCTCTCTGCATTTTTGACAATGTTCATCCCTATTAGACCTGGAACAGAGGAAGAGTGTTCAGAATCTTTAACTATCAGAAAACCTCGCTCTGGGATAGTCAGACCCATGGCTTCTACATCAAGCTCCACATAGCCCATATAGGGTATGTCTAATCCATTAGCTGCAGTGATCTTTAACCACTCAAATGCCGGGTGAATGTCTTCACCTTTCACTGACAGGTGTTCCCTGAAAAAACTCTCAGAAATTGTACTGACCTGGCTACCAGTGTCAAGTAAGCAGGACACTGTAACACCTCGTAGTTTCACCTCAACAGTTTTACATTCTCCGACTGCACGCTCTAAGATCCTGCTTCTGTCTGGAGTCTCTTTTGGTGAGCCAGCTTCCTCCCCTCGAGTTGTGTGGCTCATGACAACTGAGGGTGCGAGTTTTCCTGCACTACATAAGAACTACACTACCGTTCAAAAGTTTGGGATCACCCAAACAATTTCGTGTTTTCCATGAAAAGTCACACTTATTCACCACCATATGTTGTGAAATGAATAGAAAATAGAGTCAAGACATTGACAAGGTTAGAAATAATGATTTGTATTTGAAATAAGATTTTTTTTACATCAAACTTTGCTTTCGTCAAAGAATCCTCCATTTGCAGCAATTACAGCATTGCAGACCTTTGGCATTCTAGCTGTTAATTTGTTGAGGTAATCTGGAGAAATTGCACCCCACGCTTCCAGAAGCAGCTCCCACAAGTTGGATTGGTTGGATGGGCACTTCTTTGAGCAGATTGAGTTTCTGGAGCATCACATTTGTGGGGTCAATTAAACGCTCAAAATGGCCAGAAAAAGAGAACTTTCATCTGAAACTCGACAGTCTATTCTTGTTCTTAGAAATGAAGGCTATTCCATGCGAGAAATTGCTAAGAAATTGAAGATTTCCTACACCGGTGTGTACTACTCCCTTCAGAGGACAGCACAAACAGGCTCTAACAGGTACTATTTAATGAAGATGCCAGTTGGGGACCTGTGAGGCGTCTGTTTCTCAAACTAGAGACTCTAATGTACTTATCTTCTTGCTCAGTTGTGCAACGCGGCCTCCCACTTCTTTTTCTACTCTGGTTAGAGCCTGTTTGTGCTGTCCTCTGAAGGGAGTAGTACACACCGGTGTAGGAAATCTTCAATTTCTTAGCAATTTCTCGCATGGAATAGCCTTCATTTCTAAGAACAAGAATAGACTGTCGAGTTTCAGATGAAAGTTCTCTTTTTCTGGCCATTTTGAGCGTTTAATTGACCCCACAAATGTGATGCTCCAGAAACTCAATCTGCTCAAAGAAGTGCCCATCCAACCAATCCAACTTGTGGGAGCTGCTTCTGGAAGCGTGGGGTGCAATTTCTCCAGATTACCTCAACAAATTAACAGCTAGAATGCCAAAGGTCTGCAATGCTGTAATTGCTGCAAATGGAGGATTCTTTGACGAAAGCAAAGTTTGATGTAAAAAAAATCTTATTTCAAATACAAATCATTATTTCTAACCTTGTCAATGTCTTGACTCTATTTTCTATTCATTTCACAACATATGGTGGTGAATAAGTGTGACTTTTCATGGAAAACACAAAATTGTTTGGGTGATCCCAAACTTTTGAACGGTAGTGTAGGTGTTGCGTCCCCTTGACCCTCTCTGGCCTGTGAGCATTTTCTTGCAATGTGACCTATGCCTCTACACTTGAAACAGATAGGCTGACCATCTGGTGTGAACTTTGGCTGGGGTCTAGGTCGTGGCTTGGGCTCTAGGAATGTCTGTTGAGTGCTGCGCTTACTCAGTTCACCTACAGCAAAGGCTAGATCAGCGAGTGTTTTGCCTAACTCTGCTAGCTGTTTTTCTTGATGGGCTACTGCTCTCCGAACATCATTTAATGCAATACCTTGGTCATTGTTTGTTTTAATAATAGAGCACTGGGTTTCCGGAACCTCTGATGTAACTTGGTTGCTCTTTATGACCCTGGGACGATGAGACCTGCTGTCCTCCATCTCCCACAGGAGGGCCTCGTTCCTCACATCTAGAAGACTGCTCTCTGGTTTGTTCCTAACCATTTTCCTGAGTTCACGCCTGAGTGCTGCTTCTCTTAAACCCTCAATAAACCGGTCTCTGAGCACAGTTTTCTCATTAGGTATTACATCTGTGGACTGTTTCACTACAGAGCTCAAAATCTGGGATAGTGCATGGGAGTAGTCACGGAGGTCTTCTCCATCAGTTTGGTTACGGTTGTAAAAGGTCTGCAAAAGCTGTGTGGAACTGCGCTTTTCCCCAAATGCATTGCTCAGGTAAGAGTATAAATCACTGGGCCCCACTGACTGACCCCTCATGCATAGTCGCACCTCTTCCAATGCAGGGCCATGCAATAGAGATAGTATATAGTCACATTGTTCCTCTGTTGTTTGCTCTCTGTATCTTAAAACCCTTTCAACCTCTTCAATAAACTCTTCGACAGATCTCCTGTCTGTACCACACTCCCCACTAAATGCTTGGATCTGGCGTTCTCTTGGAACGTAGATGTATGAACGTGTGGGTGCACTGTTATCACTTGCTCTCTTAGCCCTTGCTTCACCATTTAACCTGGTGAGCTCATCTCGCAGTCTGACAAGCTCTTGCATGGTGGTCTGCATTTCTTTTGTAGCACCTTCACCTATACCCATTATGCCACCTGAGGTGTGGCCATTATCATTACGTGAACTCCCTTCATCACCAGAATCACTAGACATAATGATATATTAATCTTTACTCAGTCCAGTATAAATGAGGATATTTAGTTCAAAACCTGGTTCAAGGATACTACAAGGACAGTCTTTAACTTGGAGCCTTGCTGGATCTTGGTCTTTGTAGCTGAAGTTAGCGCTGGAGTCCTCTGCGCTGGTACGGCTGAGTCGTGTGAAACAGGAAGCACCAGAACCTCTTAGATGCCCTCACGTCGTCTCTCGCTGGTCACCACCTCCACAGCAGGATGGCTTCAGACTCAACACCAACGGACGTCACCAGCAATCTTCACCACTGCCGTATTTTTTTTTAAGTAAAAATAAGCCACTCTGTTGCCAATTTAAAAAAAAATGTTTTAGCTACACCCCACTCCTGGTACCAAAATTATGTAGCCCGTGGAATTAGATACCACACTGGACACAATTACTCCCGGGGTTCTTGTAGCTTTAATTTTATTGTTTGAACCTTCGAATGCAGATCGTTTTACTGAGTGCATACATTCCTGTGTCTTTCGAGCAAACAGCTCATAAATGTTCACAGATGTGGCAAGTTTAACAGAAAAGATTTTAAAAAGGGAAATAATAAGTACAAAATACGGTGCAAAATACGGCAGTGGACTATGTACGTTAAACAGGGTTTAACAAAGACATGTGGAACTTCCTGAAGATCGCGCAACTTCTCACTCTGTCAGTTACCTTTAAACAGAATTAAAATGCATATAAAACCTTTACATCCCAAATACAATGGCATGGTGTGGCTTTATTCACGCCAACATTACCTTGTCATGCCTGCAATGGCGAACAGCGGTCGACGGCTCGCGCCCAAAATCACCGAACATCAACTCCAGTAGCGTCTAAATCAAACCATCTTGTCAAATTACCGACATACAATATTGTTTGGAATAATGTTACAGGTATATTTCACTAGATATTTACCCTTACTTACTACGGAGTCAGAGCCTCGTCACACCGCAATCTTCAGGCGCTCCACACAAGAAAAAAAAGAAAGAATACCCAAGATGCACTTGGATAACTTGCACGGAGTTACAATAAAAGTCCGCCACTGCCACTTACTGGTCAAAACATGCAATGACAACCAAAACTATAAAAATACACTCACAATCTGCCTCACAATTTAAATACATCAAATGACATTTTACATGGCTTGACAGTGTAACAATTACATATATTAACAGTTAAACTATACTAAATTTAAGTGGAAAATCATTTCACATATTTAACAGATTTACCACCCGGCTACATATGGTTCCCAACAAACTCAAACGACATCTGAAGCAAAAACACCCACACCTTAAAAACAAGGGGAAGGAGTACTTTGTTCGCCTTAAAACCCAGCAATCGCGGCAAGAGAAAGTCATGTGTAAAGCTGCCAAAGTATCCGAGAAGGCTCTGGAGGCCAGCTACCTCGTAGCAGAAATAGTAGCGAAAGCCAAGAAGCCCCACACAATCGCAGAGTCCGTCATAATACCTGCTTGCACGGCAATCGTTACCAAAATGCTTGGCCCACAAGCTGCCAAAGAAGTAGCCAAGGTCCCGCTGTCAGACTGCACAATAGCGAGGCGAACCAATAGCATGTCTGCCGATATTGAAGATGTAATGTCCGTAGACGCCTTGTCTTACTGACATAAGAATAATTCAAGAACGAGCCGACTTCGTAGGTTCTTAACTGTGTAGCTTTTACTAGCGTTCATCCGACATACAACCTTCATAACATGCGCTTCTAACTTCCTGTATACGTCACACGCACTGCACGTACACCCGTGAGTAGGTCAAGTTAAACACGTGACCTTTCATTCATTACATCTCCCCCTCTAAGATGATTTTCTAACCTGTATATCACCCCCCTTTTCACAAAAAAAATAACAAATCCCCCACAGTACACAAGTCCATACGCCTCACAAATCCAGCCGGATTGCTGGCTTGCTCACCCTGCCAGAGCGAGTAACATATGGTGTGGAAGTTGGCATTTCTGCTGCTCGGGACTCATCCGTGTTTCCACTCTCCCCTGGAGTGACATGGTCAGGATCCCTGCTGACAAAGGTGAGTGTTTTGGGTGTGGCCAACAGGTGGCGCCTGTTCCTTCTGTAATGTTCACCTTGAGCTGTCTCCACTATGTAGGATCTGGGAGTGGAGCTCTGACTGTGAACAACTGCTGGCCTTGTCCATGTTTTCTGTCCATCAAGTTTGGTGAGTACTGCGTCACCCGAGTTCAGTGGGCGCAGTGTCCGCACGCCGTTCCTGCGGTCGTAGTAGAAAGCCTGCCTCGATTTGGCTGCGGCGTCAGCGGTTTTGATCAGTTCCTCTTTAGGCCAGGCCGGTTTCAGGTTATGCTGCAATGTGGGTAAGGTGGTTCTGAGTCTCCTACCCATGAGCAATTCCGCTGGACTGGCTCCAGTGGAAGAAGAGGGTGTAGCTCTGTATGTCAACAGGGCGAGGAGAGGGTCTTCCTGCCTTAATATGCTTTTGGCTATCTGAACAGCCCTCTCTGCCTGTCCATTACTCTGGGGGTAGTGTGGGCTTGAAGTCACATGGATGAAATCATAATCCTCACTGAACCTCCTCATCTCCTCTGAAACTAGCTGTGGCCCATCATCACTAACTACAATTTCAGGGATACCAAAACGTGCAAATGTAGCCTTCAGCCTAGCTACAACCTGACTGCTAGTAGTTGTTGGTAGATTTAGAATCTCCAAAAACCTGGAATAATAGTCAGACACTATCACGTAGTTTTGCTTTTTGTACTCACACTGTTAGGGCTCGGTCTGTTGACCAACCTGGCAACCAGCAATGAGAGCGGGGGAAGGGCGCGTCTGAAACACCTGCAGCCTACCTACTCGTTAACCACTCTAGTATAAGTTTGTTTGCTTTCCAGAACTCGTCGCGAGTTCGTCCTGAACAGTCCCGTGAGTAAATTCTTCGTCTCGAGTTTTGTGACATTTCTGTGTCTCCCGGTGGAGTACAGATTGTAGTATTCTCCGTGTTTTTGCTTGTTTGATTATTCCCTTGTGTCAGTTCTCCTTGAGAGCTTGTTCGGAGAAGAACTCTCTTTGTGTTTTCCCCATTGGATTTTCCCATCGTGATTTTCTAGTTGAGATCAAGTTTTTGATATTCTAATTTCTCCTCTCTCACTGTGGATCTTATTACTCGGTTGGACTTCTACCTTAAAGGAGCAGTTTGTGTTTTTTTCCCTTTCGGACTTTAAAGGAGCAGTTTGTGTTTTTTTCCCTTTCGGACTTTAAAGGATCAGTTTACGTTTTTTCCCTTTCGGACTTTAAAGGAGCAGTTTACGTTTTTTCCCTTTCGGACTTTAAGGGAGCAGTTTACGTTTTTTCCTTTTCGGATTAAGGGGGCAGTTTACGTTTTCCCATTTTTAAGAAGCTATTCTCAAGTTCCGCCTGAAGCGCCTCCCCCTTCTGTCCAGGCCCGGCCGGCTCTCCTCTACGAGTCCTGCCAGGTTGGTGCTTTACTTTGTCTTGTGTTGTCGCTATTGGGTTCGTTCTACAAACCTTAACAGTACGAACTCGCCCTCACTATGAACCCAGACAACCTAGACGCCAATCCTGTCCAGGCTGCTCTCTATAAGCAGATTCAGCTTACAGCCTCCCACGGCCAGCAACTACAAGAGGCCGCTGTTGCCATGCAGGGCCTCCGGGCTCAGGTGCAACCCCTCCAGGCTTCGGTGGATTCTCTTTCGGCCCAGCAAGCGGCGCTCGCGAGCCAACAAGAGGAGGTTCTTAAGCAGTTGCAAACTCTCACAGCGGCTATCACCATCCAGCCAGCTGTCCCACCAGTTCCGGCCGCCCCTCCTCCAGCAGTGCCCGCAGCCGTTGCCTTAGACAATCCTACCGTTTATGTTTCGGATTTCCGGGAGCCCAGTATCTCCAATCCCAAGCCTTTTGATGGCAACTTTGAGACCTGTGCCACGTTCATCATGCAGTGTGAGCTTGTCTTCGCCCACCATTCCAGGGGGTTCACCACAGATGCTGCAAGAGTTGCTTACGTGACTAACCTGCTGACTGGCCGCGCTGCTCAGTGGGCCACTGCTTCCTGGTCCATGGGGGCCAGTTTCTGCTCTTCCTACGATGACTTTGTGGCTGAGCTTCGGAAGGTATTCCATTATCCAGTGTACGGTCAGGATCCGGGTGTCCGATTGAGCAGGATCCAGCAGGGCAGTGGCAGTGTCACTGACTACTCAGTCGAGTTCAGGCTGGCTGCGGCTGAGAGTGGCTGGAACGACCAGTCACTTCGGGTAACCTTCCGTAGGGGCCTCAGCGATGCCGTCAAGGATCAGCTAGCCACCCGGGAGGATCCTACCTCTCTCGACGACCTTATCAGCCTTGCCATCCGCATCGATGGACGTCTCCGCGAGAGAAGGCGCGAGCGAGGTCTACGGGGAACCGTTTCTACCTCTCAGCCATCCAGAGCTTCCGAAGGGGGCTCTTCTTCGTCGCACTCCACTTCCCCTGTGGCAAGCCTCTCCTCCTCCCAGACAGTGACAGAGGAGGAACCTATGCAGCTTGGGCGTACACGACTGACTCCCGCTGAACGTGAGGCCCGGTTCAAGGCAGGTCTCTGTCTTTACTGCGGTCTTAAGGGACACCGGATCAGCGAGTGTCCTACGCGGCCAAAAGATTAGGCTCACTGGGACCCCGGGAGATCCTAGTGAGCCGTCTTTCCTGTTCCCGCCATCCTGCTCCGGCTAACCATCTTGTGAGCGTTACCCTGGCTTGGGCAGACCAGCGGCTCACTGTAGGCGCACTCATCGATTCGGGAGCTGATGGGTGTTTCTTGGACTCTACGTTTGCTGCTCAAGCTAACATTCCATGTGAGGAATTGGAGAGGCCAATAGAGGCCTTTGCTCTGGATGAGCGCCGCCTGGCCAGTGTTACCCGACAGTCCTGTCCCGTGTCTCTCACTATTGCTGGAAACCATGTGGAGAGCCTTCAGTTCTTCGTCATCCAGTCTCCCTTAGTTCCTGTGATCTTGGGGCGTCCCTGGTTGGCTCAGCATGAGCCACACATTGCTTGGTCGTCTGGTAACATTTTGGAGTGGAGCTCCTCCTGTCACGCCCGGTGTCTTCAGGCCGCACCTGGTCCAGCAGTCCAGACTGTTCCGATTGCCCCTCCTCCCGATCTTTCCTCTGTTCCTCCCGAGTATCATGATCTCGGGGAGGTCTTCAGCAAGACGCGGGCTCAGTCTCTCCCTCCGCATCGGCCATATGATTGTGCTATCAACCTCCGTCCTGGGGCCTCTCTCCCTAGCAGTCGTCTTTACAGCCTTTCCATTCCCGAGAAGGCTGCTATGGACGATTACATTTCAGAATCGTTGGCGGCAGGGCTCATCCGACCCTCATCCTCCCAGGTGGCAGCTGGTTTCTTTTTCGTTAAGAAGAAGGATGGTGGTCTCCGACCCTGCATTGATTATCGCCAACTCAACGACATCACCATCAAGAATAAATACCCCCTGCCTCTGATGAGCTCCACCCTCGAACCCCTGACCCAGGCGACTGTCTTCACTAAGCTGGATCTCCGGAACGCCTACCATCTCGTTCGGATCCGGAAAGGGGACGAGTGGAAGACAGCCTTTAAGACTCCCCGTGGTCATTATGAGTACCTGGTAATGCCGTTCGGCCTCACCAACGCCCCGGCGGTGTTCCAGGCACTCATGAATGACATCCTTCGCGACATGCTCGACCAATTCGTTGTCGTCTACCTTGATGACATCCTCATCTTCTCCAGGTCCCTCGAGGAGCATGTCCAGCACGTGCGGCAGGTTCTCGAACGCCTCCTTCGTAACCGGCTGTTCGTCAAGGCTGAGAAATGCCTGTTCCATTCTGAGTCAGTGGACTACTTAGGTTTTATCGTGGAGGGAGGCAAGACTCGAGCTGATCCTCGCAAGATCAAAGCGGTGGTGGAATGGCCGGATCCTAAGTCACGTAAGGAACTGCAGAGCTTCCTCGGGTTCGCGAACTTTTACAGGAGGTTCGTCCGAAACTACAGCTCTGTAGCAGAACCCCTCACCCGTCTAACCTCCCCCTCTCAGCCGTTCGTCTGGTCCCCAGCTGCTCGCTCTGCATTTCTGTCGCTCAAGGAGAGGTTCACCAGTGCCCCCGTCCTACTCCATCCCGATCCCAAGAGGCAGTTCATAGTTGAGGTGGACGCTTCGGACACCGGATTGGGGGCTGTGCTCTCCCAACGATCAGAGACCGACCAGAAGGTTCATCCTTGCGCGTTCTTCTCCCGCCGGTTCCTTCCCGCCGAGGAGAACTACGATGTTGGTAATCGGGAGCTTCTCGCTGTAGTGGCTGCACTTGAGGAATGGCGCCATTGGCTGGAGGGGGCAGAGCATCCATTTACCATCTGGACTGATCATAAGAACCTGACGTTCATCCGGGCAACCAAACGTCTCAATGGTCGGCAGGCACGGTGGGCCAGTTTCCCCAGTCGGTTCGACTTCACACTGACTTATCGTCCTGGCTCCCGCAACACCAAGGCAGATGCTCTGTCTCGTCAACACCTTAAGGAACCTGTAACGGTGGAGCCAAGTCCCGTCCTCCCTGAGACCAAGGTCGTTGGCGTGGTGACCTGGGGCCTTGAAACGGTGGTCAAGCGCGCCTTGCGCTCCAGTCCAGCCCCGAGCAACGTGCCGCCTCGCCGACTGTTTGTTCCGGACTCAGTGAGGTCTCGGGTCCTCAAATGGGGCCACACCAGTCAGCTCGCTTGCCACCCTGGAGTCCACCGCACTTTCACTTTCATAGCTCGACGGTTCTGGTGGCCCACTATGAGGAGGGACGTCAAGGAGTTCGTCATGGCCTGCACCATCTGTGCCCGCAGCAAGGCCTCTCACCAGGCACCGGCTGGTCTGCTGCAGCCCCTTCCTATTCCCAGTCGGCCCTGGTCCCATGTGGCCTTGGATTTTGTCTCTGGACTTCCTCCGTCTCAGGGCAACACAGTGATCCTGACGGTGGTGGATCGCTTCAGCAAGGGTGTTCACCTGGTGGCTTTGCCTAAGCTTCCTTCTGCTTCAGAAACCGCTGACCTCCTGATGAGCCACGTCTTCCGTTTGCATGGACTTCCCAAGGACATTGTGTCAGACAGAGGGCCCCAGTTTGTTTCCCGTGTGTGGCGTGCTTTCTGCAAGGGGTTGGGCGCCTCGGTCAGCCTTTCGTCGGGATATCATCCGCAGACTAACGGACAGACTGAGAGGATGAACCAGAGTGTGGAATCTGCTCTCCGTTGCGTCGCTGCCAAGAAGCCAACCTCCTGGAGTCAGTTTCTCCCCTGGGTCGAGTATGCGGTCAACTCCCTGGTCAGCTCCGCCACCGGCCTCTCGCCCTTTGAGGCATCCCTGGGTTACCAGCCGCCCGTCTTCTCTGCACAGGAGTCCGAAGTGGAGGTTCCCTCCGTGCAGACTCATCTGGACCGCTGTCGTCGTGTCTGGGAGATCACCAGGGCTGCGCTGCTCCGTGCTACGGAACGTGCCAGACGAGGAGCTAACCGTCGCCGATCCACAGCACCAAATTACCAACCCGGACAGAGAGTCTGGCTGTCCACCAAGGATCTCCCCCTTCAGTCCTCTGCCAAGAAGCTGAATCCCCAGTTCGTTGGACCCTTCGAGATCCAGGAAGTACCCAGTCCTGCAGTTGTGCGTCTTAAGCTCCCGGCCTCCATGAAGATCCATCCGGTTTTTCATGTGTCCCGAGTAAAGCCTGTCTCCGAGAGCCCCCTTATGCCTCCGGCCCCAGCTCCGCCTCCCCCTGAGATTGTGGATGGGCATCCACAGTGGAAGGTCCGTCGGCTGATGGACGTCCGACGCAGGGGACGGGGGTTCCAGTATTTGGTTGACTGGGAGGGCTATGGGGTGGAGGAACGAAGCTGGGTATCCCGCCAGCTCATCATGGACCCTGGTCTGCTCGCTGAGTTCTATCGCCGTCACCCTGACAAGCCTGGCAGGTCGCCTGGTGGCTCCCGTAGAGGGGGGGGGTACTGTTAGGGCTCGGTCTGTTGACCAACCTGGCAACCAGCAATGAGAGCGGGGGAAGGGCGCGTCTGAAACACCTGCAGCCTACCTACTCGTTAACCACTCTAGTATAAGTTTGTTTGCTTTCCAGAACTCGTCGCGAGTTCGTCCTGAACAGTCCCGTGAGTAAATTCTTCGTCTCGAGTTTTGTGACATTTCTGTGTCTCCCGGTGGAGTACAGATTGTAGTATTCTCCGTGTTTTTGCTTGTTTGATTATTCCCTTGTGTCAGTTCTCCTTGAGAGCTTGTTCGGAGAAGAACTCTCTTTGTGTTTTCCCCATTGGATTTTCCCATCGTGATTTTCTAGTTGAGATCAAGTTTTTGATATTCTAATTTCTCCTCTCTCACTGTGGATCTTATTACTCGGTTGGACTTCTACCTTAAAGGAGCAGTTTGTGTTTTTTTCCCTTTCGGACTTTAAAGGAGCAGTTTGTGTTTTTTTCCCTTTCGGACTTTAAAGGATCAGTTTACGTTTTTTCCCTTTCGGACTTTAAAGGAGCAGTTTACGTTTTTTCCCTTTCGGACTTTAAGGGAGCAGTTTACGTTTTTTCCTTTTCGGATTAAGGGGGCAGTTTACGTTTTCCCATTTTTAAGAAGCTATTCTCAAGTTCCGCCTGAAGCGCCTCCCCCTTCTGTCCAGGCCCGGCCGGCTCTCCTCTACGAGTCCTGCCAGGTTGGTGCTTTACTTTGTCTTGTGTTGTCGCTATTGGGTTCGTTCTACAAACCTTAACACACACAGGTCTATGCCAACTTTCTGCCATGGTCTGGATGGGAGCTCACTTGACATTAAAGGCTCTTTTCTCTGTGTGTTCTTGTGTTCTCTGCAGAATTGACATTGCTGTATCTTTGTTGTAATGTGCTCTGTCATTTTGGGCCACCACACTGACTGGCTAGCTCTCTCTCTGCACTTAACTATCCCCTGGTGCCCGTCGTGTATTCTGTCTAAGATCACCTCCCTCATCTCTGTGGGAATGACGATACGACTGCCTCTGATGACTAAACCATCTACCTCAGATAACTCCCCTCTCACCTGATAAAAGTCTCTGACTGTCTCCGGCACTTTATCGACATACTCAGGCCAGCCGTGTCTGATGATGCCCAACACTGTCTGGAGCTGCAGATCCCCATCCGTGCTCTGTTTTATCTCCTGCATCCTTTGAGGTGTGGCAGGCACCTGGCACACGATGGCATCAATGTGCGCTGCAACATCATCATGAGAAGCACCATCTCCGTAGCGCTGCTCTGGGCCTCTGGAGAGTGCATCAGCCACAGCTAAAGTTTTGCCTGGTGCGTATTCAGCCACTGCATTGAAACGCATCAGCCTCATTAACAGTCTCTGGCACCTAATGGGCACATTATCCAAGTCTTTGCTGTTCATGAGAGGCACTAGTGGTTTATGATCGGTGACAAGTCTGAAATTGTCAAGCCCAAACAAGTACTTCTCGAACCTTTCACATGCCCAGACGCTGGCTAAGCACTCTTTCTCGATCTGTGCGTACCTTGTCTCTGCGTCACTCAGCCGTCGGGAGCAGTAGGCCACGGGCTTCCAGTGTTCCCCGTGCTGCTGGAGCAGAATGCCTCCCAGCCCGTAGCTGCTGGCATCTGCTGACACCACCGTAGCCTTAGTGACGTCGTAAAAGGTGAGTACCGGGGCGGTGGCGAGTGCTGCTTTAAGGTCTTGGAATGCTGTGTTCTGTGCAGGTCCCCACAGCCACTCTGTCGTTGCTTTAAGCAGTCCATAAAGCGGCTGACCTACAGTGGACAGCTCTGGGACGTATTTTGCCAAATAGTTCACCATCCCGAGGAACCTCTTGAGTTCCGTCACGTTCTGGGGCTGAGGAAAGTTCTCTATTCCGGCCACTTTGTCCGGGTCAGGTCTGATGCCTGCCTCGTTGATGATATGACCAAGGAAGCGGACTTGTTTCTGTTTGAACTTGCATTTCGCTTGGTTCAGTTTGAGACCTGCTGTTTCAATGACCCCCAGCGCCTCTGCTAGGCGCCGGTCATGGATTTCCTCAGTCTCTCCATGTATAAGGATGTCATCCATGTACACCTCTGTGCCCTCTAGCCCGGTCAGAGTTTCCGCCATCTTTCTCTGGAAAATCTCTGGAGCACTCGTTATACCAAATGGAAGGCGGCAGAAAGCATACCTCCCAAATGGGGTGATGAAAGTGGTGAGCCCCCTGCTGTCTTCATGCAAGGGGATCTGGTAAAACCCACTTGCTGCATCCAACGTTGTGAAGAACTTTGACCCTGCGAGCCTTGGCATTATTTCCTCCATAGTGGGCAGCACGTATTTCTCACGTTTCACCGCTCGATTCAGCCTCCTGAGGTCAGCGCAGCAGCGAACCTCTTTCTTGTTCGGTTTCAGCACCGGCACCATAGCGGCGCACCATTCTGTGGGCTGAGTCACTTTTTCAATAATGCCCTCATTTTCCATGCGCTGCAGTTCTTTCTTAACCAGTGGTACAAGTGGCAGCGGTATCCGTCTGGCTGTATGCACCGCGTATGGCTGGGCACCCTCCACCAGAGCTATTTTCACTGGGTCTGTTTTCAGCAGTCCACTTGAGCCGAAAACTCCACTGACCTCATTCATCCGCTTCACTAGACCCATCTCCACTGCCTCTGGACGACTCAGCAGACAGCTGCCTCTCCCCTTGATCACATACACTGGAAAGGAGTATTGTTTCTCCTTGTAGTTGGTTGTGGCTTGAAACTGTCCTATGCAGCTGATGTTTCCACCTGGGCTTATGAAGCATGTGTCAGGAGATCCGGGTTTTATGTTTGGCTTCAGCTTTTTAAATGTCCCTTGGTTGATAACAGTAGCGTCAGCCCCCGTGTCAATTTTAAAGGTTATTGGTACATCACTTATTGTTAAACTAACAGTCCAATCTTCCTGACTGCTCTCTTTGCCAACTTCTCCCAGAAAGTACAGCTGTTTAACCTCTTCAGTGACTTCTCTCACCGCTTTAGAGTGACATACACGCTCCCAATGTCCCTTTTTATGACACTTGTTGCACTTACTGTTCGTTGCACGACACTTCCGCTCATCGGTGTGCTGCGTCTTGCCGCACCTCCCGCATTCATCTACTTTGTTGGTTGCAGGTCTGCTGCCACCATGACGCTGTCCGCCCTTTTTGTTTTGGCGTTCGTCCCGCCGTCGGACAACATTGACGTTAGCCAGCTGGGCCTCTGGTTGGTTAGCTTGGAGGCTGAGCTGCTTTGTTATTGCCTCCGCCTGGCGCACTTGTTCAATGACTTTCACCAGAGTAAGGTCCGCTGTGAGCTGGAACTGACGGGAGAGCACCTTATCTTTTATGCCCACTACCAGACGGTCTCTGATATGTTCATCCCTCTTGTCCCCAAACTCACAGTGTTCAGACAGCTCATACAATGTCCGGATGTACATCTCCGCTGTCTCTCCTGGCTGCTGGCTACGTTGATAGAAGCACGCCCTCTCATGTATGATGTTACGGCGGGGAATAAAGTAGTCATCGAACTTTTTCAGTACGATATCATAGTCCACTTTATCACCCTCCGCCGCGAAGTCAAACGAGCTGAATATCTTTTCAGCCTCGCTGCCCATTGCATAAATCAGCGAACTCACTTGAATCTCCCCGTCGTCTTTATCCAGCTTTGTCGCGAGCCTGAAGCGCGAAAACCGCTGTTTCCACTCCGGCCATTCAACGGGGCAGTCAAACTTGAATTCACTCGGCGGATTAAACTTCGGCATGACCGCTCGTGTTCCGATACACAGACTATTCTGACACCATGTAATGTCCGTAGACGCCTTGTCTTACTGACATAAGAATAATTCAAGAACGAGCCGACTTCGTAGGTTCTTAACTGTGTAGCTTTTACTAGCGTTCATCCGACATACAACCTTCATAACATGCGCTTCTAACTTCCTGTATACGTCACACGCACTGCACGTACACCCGTGAGTAGGTCAAGTTAAACACGTGACCTTTCATTCATTACAGAAGATGTCGTTTTGGATAAAATCAAGGCCAGTGGACATTTCTCCTTACAACTCGACGAGTCAACTGATGTGAGCGGGCACGCTCAGCTTTTAGCAAATGTTCGCTTTGTTGATGGGGGCCGTATTAGAGAGAACTTTTTATTTTGCAAACTGCTCCCCAACAACACTACAGGAGAAGAAATCTTCCGTGTGACAACTGAGTATCTTGACAAGGGTGGTTTGAGCTGGAAGAACTATCAGTATTTGCACCGACGGCGCGGCTGCAATGACGGGCAGTGCCAAAGGTTTCATTACCAGGGCCAAAGCGCAAAACCCTGATATATAGTCCATGGGCCAGACGATATTTCGGTACACTCAAGGTGGCAAAACTTACTTATAATTTTTGAAAGGATCCATGTCTGTAGATGATATTTTGGTATGATAACCATTCCTGAGTGGCAGCTGTATCACAGTTATCAGCTCGTGAAGTTAACCACCCCCTAAAGTAAATTGCATTTTAGACGCTGGTGCATATCCTGGTTTAGCCTCATGGTCAAGACATTTTTCAATGTTCTATAATATTGTCTTTGGTATCATTTTAAAGGGGACCTTCTTAGCTTTCATTCAAGCCCTGTTGTGGATATTTCTCACAAATATAGAGGTCACTTGAGCTCTTCAACCCGTCAATAACACACATCTTTCTGCAATGTTCGCCTAAACTATATACTTTCTTTTAGCCCTGTGGCATCTAGGAATATCAGGGACACAAAACACAAAAACTGGAATACTCACAGGACTGTAAAGATTCAGAAAATGTATAATATACCCATACTATTTCATTGTGTGAGGTGATTGTGAGCCTTAAATGAGAACTAGACCAAAGCCAGTTAGGTCACAAACTGGTCTCTATACATTTGTTTAAATACACAATCAAAATACATGATAAAAAGGAATACCATAGTGAGGTAATGAACTATTTTAATATTTTAAACAACATTGACATTTACATATACTTAGTCAATGATACATGTAATCCCATATCATTAGTGGGTATATGTAATGGTAATGGGTAGGGTAATGGGTATATGTGAATATGGTTACATTATTGTTATCAAGCTCTGGGTAACCAAGTCCAGAATCAACATCCTGTGCATCAATAGACTACTACCACAGTAATACCATCAGAATCATCACACTGTCATTCATCAAACTGCTCGTTTCTCTCATCATCTGACTCCCCAAGTTCAAAGTCCAGTTCTGGACCATCCTGCTGTTTTTGGTTACTGCAGGTCTGTAACCTGCACATGTCTGTGCATGGAAGTCCATTTGACAGGCACATGCAGCTTGGCATTTTGCATGAATGCACACACTTGCATGCTAGCATTTCCAAGACCACATCTGGTGCAGGTGGGGAGCGCATCCAGTAAATGGCCAGCTTGCCTTCATCGTCTGTCCATCCATACTCAGTAGGGCTTGGCACCACAGGGTTAGCCTGCAGACAGCACTTCCATATTGCTGCCTGATAGTTGGCTCGTTGAACATGCATAAAGAGACAGTCTCTACATGGTGGCAGCTGGCTGGACTCAACCTCTCCCCTTTTGGTGCAGAAGAGCTGGTAACGCAGTTTGTTCACCTCAGCAGTGCTGCTATTAGCAACATACATCCGACAGGTGAACTGCTCAATTTTCTGGAACAGCTCATCACTCACATTCCATGTCTGTCCCAGTTGACTAAAAGTCTCTTGGCAGGAAGTGTGCTTTCTCACTATCTTCAGGGCATTCAGCTTCCCTCGACCAGCGAATGCACTGACAGTGTCGCAGCCTGTGAAGGCATATAAGCCAATTAGGCTGTCACAGATGCTGTCTCCAGGTGAACTTGCCAGTTTGGTGATGTCGACAAACCGTGTGCGGTTCTGAGTCCCACACTTCTGGTAGATGGGACAGGTGATGTCCTTCTGGAAGCCAAGACAAAGCACCATGACATCAGTGTCCTCAGCTGTGATGATAACTGACTTTGAGCCCGCATTTGCTGCATGCAATGCATGCAGGCGCAGACGGGTGTCAGCTTCTTCATGTGTGGAGTGCAGTTCTGCTGCTTCCTCACACCCATCTTCTGTCAACTTGTAGCAGGTTTCCTCACAGGTCATGTACAACACCTTGCCATGCAGCATAGCTCTGTATCGTGGGAGTTTCCACTCTTCCACCAGAAACTTGATGAGACTGGTCTTGTTGGAGGAACTGCACAGAAATTTTCTCCACTGCTGGACGTGGTGTCCCCCTGCAAGATTCTTGTACTGGAGAGTGATGTCTCCACCCCGGTTCAGTCGTTCAGCATCTTTGATCGAAGTCTGGTGATAGACATCAAAAACAACATCAATCCTCCCACTCTGTGCTCCCTCATGGAGGACCTGGGTCAAGGCTGACTCTGCCACCTGTGCAAAGGTTTTGTTGTTGCCATTCATTTTTTGGACCAGGCTCATCCCATCAATGATGGAAGTAGATGGGATTGGGATGTCTTCTGCAGGAGATACATTCTTTTCAAGCTCTCTGGCAAGTGCAGCCTTGTTTGTTTTTCGTAAGGACCCATCAGCATTTGCCAGTGCCCATGGTAGTGGGCCCCAATGGGTAGGCAAGGACATCCTTCAGATTCACCTTCCTGCTTTCAGCCACCAGGATCATGTGACTGAAAAGGTTTCTATCTGCCTTCAGAACCACATCCTGTGCTTTCTTTCCATGAGCTTGTTTTGTGCTGACATTGGAGAATGTTTTCAGACTTTGCTTGGTCATCTTGTCGTGGAATTTCACAGGTGGTGGGTCTGCATCTAACCTTGTTTGCTGGAATGCTTGGTAGGCCTCTTCTCCTTTCTCAAGAGCTCTCAAGAGATCTATGGTCACATCAGGTGGAGCCATGTTGCCAGTGGAGAGGCTAACCAAATCAATCTCATCAGGGGACATAGGATTGAGCCAGTTATTCTCCATAAGGTCCATGAGAGACTGGACATCTGCTTCATCTCTCTTGATCCTTGGACTCTGTAGATCTGGATGAGACCATTTGCACCTGCCTTGACCTGTCAGGTCTCTCAGCTGTCTGAGGTACATGCTTCTATACTCAGCTGTGAGATAATATTTGGTCACAGCTCCTGGCTTCAAGCTGAATCCCTTTGTCCCTCCAGCTGTTTGGGTGTCTTTGTTCACCGTTTCTTCTATAGCTTGGTCAACAGGGATTCGGCCAAAGGGATTGGTGGAGCCCAGTTGGACTGAGAAGCCTCCTTCCATGAATTCTGTGTACACATCTGGGTGTGTGATGGGCAGCTCAGACATCTGGGCGTAGTAGTAGGGGAGGTAGCGTGCATAATTCATCCTGTCATAAGCAAAGCACCATGGGATCATTGCTCGAATGCTAGCCAAGTGTAGCATCCAGTCTCCCTCTCTGGATGCTCGGATGAGCCCCAACAAGATTTCAACCATGTCCAAATAGGACATCCAGAAGTTCGAGAGGCTGCCGTTTCCACCTCTAAGGAACTCACGGTAGACTTCAAATAGATCCATGATGCGTGTACAAGAGCTGTTCTCGAGGACCTCCTTCAAAGCATGTTGTGAGACTTCTTTCCCAATGCTGTCAATGGTCTTCAGTGTCTCATTCAGGTGAACCATGTCATTCCTGTGAGTTTCTTCCAACCAGGACAGGAAACCATTCAAGGTCAGTCGCATGAGAGCCTCATACAGGAGCTTGTGTAGTCGCACTGCCCTGTTGTACTTGCGGCCATCCATAACACCAGCAATTGAGCCTTCTGCAATCATGCCAGACTCAATGCAGAGGTCTTTGAGTCCAGCATCTTGGAAACGCGTTCCTATTATTGCCAGCAGTGTGCAGATGGTGTGGAATACCCCAAGCCTAACGATGATATCATGGAACTTGTCATGGTGTTTCCATGTGATCTCGACAGCCTTCGCATACAGGGCTTGGTCAAAGACACAGACAATCTTCCTCAGGCCTAAGCATTGCATGATGCTCAGTGACTGGTTAAGCACCTCGTTGACAGTAGACATTTGTGTCGCTGGAGCATTGATGGTAGGCAGATAGCCTATATTGTCGAGGATGACCGTCATCTCTCCTCGAGTCAGGATGTTGAAGCCTGTCCAGCTGCTGACTGACTGTTCTTCTTGTTGTGACATGCGTGCTAGGACCCAAAGAAGGTTTTTCTCTCTGGCAAGCTTAGTATTGGCTGCAGTATCGGCATCTGACTTTTTGCTTTGTGGTGGCCCTACCCGTTGTCCAGCATTGTAAGTTGGTAACATTGGTGGGGGTCCATCAATGCTTCTCTTCTTTGTTTTGGGAACAGTGGGCATGGGTTGGACAGGAAGTGGGTTGACTGGCTTTGCTTGCACAGCAATCCCATTGACTCTGTGAGATGTTCCCTCACCACTGACAGTTTCTTCAAGACGGTCGATATTGTCCCAGGCTAAAGTTGTGAATATGCCAGGATGGATGTTAGCTGGAAGGGCAATGCCACTCCCTGATGATGAGAGTTTCTGGAGACACAGGGCAGTGTTGATCTCTTCCATCTGTGAATAGGACACACTGTGACCAAGTCGGTTGAGGATGTTTATCAACTCTACATTTCCTGTCAACGATTTGACACTGAATGGCAGAACAATGTGCTTGGAAGGCTTGGTATTTCCACATGTCACTGCATATACTATGTCATGGCCAAATGACTGCAGAAGGCACTGCACTCTCTGGGATGCATGATCAGGATCATTTGAGCCTGTGAGTAGAGAGTACAGGAAGATAGTGAGCGACTCTGGAATGGTAGGACATTCTACTTCTGGTTTGACTTCAGGCGGCCAGGTTTGAGGAACATCTTGACTTTTAATGTCTGCTCTCAATTTGATGGCTGCTTTGGCTATAACATCTTGTGCACTGACACTTTTCAGGGTCTGCAGCTCCCTTTTGAGAGACTGATTTTCTTTGGCAAGTTCCCTCATGGACAAGTTATCGGGATAGAGGAGGAATTTTCCTTTCTCATCAGGGAATATCTGCAAGGCTCCAGCAAACTCACTCTCCAGGTTTCGCCTTATGTGCTTCTTGGTTGATTCCTTGACTTGGGCAATGCCTTGGGAGTTCATTGAAGCTACCAGTCTAGAAGAGAGATCAGTCATTGTCATCACTTGAGGATTGCCAAAAAGCTCCATCCTGACGAAGAGGAACAGCTCATTGTATGCCTTATTCACAGCAGCTTCATACTGGGCTGCAGCATCATCATCTTCATTGCTGGCAACCTCTCCTTTGGAAACCTCTTCTTTGGTGTAAAGTCTATAGCATGACCTGTGGTAGTGCCCTTCAGCTGCTACAAGGTCTCTACTCACAATGGCAAGGATTCTGCTGTCCCTTTTCTTTGTGGCTGCACTCCTGATCTTTGCATCAGCTCGCAGTTCTCGACACTGCACCAGTACTTCTCTCGTATTCTGTCTCTTGGAATATTTGCTGTTTTTCTGACAAAATATGCACTCTGCATCATAAGTCCTAGATGTACTTGGAGCATGTCGAGCTACTCTCTTAGATTGTTTCTCTTCAGCAGAGACCCAACTTTTCCTTTCTTTTGCAAGGAGGCCATCAAGAATTTGCTTCATAGTGAAGATACTGCGACACTTTCTGTGGTAGTAGATTGCTGGAATCTGTCCCTCAGGAATGTCTTTTGCCAGTTTCAAAACTGGTGCATGATTTCGTATCTGAGCTGCCCTGAGCAGAGTTCTCCATGAGTCGACACTTTGTAGTGAACCCAGCTTATCTGTATCATCAGAACAGTGGATAATGCACTCCACCCGTGGGCACTTTGGTATTGGGTAAAAACTTGCTTGTTCACCAGTGGCCATATTCAGTCAGTTTTCACCTGCCACATACAAACAAATACATGTAACTTAGGTGTATGAAAACTACTAAAACAAAGTTTACTTTGCTTCACCAGCGTCATATTACCATTATTTATCTTACATAGCCACAAGTAGATACATTACCTAGTTGCTATGCAACAGCTGTATTTTGTCCACATGAGGCCGCTAAAATCAACACAAGATGAAAGTTCCTCGTAGCCACTTTAACTAATCATATTAACATATACATTAAAAGAACATGCTAACATTATGGGAAATTAGCTTACAATCTTCTCCAGAGTGAGACAAGAAGATAGATACCAGTTTCCTCTATGTGTTTAGTAGAAAGCTATCTGGCTGCACGTTAGCCTAGCTTAGCACAATGAATGGAAGTACACAGTACTGGTTATCCTTGGTTGTTGGCCAACTAAGAACTGTCCCAGAGTTTAAGCTAGGCTAATCAGTACCAGGGGTGTTGAAATGCTATATTTGTAAAAATCTGGGCAAATACACAATCGTGAGAGGCACAGAAACAGGTTTCCTGAAAGAAAAATGAAATAGCTGCTCATTTGGAAAGGTTATCATGTATTATTTTACTTCTGTTAGTGTACCAAATAAAACGGCACCAGTGAAGTTGTGTCACCTTGGGTGATATCGATATCTGGTCTGACCCATGGACTAACTGGCTTTGGTCTAGTTAGTTTCTTAGTAATAATGCCCTTCTAATTTAAGGTTCATGATCACCTCACACAATGAAATAGTATGGGTATATTATACATTTCCTGAATCTTTACAGTCCTGTGAGTATTCCAGTTTTTGTGTTTTGTGTCCCTGATATTCCTAGATGCCACAGGGCTAAAAGAAAGTATATAGTTTAGGCGAACATTGCAGAAAGATGTGTGTTATTGACGGGTTGAAGAGCTCAAGTGACCTCTATATTTGTGAGAAATATCCACAACAGGGCTTGAATGAAAGCTAAGAAGGTCCCCTTTAAAATGATACCAAAGACAATATTATAGAACATTGAAAAATGTCCTGACCATGAGGCTAAACCAGGATATGCACCAGCGTCTAAAATGCAATTTACTTTAGGGGGTGGTTAACTTCATGAGCTGATAAATGTGATACAGCTGCCACTCAGGAATGGTTATCATACCAAAATATCATCTACAGACATGGATCCTTTCAAAAATTATAAGTAAGTTTTGCCACCTTGAGTGTACCGAAATAGGAAATTTTGGGCTCTGGCCCATGGACTAATATGAACAACCCACTGCTTCCTTCACCGAGAGGCACTTGTTGCTAAGACGCTACCAAAAGAACTTTCCGACGTACTGAACAAAGCAGTGGACATGGTTAATTACATCAAGGCGCGCCCGTTAAAGAGCCGCATTTTTTCCATTCTTTGCGAGGAAATGGGAGCAGAGCATCAAAGCTTGTTGTTACACACGGCTGTCCGCTGGCTTTCACGGGGTAAAGTTTTGACCCGAGTGTACGAGTTAAGAGAAGAATTGAGGGCCTTCGTGATAGACGAGAAACCTGCATTTGCAGAGCTACTCGTAGACGAGCAGTGGTGCGCAAAACTCGCGTATATGGCTGACATATGTATTTAAGCACATAAACGAGCTGAATATCAAAATGCAAGGTAGACAAGAAACCCTCCTCTCCTCATCTGACAAACTACGCGGCTTCAGGTCCAAGCTCACACTCTGGCGTTCCTTTGTAGACCAGGGCAGGCTGGATATGTTTCCCCTGTGCAATATGCATTCAAACAACACCACATTGTCAGGCGTAATAGCCCAGCATCTGACCACTCTTGACGAGCGATTCAATCACTATTTTCCCTCTGAGTCATATGCTGAGTTTGACTGGGTCCGTGATCCTTGGAGTGCGCGTGCAATGGAAAGTGCAAAGGACTGCTCACTTCCAATACAGGAACAACTGATGGAGATCAGGGAAGATCGCACTTTGAAAATGAGATTTTGTGATGTGTAACTGGACAGCTTTTGGATATCAGTGGGAAACGAGTACCCGTTGGCTTCAAGATGCGCTGTTGCTATTCTGCTACCCTTCTCCACAACCTATCTATGTGAACAGAGTTTTTCAAGCCTGACGTACATCAAGAACAGGTACAGGGAGCGACTAAGGACTGTGGACCAGGATCTACGTGTCTGCCTCTCATCCATCCCTGCCAGGATAGGGCAGCTTTGTGCGTCTTCCCAGGCCCATGTCTCTCATTGATGGTGAGTCACGCCCCCTCTCGGCCTCTCTCTCTCCCCTATGCACTCCTGGCTCTCAGTTGTGGCATATTTGTGCGTGAGTGTGTGTTCATGTGCACATGTAGGCCTATCTCACTTTTCAAATGCGGGTTGTGTGTGTGTGTGTGTGTGTGTGTGTGTGTGTGTGTGTGTGTGTGTGTACAGAGGCTGGATGGAAGAGTACAGATGGGAGTGTTCCTGCCATTTCTTTGTGTGAAGTTCCTGTCACTTCATTATGCTGGGAAGGGGATGGCAGTTTGAAGGACTTATTTTGACACTTTATTTTTTATTCTGGAGGGATGTTATCTCTTTACCCACCTTATTATCTGTCTGCCTATCTGTTCATTGATACACGCCGTCCCCTAAAAATAAAAAAGGATATTTGCACTAATAGAGGGATGCAGTGTCGTTTTTAGCTATATTTTTACACTGGGGTGCCTTGAGATTTTAGGCACTTAAAAAGGGTGCCTTGGCTGAAAAAAGTCTGGGATACGAACCTCCCAGCCACATGACAAGCGGGTTGCATGAACGGCCATCAGAGCGGCCATAGGTCTACTTATTCTTATGCCCCTTTTCCACTACATGGTACCGACTCAACTCGACTCGACTTTTTCGTTTTCTATGACTGGAAGGTACTGGCCTTTTGGTAACTGTTACCACCTTTGTCGAAGTTCCAAAAAAACTGGAGTGGGTACCAAAATCAGTGCAGACCAGCTACACTGAGGGGGTACTATTACGGTAATGGA
This sequence comes from Lampris incognitus, assembly GCF_029633865.1. Classification (NCBI taxonomy): domain Eukaryota; kingdom Metazoa; phylum Chordata; class Actinopteri; order Lampriformes; family Lampridae; genus Lampris; species Lampris incognitus. The sequence continues at coordinate 93,239,644 of NC_079213.1, read as the reverse complement.
AAATGACAATCTGCGAGTCGAGTCGAGTTGAGCCAGTACCATGTAGTGGAAAAGGGGCATTAGACTGACAGCACTGGGAGCACTCGGGTGTCAGGTGTAACTGTGGCAAGGGGCTCACGGGTCAGATAGGAAGGCCCCTTGGCAGAATTTTGCTTAGGGCCTCAGGGAGGTCAGGACCGGCTCTGCTTCTCCTCAGCCAGCCATGCTCACTCCGTCGTCCACCTGTCCTGCTCAGCTCAACTTGCTAACCACCATCACCTCTCTACCTTCCGCCTTGCCTGCCATCCTCATTCCCCTTTATTCCTACAGTATACCCCTTTTAGATTACTTAATTCCATTGTCTGTGTCTGCATTTGGGTCCACCTCAACTGATCATAACAGAAATGTACCAAAAGCTTCACCTCTCCTTTATCAGCTTGAATGTGTAGGCTTATCTATTGTTGTGCAGAGAGACCTGACAGGATTTCTGGATTTCAGATTAAGTGTGTACCATAGCTTCACCTTGGTTTGTTTTTGCTATTACTAGGTGTTAAGTAAAGGTGGGCAGGAAGCCATCCTGTGATTTCCAGGTTATTTTCCCGCAGTTTTGTAAAAACCAGGTCCAGAAAGTAAATGTCCAAACCGTGTATTTGTTCCAACAATGTTACTAAACCAGCTGATTTTATTAGCTAGTTTTCCCTACCTAGTTGAGGAGTGGTGTTGACTAGAATCTGCTGGTGTAGTGCATGAATGGAGAAAATACATGGTTTGGACTTTTACTTTTTGGACCTGGTTTTTACACCTCTGTTTTCCTGTCCTCTACACAGGGCCTTGTTTGCATGTGAGCGAGCATGGCTCCATTACAAGGGTTTAAAGCACGAACACCTGTCCTTACCTGAACTGCATGGTACTGTGCTTGCTGTCACACAATAAGTAAGTTTACATCAAAACCAGTATCCCAATTTGAAGGAGCAGTCAATAAAGGCAATATTTCGTATTTTATAAAATGGTTTACAGCACATAGAACAAAATCAGATTTATCTAAAACCCAGGTATACGTGATTCTTTTAATAATAGTTCTTATGGTAGGCTATGTTGGCTGATGTGAGGTGAAGATGCATGGAGTAGAGGTGACGAAGGCGGATGAGTTTAAATACTTGGGGTCAGCTGTTCAAAGTAATAGGGAGTGCAGAAGAGAGGTGAAGAAGAGAGTGCAGGCAGGGTGAGGTGGGTGGAGAAGAGTGTTAGGAGTGATTTGCGACAGAAGGGTACCAGCAAGAGTTAAAGGGAAGGTTTACAAGATGGTTGTGAGACCAGCTATGTTGCATGGTTTGGAGACGATGGCACTGACAAAAAGACAGGAGGCGGGGCTGGAGGTGGCAGAGTTGAAGATGCTAAGATTTTTGTTGGGAATGATGAAGAAGGACAAGTTAGGAATGTACAGCTCAGGTTGGACAGTTTGGAGACAAAGCAAGAAAGGCAAGACTGAGATGGTTTAGACATGTGTGGAGGAGAGATGCTGGGTGTATTGGGAGAAGGATGCTGAATATGGAGCTGCCAGGCAAGAGGAAAAGTGGAAGGCCAAAGAGGAGGTTTCTGGATGTGGTGAGGGAGGATATGCAGATGGCTGGTGTGACAGAGGAAGATGCAGAGGACAGGGAGAGATGGAAACGAATGATCCACATGGCAACCCCTAATGGTAGAAGCCGAAAGTAGTGGTAGTAGTAATAGTAGTAGTAGTTGTAGATGGTAGGCTACATTGTCTCTTTCAGTTCTGCTCAGCTGATCGTATTAGTGTGTCATGTATGATGGGATTTATGTGCTGTTGAGATTTTAAAAGTTGTGCTACGTGTTACCATGAGCCCATGCGAGCCAAGGTTAAGGTTGAAACAGGCTTGTTTCTGCATAGCAAAGACTCACTGTGCTGCAGATGTGAACAATTCATACCAACGGTGATGAGTTCATTTTGTTCTTTTATTTTCCTTGTTTCCTTGTCTACGTAGTTAGTCCCGTGCGATTTGGTTTTGTACACTTGTTCGCACTCCAGCACTATGATCAGGTGTGAAGGCATACACCTATGTGCACCTCACTGTCTTTGTGTCGTACATGCTCACAAATGCATCAATGTTTAAGCATAAATCACGCTTTAGGCCTTTTCAGTAGAGCCACCCACACTTGGTTTCAGTGGGGCATCCATACCAGATTGTGTTTTGACAGCTATATGGTGTTAAAAGATTACATTGTCTTCAGGTTATCCCAAATAAGAGCTTTTAAGTAATTAGAAAAACAAGATAAATACTTCCTGGAACATTTAAAGTTAGAATGGTAGTCACTAACAACATCAAGTATATGTTCACATTAGACATCTTCATTTTGAGAGGTAAGATATTAATGAGCTTTTTGCCTCCCTTGATTGGCGAGAGAAGGTCTCTAACTCCTATCTCTGACATTCATATCCAAAGCGCCTCATTGGAAATGGATTAAAATAATACTTCTATAATACTCATAAGACTTGTTTCTTTCAGCCATGTTATTTACCATTGTGAAAATAATGGTGACATAATTGTGTCAAATACTTAAGTGTTTCGAGGAGTAGAATGAGCTAAACCAAGAGGCTTATCTAAGAATAAGTTTTGCCATTATCACCAAGGTGTGTGAGCAGAATTTGATCCCAAGTCAGTCCCAACTTCTGTTGATTCACTTCCTCCTGGGTCAAGCCATTTAATCTGAAAGCATAATGTGTTGTCAAGGACAATAGGAACAATAATATGAACAAAACTTATGCAGACATGGGCAACTGGCGGCCCACAGGCCACATTCGACCCCGGTCCTCACTCAGCACGGCCCGCGGATCAATTTCCAAATATCAATACATTTTTGGTTTCACGGGTGTTGGAAGCAAGCGGGCCATTTCACCACATTTGAACCGAATCCCAATTGTAATTATACTGTCCACTGATAGAGGGACACACAAGAGGCCTGTAGCCAAGCAACTGCTGGCACATGGTCTCGTCTTGGTCTCGGCGGGCCTCTTCCGCACAACGACACGTGATGAGGAGAGCCATGAGCGGCAAAAAAAAAAAGAAAAAAGAAAGAAAGAAAGAAAACCTGACCTAGAGAACTACACTCACCGGCCACTTTATTAGGCACACCTGTCCAACTGCTCGTTAACGCAAATTTCTAATCAGCCAATCACATGGCAGCAACTCAATGCATTTAGGCATATAGACATGGTCAAGACGATCTGCTGCAGTTCAAACCGAGCATCAGAATGGGGAAGAAAGGTGATTTAAGTGACTTTGAACGTGGCATGGTTGTTGGTGCCAGACGGGCTGGTCTGAGTATTTCAGAAACTGCTGATCTACTGGGATTTTCACGCACAACCATCTCTAGGGTTTACAGAGAATGGTCCGAAAAAGAGAAAATATCCAGTGAGCGGCAGTTCTGTGGGCGAAAATGCCTTGTTGATGCCAGAGGTCAGAGGAGAATGGCCAGACTGGTTCGAGCTGATGGAAAGGCAACAGTAACTCAAATAACCACTCATTACAACCGAGGTATGCAGAAGAGCATCTCTGAACGCACAACACGTCGAACCTTGATGCAGATGGGCTACAGCAGCAGAAGACCACACCGGGTGCCACTCCTGTCAGCTAAGAACAGGAAACTGAGGCTACAATTCGCACAGGCTCACCAAAATTGGACAATAGAAGATTGGAAAAACGTTGCCTGGTCTGATGAGTCTCGATTTCTGCTGCGACATTCGGATGGTAGGGTCAGAATTTGGCGTCAGCAACATGAAAGCATGGATCCATCCTGCCTTGTATCAACGGTTCAGGCTGGTGGTGGTGGTGTAATGGTGTGGGGGATATTTTCTTGGCACACTTTGGGCCCCTTAGTACCAATTGAGCATCATGTCAACGCCACAGCCTACCTGAGTATTGTTGCTGACCATGTCCATCCCTTTATGACCACAGTGTTCCATCTTCTGATGGCTACTTCCAGCAGGATAACGCGCCATGTCATAAAGCTCGAATCATCTCAGACTGGTTTCTTGAACATGACAATGAGTTCACTGTACTCAAATGGCCTCCACAGTCACCAGATCTCAATCCAATAGAGCACCTCTGGGATGTGGTGGACCAGGAGATTTGCATCATGGATGTGCAGCCGACAAATCTGCAGCAACTGCGTGATGCTATCTTGTCAATATGGACCAAACTCTCTGAGGAATGTTTCCAGTACCTTGTTGAATCTATGCCACGAAGGATTAAGGCAGTTCTGAAGGCAAAAGGGGGTCTAACCCGGTACTAGCAAGGTGTACCTAATAAAGTGGCCAGTGAGTGTATGTCTTCCAGGCAAGAAGGGAAACAGAATATCTTTTTGCAGAATTCAAAGGCAAACCTACGTATGTGTTTAGTGTGCATGGAAACAAAATCAGCCATGAAGGATTTCAATTTGAGTCAGCACTACAATACCACACACAAAGACAAAATGGCATGTACACCGGAGGTGCCACAACCGCTATCATCGCTGACCTCAAAGGAAAGATACAGAGCCTTTTTACCAAAGCCACGTCTTTCCAGGAGTCCCCTCTCAAGGCGTCTTATGCTGTTTCCCTTGAGCTTGCTAAAGCAAAGAAGCACTTGTCAGATGGCGAAACAGTGAAGCTATGTGCAGTTGAGATGGCTAAAGCTTTTGGAGATGATAATATGGCTAAGAACTTTGAAAAGGTCTCTCTGTCCTGTTGCACAGTGACGCGAAGTATTTTTGACATTCAAAATCATGTCGAGGGAAAGCTAAAGCAAGTCATGCATGACTGCAAGTACTTCTCCTTAGCATTGGATGAGAGTACAGATGTGATGGATGTTAGCCAGCTTCTCATTTATACGAGCCATTGACAATTCATTTGAAGAGCATGAGGAGTTATTGAAATTGGTGTCTTTGCATGACACTACCAAGGGCAAGGATGTTTTTAACGACATTAAACGTGTTGTGAGCATGGGGGCTTTGACAAGATTTCAACTGTTGTTACCAATGGCGCACCGTCAATGCAAGGAAGACGCACTGGATTCACCAGCTTCCTCCAACAGGGCTGCACTGACTGTCAAATATTGCACTGCATCATACATCAGGTGGGTAACGTTATTGCTAGCTAATTAATACGTGGTTATAAATGTGGGTTTTCTTTGTGAGAATTTTTATCATAGGTCTGTGGATGTTCTCATTCATCCAGGTCATGGTTATCCAAAGGAATTGAATCGAGTGCAACTCGATTCAATTCCTTTGAATTTTATCATAGGCTAAATCCTATTTCATTTTGATTTTACAGGAGGCCCTCTGCCAAGACAATCAACTTCAGCCATGTCATGGATTTAGTTACCAAGGTTACCAATCTCATTCAAGGGGGGAACAGGTCTCTCAATCATAGGAAGTTTGTAGCCTTTTTTGATGAAGTGAGTGCCACTTAAGGGGATTTACAGATGCACACTGAGCTCGGATGGATGAGCCGCGGGAAGTGCTTGGAGAGGGTTTTTTTGCGCTGCACACTGAAAACCCAGTGTTCCTGAAGGACAGCATTCGATGTGATACAAGTGCTTACTGGAGTAAACTCAGGGATACAGATTTTCTCTGCAACATAGCCTTCTTTGCAGATATTACCTCGCATCTTAATCACCTTAATATGCAGTTGCAGGGAAGAGGCCAACCTGTGTCGGATCTCTATGCACACATGAATGCATTTAAGCATAAATTAATCCTGTTCAAAGAAGGCTTTTCATCTGACCATCCAAATTTGGCACACTTTCCTACCTGTGAAAAGATGCGCAAAGATGAACCCCGCATATTAGAAAACATTTCTCGAGTACAGAACTGACAAAGAAACACTGCAGCCGCAGTTCAAGGAACGCTTTCAAGATTTCCACACCATGCAGCCACGAACTGCGTTATTCACTGACCCCCTCTCTGCTGCTGTCAGTGAGCAACCCCCAGAGTTGCAGCTTGAACTTTATGAACTACAGTCAGACTCCTTCTTTCAAGCAAAGTGCAATGAGAGAGAATTTTCATTTTGGAGACTACTACCCGAGTCCTGCTTTCCACTCCCCAGGGATTTTGCACTCTCAATGGCCAGCATGTTTGGGAGCACTTACATCTGCGAGAGCAGCTTCTCAACAATGAAGCACATCAAGTCAAAAGAGAGAAACAGGCTGACAGATGAAACTCTGTTCCAGCTCATGCAGATTGGATGCGCAAATATTGACATTGACATTCAGTCAATTGTACGCCACCAGGAGAGGCCACAAGTGTCTCATTAAGACAGAACATTATACTGATCCACCTGTGGGTGAGCTTCAGTGGCTTCACCAGTGTATGAATGTGTGTGTGAATGGGTGAATGTGAGACATACATTGTAAAAAAGTGCTTTGAGTGGTCAGTAGACTAGAAAAGCGCTATATAAAATGCAGTCCATTTACCATTTTACCATTTTGAGCTTAATGCATGTTTATTTGAAACATGTCATGGGAGGGCAGAGTAGAAATACACTACACACATGAATATTAGTTGTTGCACTTAATGTGAATGTTAGCTTGTGTACCATTATTGAATGACGATTTTTGAGACCCCATTGCACTGAAATAACGGTATATCACTCAGGAATGTGGACGTTTTGCTTCTGCGTCAAACTCATTAAGGAGAAATGTAGGTATAATAAACTTTGATTACCGGTATATATTTTATTCTTTTCATGAAATTAGTAGCTATAATTGGTTAATTGAGTGATGGGGTTACAGTATCGCACTGGTGGAAGTGCACGGTTACAATCTGGCCCTCTGGTAGTGAGGATAACATTTTTTGTGGCCTCTATCATCAAAGTTGCCCATTCCTGTTATAGAGCCATAACTAAGACGTAACATAGACCTATTTTCTTTAAATGAGGTCGGTCAAATATACCTCTGATATTACATAGGGATAACCTAGGGTTGATTCCTTGGCTGTCACACGCATTCTGAATAGGAAAAAGAAAAACACCTCACATTTTCTTTGAGCATTCAAAACAAGGAGAGACATCATCGGTTCTCTTATTTTGAAATGTGTCAGCTCGGACCCATTTACCCAAATAAAATGAGTCCCTTCAATCCAGTTTAGATGAAATTAGTCACTATGTTTGTGACTTTTGCTTCCTCACGATTCTCTGTTTTTCTGTTTGTCCCTTGCCTTTTTCCTCCCGCAGCAAACATCCAACAAAATTGAAGCGCCAATATTTTCAAACATCACTTATTACTTGACTCATCATTCATTTTGTATTGTCCTTTTCAACTGAAAATATGTACAGTGCTGCTTGAAAGTTTGTGAACCCTCCAGACATGGTCACTGTTTTTGTAAAAAACATTAAAATAAGCTTATTACACATACATCCAAATCCCAATTTGTAAAGCACACCTTCCAAGTAATGGACACACACACAAAAAGAGATATATTTTCATTATTTAATTCAACGAAGGTGGTTTATTTCACAAAAACTGAAAATGTAACATGTGCAAAAGTATGTGAACCCTTGTATTAGTAGCTTGTGACTCCTCCTTTTGCAGCCATTACTTCAACCAAATGTCTTCTGTAACCACTAACCAGTCTCTCGCATCTGCTTATGGGGATTTTTGCCCAATCCTCCTTGCAGAACTCAGCCAGTTGAGAGAGGTTGGAGGGACATCTGGTATGTACCAACTTCTTCAGGTCTCGCCACAACATTTCAATTGGATTAAGGTCCGGACTTTGACTAGGCCAATCCAGAATACGAATCCTCTTTCTCTGAAGCCATTCCTTTGTAGTTTTGCTGGAATGCTTTGGGTAATTGTCTTGTTGCATAATCCATTTTCGTCCCAGCTTCAACTCCCTGACTGATGGCAGGAGATTCTGGTCAAGAATTTGTTGATATGCCAGAGAATTCATGGTTCCTTGGATAATATGGAGTCGTCCAGGTCCAGAAGCAGAAAAGCAGCCCCAGACCTTCACATTTCCACCACCATGCTTCACTGTTGGGAGGAGTTTCTTTTCTTCATATGCAGTGTTGGCTTTTCTCCAAACATGTTGGTTTTGATTGTGACCAAATAATTCTATTTTGGACTCGTCTGTCCAGAGAATGGACTTCCAGAAGGCCTCTGGTTTGTCCAAGTGTTCTCTGGCAAAGTTGAAATGGGCAGCTTTGTTCTTTTTTGAGAGCAGAGGCTTCCTTCTAGCAACCCTCCCATGAATGACATGGCTATTCAATTTCCGTCTGATTGTAGATGCATGCACATTTGTCCCAGATGCTATCAGAGAGGTCTGCAACTCTCTAGAGGTGATGTGTGGGTTGGCCTTTACCTGATGTATTATTTTTCTGGTGCTTCTGGGTGATAGTTTTGATGGGCGTCCACTTCTAGGCAGAGTTGCTGTCATGTTGAAGGCCCTCCATTTGTAAATTATTTGTCTTACAGTGGATGGATGGATGGAGCTGGAATCTTTTGGAGATGGTCTTATATCCCTCCCCAGACTGATGGGCTATCACTACCCTCTTCTTTATGTCCTCGGATATCTCCTTTGCTCTCGGCATTGTTGATTTGTATGGGACCACAGTGGTTTGGTTGGTTTCCTCTGTCTTTTAATTAGTGCAGGCCAAACCCTTTCCCAAGGATGTCTCATTTCATTGGTCTACTTAAATGATTAATTAAGCACCCAAATGTGTTTCACCTCAGTCTGTTACCTGCTTGACTTAACCAATGCAGCTGGGGGTTCACTTACTTTTGCACATACACTAATTCCATGTTTCATGTAGTTTTTAAATTTAAATTAAGCTCCCCGTAATTCAGCGTCTCTCGGCCAATATTTCCAACACTCATGATGTCGTCAGACACACTCATTTACATACAGCCAATCAGATCAAATCATCAAACTGAAACCCCGCCCATCATTGCTTGTACGCTCAACATAAGCTCATGAATATTAAAAAGGAATAGACCGCTCTCTCAAAGTTCTTAGGACAACTGAGAATAGTTAGATAAAGGTACAGAAAATACACAATATTAGTCATTTACAAATAAAACATTGCTGAATGTTTTATTATACTGAGTTCCACATTTTTTAGACATGAAAAGTTAAACCTGATTACGGATTTCAATCTGGCCAAAGATAATCAGCTGGCCATTCTTAGTCTTTTTTAAGACTTTATTTTTAGATTTTATGGAGTCACAGAAAATCTCTTTAGTGTCATTAGAGACATGTCTGAGCTCTGTAACAGTTACCTTGCCAAGCCAGGGTAACCCTCCAACTTCAAAGCTGCTAACAGACAATTCTGTACCATAGCATTTACAGAAACGATGTTCACATACCAACTGGTCAAAAGCCGACCTCTGACTGATAATATGCCAGTACTGTTGTTTCTACCTTATATCGTATAAGATTTTTTGTTTTGCGTTTTTTTTTTATTTCCCCCCCTTTTTCTCCCAAGTTGTATCCGGCCAATTACCAACTCTTCCGAGCCGTCCTGGTCATTGCTCCACCCCCTCTGCCGATGCGGGGAGGGCTGCAGACTCCCACATACTTCCTCCGATACATGTGCCGTCTCCAACCCCTTCTTTTCACCTGACAGTGAGGAGTTTTGCCAGGGGGACGTAGCGCATGGGAAGATCATACTATCCCCCCCTGACCAGAGGAGGCGCTAGTGCAGCGACCAGGACACCTACCCACATCCGGCTTCCCACCCACAGACACGGCCAATTGTGTCCGCAGGGACGTCCAACCAAGCTGGAGGCAACACAGGGATTCGAACCAATGATGCCCGTGCTGGCAGGCAACGGAATAGACCGCCACACCACCTGGACACCCCTCTTATAAGATTCTTTTTTGCTCCCAAACACCATCGAGTGTTATGCCGTCTGTGTAGCAAAGACCTGTTTTTTTTTGTTGTATCACCATTACATCAATGTTCAATTAAAACAACCAAAGTCCATTGAGAATCATCAAACTAACGTGCCTTTGATCATGAAGGAATACGTGGTGTGAATCTGTGATTACCACATTTTATGTCAAAATCAGTGCTGGGCCGCTGGCAAGAGCTGATACCGAGCTCCACGTCCTGGCATGTCTAATGTGACTGTTCAGCCATTTTATGATTCAGTTTGTCATTACTGTTTATTTTCCACTAGTCACTATATATAAGAGTTTTGGTGTCATTGCCAATAATTGCAGGTGTGGTTTCTTTCTGTCACTCTGCCAGTTGACGTTCAGTGATTCTTTTTTTATTATTATATCATAAATCATTGTCTTTTTTACACTGATGTCTTATTATTTGTCCACTGCTGGCACTTATCATTTTATGGAATTGACAGAGGTGATAGTGTCATTTCTTTTCAGCATTTAGCATGCCACATTAGGTTTATCTTAGTGCAGCAGAACCAAGATAAAGCTCACACACAAGTTACACATCGTTTACACATTTATTACAGTCCCTTCATATTCACCAATGCCAAATAATTTGACAAGTGATTGTTAACACTGGGAACCCTCCGATTACACCCGATATCACCTATTTGGCACATGGGATAAACATAATGCAGAGATGCCTGTTTAATTTCAAAACGTTTAAGCCAGTTTCCAAATTCAGCCTTTTGTTTATATAGTATTTCTGCTCGTGTTGGATGTTAACTCTGTGCGGTCGTTAGGTTCCTTGCAGGAATAATGTGAGGGTAGTGGGAACTTTTGGTGGGTCTTTTGTCTTTAAAACAATGGATTTTATGAAAGAGTGTCTTGTCCGGGCTTCGTCAGACCAGGCCTCCCCCTGTGTGAGTGGATGGAGACAACTTCTAAAACAATTACTTAACCAGAAAACAACTGCCAGTCATTCTTAAAGGGGAAGGATTCCAATTAATAAACCTCTCCTAATCCCTTTTCTTTGCTTCCTTGTCCACCTCTTGCGCTGTGTCCCGGCCACTCTCCCTCTCTCCCCCTCTCTACTCTCCACGCTGGACCGGTGTATGAGCCCGGACGTAGAAACGTGATTGCTTCTTGGCAGGGGGTGGGGTGGGGTGGGGTTGTTGTTTGTCTGCACTTTATCAGAACATTTCTCTGAGGATTGATTACTCATTGAGAAATGATTCAGAGAGATGCGAGGTAAGCCAAGCCGGTTGAACGAGTGCAAACGGTGCGTGTAGTGGATTGGGGCAGGCGTGCGAGCCACCAGCTCAGCAGTCGGAGGGCGAGCTGCTGAGAGGAACAGGTGGAATATAGGTATCGGCAACTTTGACTTGGCCGCACATTCATTTCACATTTCAAAGAGGTAGGCACATCCGTTTTTGTCATCTCTTTACAATTTCATGTCTTTTTGCAATGCATGGCGTTGAATTTTCTTCAAAGTTGACCTACACATTGTTACTGCCATACTAAGTAATTGACATTCTATGGACACCTAAAGCAGGTCTTTTACTAGCTGCCATACAGGTTTGTATTTTTATATCAAAGCGAATATTTGCTGCATTTTGCATGCGATTAATCCACATGGGTGATATCTTAAAATTTTATACCTGGTTATTAAAGGTGTGGGTCAAAACCACAGCCCAGTATTTAAGTCTAAAGTGAGTCTTTTTTTTCTTGCTTGGTACCTATTCCAAGACAGAAAACAGCATTATCTGACCGCTAAAGTCCTTATTGTACTCAACATGAGAGTTTATGTATATATGGCGTCACGGACACATATAGTCAAACCTACCGTAGGGTACTTGTACTGCAATATTCCAGCAAAATGCTTGATTTTGTGCAAAAATTCATCAACCTTTAGTACAAGTAAGATTTAGAAGATAGGCCAACAGGTGTAAATCCGCATGTTATATGCTACAATTTGCCACTGCTCTCGTTTATATTGTAAAAAGTTTGTATAAGATGATGAGAAGTTGTGTGATTAACAGGGTTTTATATGATGGAGTGAAATGTATAACATAGGGTCAGTGAAAGCTGAAATCCATTTCGTCTGCAGAAATAGATTGTCAGTTCTCATTGTGGGAGAAATTCACTCATAATCAAAACTAAGTGCCATGGGAACATTAGTTGGCTATTACTTTTAATAACCTAATGTAGCAAATTTATAAGTTTCTAAAATGTAAAGTATCATTTATCAATGATAAGAATTCCCTGGGTGTTGAGATTTAATACACCCTTGTACCTTTAGACTATTGCCTCTATGATAACACAACATAGTACTTAATTTCCAGAGGAAAGAGACCATCATGTAAGACACAAAGGTGATCTCTCACCTCCTTCTCTACCCTTTGTTTCTCACTTCAACACCTTTTCTCTGCTGTGGGACAGGGTGAGTGGCGCCCAGACGTACGAATGCATTTATCACTGGATACCATGAGCATGGTGGACGACAGCTGCCTCTCACCAAGTAACTTCCACGAAATGGGGAAAGGTGGGGGGGCAACTGCAGGGGGCCGCGTCCACAGCATTGATGTCATACTAGGCTTCAGTAAAGACCAGGACCCCCTGCTCAGCCCGGCAGGTGCCATGGGGCCCCACAAGGTGGGTGTAGAGGGCCTGGTGGCATCTGGAAAACAGCAGGAACCCTCATCGAACCCCTTGTACGGCGGCCACCTCTCCTCTCTGAGAGACAGCAGCACAGAGCAGCAGCAGTCCTACCACGGTAAGTCATGGAGCACGCTACTGATAGTGGCAATGGTATTTGTTCACATGTCCCACAATGCTCTGTGGTCTCATGTAGTTCTCAATTTAAAGGCCAGTCGGTGTTTAGAGTTACTTTAGTTAAAAATTTTGTGAAGCCATTTCTTCAGCTGGCAGTCATGAGTCTCTCAACACGTGTTTTTGTGAGTTGGGACAGTTCACGAGGTGAATGTTTTGCTTTTCATAGGATAAACACAACAAAAGGGGATATAAGTTCTAGTTGTGTGCATGTCTCTGCTCTTGAAAAGCTTAAAAACAATGAGCTGTATGTGCAATGTTTTGCCATTTTAATTTCTTTAAGATCTATTTAGGTTTGTTACCCTTGAGGTTACATTGGATGCATGAACCACTTGGCTAGGAGGTCGGGTGGGCCCAAACTCTGATTTACACCGAGAAAAACAACAACAGCACCACATTATCAGTCAATTGCCAAGTAGATAGAGCGACATTAACTTGGATGCTCGGTTTGAATAAAATTGCCCAGAAGATATAAAGCAATACAATTGGTACATGCCTTCGTTGGAGCGTAGATTAAAAGATAGACATGCTTTTGAGGTAACACCAACAGCACAACCTAAAAAAAAACTCTGATCAATATTCATTCAGCAATCAAATCTGAAAATAATCTCGATATACATTTGAAGTATATGGCATTTACGATGTTTTTGATTTGCCATGCCCTTCGAGCGGTAAAAATCTTCATCTTGAAGAACTCTATCAAAGTTGTTGGAGGTCTTTGTGGAGGGTGGTGGAGTAAATTGGGCATCAGTATATTCTTAAACCTAAGATGCTGGCCTTATCAATAGTACTTGGTGGTTTTAATGAGCTGCAATGATCATGCAAAAACCGCAACGTGAGGCAAACGGTACATGTGTAATTTTAAAACTATAATACTAATTTCTGGTTTGTTCTCAAAGAATCCACACTGTAAATGTAACAGATGCACCACCAGTCCAGTAAGCACAATTATGTACTTCGAAAGAGTTGTGAAAGTTTGTTTTAATAAGGTGCATGAGATGAAACCACAAAGGGACTGTGGTATTTGATAATTACATATTTTACATTTTTAAAAGATGAGATCATCTCAGTAGCATTGGATCTTGTATGTATGGAGGTAAAGCTTTGCTGTGCAGTATGCAGTCAGAACCAATTATTGGCAGATTCCAAGATTGGAGATCACTGTATTGGTTATGTGTTGCCACGTAAAGCCTTATACATTAGTATACTAAAAAATAAATCACAGAACAAGATGCTGCAGAGGGTTTATGTCCCCAATCCCAATCCTATCCCCTTGTGGAATTCCCCCCTAATCTTCTCTTGTGTGCAGATTAAATTGTACAGTAGTTCATTCCGGTGTTGTTGTTATTATTATCATTCTGTCTCCGAATCAAATTTAACATCTTTAATCTGTGGCTATTTTCACATCCAGAGTCTGGCAGGTGGCTGTTGGCTTCATGGCTCAGACACTGTTTGAAACAGAGGAACAACACTTGTTATATTAGCACAAATTTGAGATGGGCGAATTGAGATGAACTTTTTTCAACAAAATGGTTGTGAATATCGAACGACTGGAGCTGGGAGCCAATCACTGCATGTCGGAGGACGTTAATTTCTGTTGGATCGGTGCACGTCAGCCCGGATGACATTTCCCTGTCGGACATTAACTCTCATGTTCAGTCAGTCCTGTTCCCCCTGAATGGGCATTTGGCTGTGCATGGCGTCACTCAGTCCCTGCTCTGTGTTGAGGTTTGCTGCTGGTCAGTAAACAGTGGGCAGCCTTCAGACCGGTGGCTGTGATGGGTTGACAAGCCAAGAGCTGGTCACTGAACCAAGCCTGACCTCTGTAATTGTCAGGGCCTAGGCTTTGTGATAGTAGCTTAATGAGAGACAGATAAATGGGTCCCGAAATCCTGCATTGCCCCCGCTTCTGCCTCTGTTCCTGTTCCTATCGGATAATTGAAAGATCATTACCCAGTCTTTATCCTTCACGCACACATTCATACACGGAAACATGGACGCTCACTTACACGTACAAACACTGTCACTGGTTTCACTTAGGTAATTAGTGGGAAAAGGAAGTTTTGTCAATTTTGCCAACAAGCATTGACTAGTCTTGTTACACATTTGCTCCGAAGGAGTCAACGAAGACTCTGCAAGAACTACAGATGGCATAAAGTTTGGGATAATGATGAGGACTTACAAATATTCAAACTATTGTTGAAACACATCTTGATTTTATTCACGGACTAGAGGGAATTCTCTTAAGGGGTAAATTTTTTCTTGTTTTATCTCATGCATTGGGTGAGACAAATGACCAAAGTCAATATTTTTATTCTCTAATAACCTGTGTTCATCACCTGAGCTAAGCAATATTTATTTTTAATTTATTCCATTGTGTCTTTTATGTCTAATGAGTGCAGCTTGCCACACAGGTCAATATAATTATCTGTAGAAAGTTCAAATACAGCACATTTTGCAAAGTTGATTGAATATACTTTAAGCCAGTGGTACCTTAATTTACACACTCTGAACTGGTTATTTCTACCCAGGTCTAGTCAAGATAGCAATACATGCTACTGTAACTGATAAATAAAGAGAGTTACTGATCTGATCATCATCTTTGTAATTCAAACTAATTCAATTACTCTCTGGGATAGGCTAAAGCTAATTCACCCAACACTCATTGGTCCAGTCTGGATAGAGACAGACATTAGATTGTTATACAAGGTAGATTGAGAATACAAGGAAGGCTTGAGGGAATTAACCGACTGCATCTGTTTCCCCTTCAGGGATTAGAAGGAGAGAAACCTAGAGTGAAAGCCTTGTAGTGCTACAGTATAACCCGTTTGGCCTTTCTGATAGCAAATGTTCACAAGGCAGGGGGCAGATTAGGATTTGATGCCATTTTGGGATAACATATGACTATGGCTACAAAATGAAAGGTATAGAGTAGCTTTCAAATCAGATTTTTTATAATCTACTTGCTTTCATACACTGAGCACAATGAAGAAAATGTAATTCACAATTTGATCTTTTGATAAGTAACTCAAGAGGCCACTGCAATGTTGGAAACGATAGACACTGAATATTTTTTCCAGATTGGATTAGGAGTATTTTCTGTGGGGACTGTTTACTTCACTTACAGTTGCCTATTGTTGTAGGTGTTGAAATAAAATGTGCTCTACTGGAAATTTGTCACTACTTTCTGTAGTGTAGGTCAATGCAAGGGGTTCATATCAGCCAACCATTGTATTTTCTGCTTTTATATTCTAAATAATTGTCAACGTGTCTTATGTTTTGCAAACTGGAACTTGATGTAGACTATATCTTGATAGCCCAACATCTGCAAAGATAGGAAAGACTAAGAGAAGTCAAAGGAAAAAAAGATGATTAATTTTCCTCTCCTCTTCTCCCTTTGCTTTACTTGTGTGTTCAACAGACACGGGCCTGTTCACAAACAAGTGTGATGGGGATTTGGGCGAGCTGAGGAAGAGTATAGACAGCGATGATGGAAAGTCTCCAGAGCCATGCAAAGATGACCAGCCTAAGAAGAAGCACCGGCGCAATCGTACCACCTTTACTACCTACCAACTCCATGAGCTGGAACGTGCCTTTGAGAAATCCCACTACCCAGACGTGTACAGCCGTGAAGAGCTGGCAATGAAGGTCAATCTCCCCGAGGTCCGAGTTCAGGTAGGCCTAACCACAGAAACATTCATTTCATAGATCCAAATCATTAAAACAAGCTAGTCAGATGATTAGAAATTAGATAAAAGAATAATGAGAATAATACTTTGAATGAGGCTTATCATTAACTGAACCAAGAATATTTTATGAATTCACACCAGCATGTCTTAATCGTCTTGACTCTCAATATATATTTGGGTTTTTTCTTCCCGCTATGCTTTTATTTGTTTTATACAGAGTTCATACAAACACAAAAACAAAAAAGTCACATTTCCTTTCCACTATGTTTGCTATTGTTCTACAGTGTTGGTATGAAGTATTGCCCTTCGCTAATGGTAGAGAATCAAACAATAATTCAATCTTAGTTGATGCTATCAATGCTGTTGAAGGTGGCCGGGGTATGGCAACAGATACTGATACATGGTGGTGAAAACATGAGCCCTCTGTTTTTGGGATGACCTTAGTAACCACAAGGCCATTCTGCCAAATGCAATAGCTGAAAATCTACAAGGGTGTATTTCAGATCATGGAATCAGTGTATTTCAGATCATGGAATAGTCTTAATGAGAACTGAAACCTTCCGAGCCTTTGGCCTTACTTAAGATATAGTTAAGCTCTATTAAATTGTTGGTGCATTAACAAATGAGCTGTATGATATTATATTCATGGTATCAGAGGGATGGCACTATCCTGGTTATTCAGTTACATACAGAATAGGTACCAATATGTCAAACTACAAAACTTCAAATCAAATTACTGAAAAATAGGTGCGAGGTGCCCCGGGGCTCAGTATTGGGACCATTGTTGTTTATATTGTACATTAATTATATATGTGAAGTGTCAAAAGCCATGAAAGCCATTTTTTTTTGCAAATGATACAAACTTACTCTGCTGTGGAGACAACTTGGAACAACTCTTGGATACAGTGGAAAAGAAATTGAGCAGGATGAAAAGTTGGTTTGATGCAAATAAACTAACACTGAATTTAAGCAAAACAGAATTTATAATCTTTGGGAATTGTTCTATCAACTCAGACAAGAAACTCATGATAAATGATGTAGAAATCAAAAAAAGTATCTGAAATTAAATTTCTCTGAGTATTAATAGACAACAAATTGAGTTGGAAGCCGCACATAAATTATATTAGAGCCAAAATATGCAAATCAATTACAATACTTAACAATTCAATTCAATTTATTGTCATTAAAAACAATGTGCAGGCACATGTTAAAAATGAAATGAGGGTTGTGGCTTCAACAAAGTCAAAGAGCTACTAAATCAAGTTTCCTTATATACGTACATTGTACTGTTCCTTCATTCTCCCATACATTACCTATTGTGTGGAAGTGTGGGAGAACAAACAAAACAAACACAGAACCAATCTTTAACCTCCAAAAAAGAGCTATAGGAATTGTAAATAAAACCACTTACAGAGAATCAACACATCCACTTTTTATCAAACTAAAAGCCCCAAAATTTAAAGATTTGGTTGATTTTAAAACTATTCAAATTATGTACAGAGTATGAAATCAACAATTACCTATTAGTATCCAAGGGTTGTTCCAACTGAGAGAAAGTAAACGCATTTTGAGAGGACCCTGTATATTAAAAAAAACAAAAAAAAAACACCAGTAAGGACATGCAAAACATCACTGTGCTACATCTGAAGGAGTTGGTTTGTGTAACTGCAATGATGAGCTGAAAACATGTGGTACTTTAAGAACTAAAAGGACTCTTCAGAAACAACATATTGAACGGTTATGAGATGGACCAGTGACCAGTTTTTGTTTTTTGTCCAAATGGGTTGATTTGTTTGCATCATCTGAGATAGGCATCATGGACACTGATGGCTGTGAATTGAACTTTCATTTTCTATCATCAATGCATGAATAATATGAGGGGGTAGGACTAGAAAAGTTCTCAACTTCTTCTTACCACTTTTGAACATGATCGGTATTATCTGAGTTGCTAATTTTGTCGCTGATATGTTGCTGACGATTTTGTTTGTTTGTTTATTTATTGTTATTGCTATATATGTCTTCTTTGACTTGCTCAATATAATTGCTTGATTGATTGCTTGATTGATTGATTGATTGATTGATTGATTGATTGATTGATATGCTATTATTATTATATTGCACATATATTTCTCTTGCATATGAGGTAAGACAATGGTAAGGGCGTAACCATATGATATAAGAGACTATCTGAGAATAACATGTCATAGTCCTGACAGAATTGGGGGGGGGGGTGTTAAAGAGTCTGTTGGCCATAGGAGCAGTGGACTTCTCCACATGCATTCTGCTACAGGATCATAAGAGTGACAAAGGAGTGAATGAAAGATCGCGTAGACAAGTTTAAAGTGAGCTTTTTCACAAAGTCTGTGAGTTGTGAGAAACACAAAGTGTGAAAAATTGGTGGTTCCATAGGTTAAGAAACTTTGTGCCATAATTGTCTGGTGTGTACACTGAGCATTGAACCAAATCATCTTCAATGATTTTTCACTGTGAGGACTT
This sequence comes from Lampris incognitus, assembly GCF_029633865.1. Classification (NCBI taxonomy): domain Eukaryota; kingdom Metazoa; phylum Chordata; class Actinopteri; order Lampriformes; family Lampridae; genus Lampris; species Lampris incognitus. The sequence goes on along the minus strand of NC_079213.1, from coordinate 93,220,760 downwards.
TATGCAAATATTTTGGAGAAGTGTAGTAGATAACTGCTGTAAAAACTGTTATTTTTTTTAAGTGCATACACAATATGTACGAATTCTTGAAGGCTTATTAATGCATACTGTGGGAATATGCGCTATTTACCACCTTTGAGATTTCACATATTCTCAGATAACAGGCATGTATTCTATAGTGTTCACAATTCACACAAATGGAAACAAAAAACTTAAACCTAAAATGCCTATAAAACTCGTTTTTAGCTTCCATGTACTGAGCATCATTTTACCGATACCTGCAAGGCTGTCTGTAATGAATGAAATAAAAAAAACATTGACAAAGCAAAGTCAGAGGAGTGACACTGGCTTTCTAAACCACCCAGGCTTCCCTCCATTGTTTCTGTATTTCTGCTCCTAATAGTTTGCCTGCATTTTGCTCCTCAGGTGTGGTTCCAGAACCGCAGAGCTAAATGGCGCCGGCAGGAGAAAATGGATGCAAGCACCATGAAGCTCCACGATTCGCCCATGCTCTCCTTCAACCGGCCGCCCCCGGTGCACACCAACGTGGGTCCAATGAGCAACTCTCTTCCTTTGGACCCCTGGTTGACTGCTCCGCTGTCCAGCGCTACGCCAGTCCACAGTATCCCCAGCTTCATGGGCCCTGCTCAAAGCCTCCAGCCCAGTTACCCCAGCCACAGCTTCCTCAACTCCTCTCCTCATCCCCCTCACCCTCATACTCATCCTCATCCTCATCCTCATCCTTCCATGGGCCAGGGGATGCAGAGTATGGCTCCTCCCCCCTATCAGTGTTCGGCTCCCTTTCCAGATAAATACCCCCTGGAGGACGTGGACCAACGCAGTTCCAGTATTGCAGCACTGAGGATGAAAGCCAAGGAACACATCCAATCTATGGACAAGACCTGGCAACCTATGTGACTAACAAACCTAGTAACCCACGTGTTTGACATTGGGAAAGGGAGCTGTTGAAATTGTGTCTTGGGTCCCCTCTGTCTGACAGGGCAATTGACATCGTGAATAGTATTAGACAAGCAAAGATGGCAAGCACACATCTGTGACCCGCAAAGCAAAAAGAAAGGATGTGGAGCTTAAACTGGAATCAGGATTTTCTGAGACACAGAACTTTTTTCTTTTTATATATACAAAGAATCCTTTTCATCTCAAAGACTGAGTTGATAAGTGGACACTACAGCCTTGTTAAAAAAAAAGAAGACTTCCTTTCCCCCTGTGTTTACCAGACGTGTAAGACATTAAAATGTTGCCTTGGATGCTGTCAAAGCAGATGTCTGCTGAGTGACTACTGCTTTGATTAACTTGCACTCCAGCAGCTGCTTGACACAAACCATCTCTTCTATTGAGGATCACCCAGTGATGTCCATCGATCAGAAAACAACTTCCCAAGAGTATGTCAAACTACGGAAATATCTTCAAACCAACACTGAACTGTTATTTGCAGGTACGGAGCCATCGTGGGTAATGGATAGAAAACCACCAACACCGGATACAACGGCCAGTTAGTGGCCACCGGCCAAACCAACACAACAACAAGCTTTTATTTTGAAAAACCCAGACGCACACATTATAATTATAACATACACTCACCGGCCACTTTATTAGGCACACCTGTCCAACTGCTCATTAACGCAAATGTCTAATCAGCCAATCACATGGCAGCAACTCAATGCATTTAGGCATGTAGACATGGTCAAGACGATCTGCTGCCGTTCAAACCGAGCATCAGAATGGGGAAGAAAGGTGATTGAAGTGACTTTGAACGTGGCATGGTTGTTGGTGCCAGACGGGCTGGTCTGAGTATTTCAGAAACTGCTGATCTACTGGGATTTTCACGCACAACCATCTCTAGGGTTTACAGAGAATGGTCCGAAAAAGAGAAAATATCCAGTGAGCGGCAGTTCTGTGGGCGAAAATGCCTTGTTGATGCCAGAGGTCAGAGGAGAATGGCCAGACTGGTTCGAGCTGATAGAAAGGCAACAGTAACTCAAATAACCACTCATTACAACCGAGGTATGCAGAAGAGCATCTCTGAACGCACAACACGTCGAACCTTGAGGCAGAGGGGCTACAGCAGCAGAAGACCATACCGGGTGCCATTCCTGTCAGCTAAGAACAGGAAACTGAGGCTACAATTCGCACAGGCTCACCAAAATTGGACAATAGAAGATTGGAAAAACGTTGCCTGGTCTGATGAGTCTCGATTTCTGCTGCGACATTCGGATGGTAGGGTCAGAATTTGGCGTCAACAACATGAAAGCTTGGATCCATCCTGCCTTGTATCAACGGTTCAGGCTGGTGGTGGTGGTGTAATGGTGTGGGGGATATTTTCTTGGCACACTTTGGGCCCCTTAGTACCAATTGAGCATCGTGTCAACGCCACAGCCTACCTGAGTATTGTTGCTGACCATGTCCATCCCTTTATGACCACAGTGTTCCCATCTTCTGATGGCTACTTCCAGCAGGATAACGCGCCATGTCATAAAGCTCGAATCATCTCAGACTGGTTTCTTGAACATGACAATGAGTTCACTGTACTCAAATGGCCTCCACAGTCACCAGATCTCAATCCAATAGAGCACCTTTGGGATGTGGTGGACCGGGAGATTCGCATCATGGATGTGCAGCCGACAAATCTGCAGCAACTGCGCGATGCTATCATGTCAATATGGACCAAACTCTCTGAGGAATGTTTCCAGTACCTTGTTGAATCTATGCCACGAAGGATTAAGGCAGTTCTGAAGGCAAAAGGGGGTCCAACCCGGTACTAGCAAGGTGTACCTAATAAAGTGGCCAGTGAGTGTATATCAACTATGCTTTCTTGACTCTGATATTTTCTATCAGCGCCAATTGATTTTACTTCTTTGCAATGAAAAAGCAAAACAAAAAATTTAACACTAGCAATAATGACCGGATAGCTTGTGTGAGAGGAAAACTGTTCATGAACTCATTACACGCTAATGCACTGAACTGTTTAACCGTTACCCGTCTATGTTACTCATCAAATTTATTTCTGTTACCCAACAACTTGATTTTGTCAAGCATCATGTGCTTCAGTGCGTACTCTTAATTTCTGGTTCTTTCCTCAAAACAATCAAAAACATGTTTTTTGGGGTTTTTTTTATGACTTCATCCGATTGTCCCATCCTCACAGGTCAGCTGTTGCTGAGTATCTCTAAGTATCGTGTGGGTGAAGGGCCGGTCCTACTTTTATATGAGTGCAGCTTTATCAAATGTTAAGGTATGACGAGATGTCACTGTGTCTCTGACTGTCTGTAAAGTGCATTTCTCTTTAGATTAATGGTAGAACTGAAACTGGTCTGCAGTCAAATCCCTGCTTGAAATACAGCAAAGGTATCCAACCTCTTCCCACATAGATGTCTGAGCCTTTAGGTGAAATACCCCATCGTGACTGGAGGCTGATTGTAGCTATAGCCCTTTAAAACTTGTTACTGACTATTATGGGTTTCAGTTTACAGGTATGACAGCATCTCAGCATCGGTTATCTGGTTTGCAATAAAACCCATTGCTCTAAAATCGTCCTGTTTAGTGGACATTCTCTGGTTTCAATGTCAACATTGCAATTTCTGAGCTACAAACGCAAACCAGGGCACTTTGGCACACGCACGCACACACACACACACACACGTATACACTTTGGTGTTCCTCACATATGTGAGCCTCAGTATGCTTTCAGTTCTGCTCATTAGAAGATCATTAGAAGATATGTATCTGGCACAAGCCAGTCCTGAACACACGAGATCTGAAATGGATTCTTCTCTCTTTCTGATCTGTCTTGAGCTACAGCATGAAAAATTAAAAGGCTTAATGTGATTTTGTGATTTTTTTTTCCATGCAAGTTCCTTCCTCACAGAGTGCGAGCAGCTCTCTTTTGGGTTGGTGTTACAACGGCACCATCTCTGTTGACCAGGGACAGATGTACCAAAAAAAAAAAGTTTTTTTACTTGTAAACATGTTCTTTTCTGATATCTGGATGATCAAGACAAGCAGTCCGTACTTGATCATATCAGAAACTGGTGAGAAGGACATCAAGAGAGAGAGGGGTACCCAGCTTTCTGCTTGAGTGGCTGCTGAAGGAGAAGACCTGTTGGCAGCTCAGTGTTGGGTGGCTGCGTGTACGTGCAGGGCAGCAGAAAGAGCCCTGTGTGATGTGTCACCCCGCATAGTTTAGCCTTTGTTCGGCACAATTGATCCAAACCCATCCTCTTTGTGTAAAATTTAAGGGGGGAGAAACGGTCACAGGCTCCACTAAATGGGCCCTTGTAACCATTTTGTCATGGAAGGTTTTGTTCTCTCCTGGTGTGTCAAAAGAGGAGTGACATGGGTTGTAGCTGCACAACGCTGGTCATTTATGGTCTGTGACGCAGCTCAGTTCTGACTAGGACGCTTCAACGAAGAAGAAAAAAAATCATGTTAGTTGAGACTGAAAACCACCTTCAGCGTTGTACATTCCATGTGAGCTGAAGCACAATCGAATGTGGGAGCCTTTCAGTGTTTACATTGGCACAGCAAACAGCGTAGGCTGATAATATGTCGCACAACTGAATCAGAATCATCAGAATCATGTTTATTGGCCATGTAGGTTCGCACATACATGGAATTTGACTCCGGTTTCGTGGCTCTCTCAGTGGACTTAACATAGAATAACAACACTACCACACAACGATCTTCAGCTATGTACAAAAGGATGGACTATATACAGGGGAAATAAGAGGTGATAAGGTGCAATGGTGCAGATAATATATCAGAGATGCTGAAATAGATGTTGAAGATGTTGAGACGCTGAATCTCACGAAACACCCAACAGATGTTATAGCCTTTCTGAATTACCAGTCGAACCACGAAAAACTCCATCAAAAGTGCAATTTTGACATCTTTTTTTTTTATTCTCATCATATTTTTCAGAAAGGAAACTCAATTTCTACCCTCAGCTGTCAGTGTCATTGTGCTATAGTGCCCAGACGTCACGTGAGAAAGCCGGTTGCTAGCTTCTCATCATTAGCTGTGTGCATAGGAAAGGCCCGCCACTTCAGAAATAATGACGATAGTCCATCCTTTGTGGTTTATTGTGAGGCTGAGTGTTGCACTCCCTGCAGAGTGGGGGGAAAAAAAAGAGGGATCTGTTTCAGTTCGGTCTGCGTATCAGTTTAACGTTTCTGCTTTATAATGTTTAGACACTCCTGTCAGACAGTGCTGGATCATATCCTGCAGGGGAGGATTACCTCGCACAAATACAGTGTGTTAAAGACAGTTTGTAAATGTGATTTTGGACCAAGAATAAGCCAAAGGTTAGATAATGGATGAAAATGCACTAGATGTATGAGAGACGTTTTAGTTTTGTTATGTAAAAAAAAAAAATTCTTTTCCTCGTATAGCGCTTTCTTGTTTGTATCTGTCCTAGCGCCGTCGTTGTTTTGTTTGAACTCTGATGTCCATATCCTGCAAATGAATGGATAATAAATATAGTTTGATAGAATATTTTGCCTCCTCTTCATAACTGTTCTCCACGCGCAACACTTAGTCACATGATGGCTTTTTTATTCTCTGTTTCTGAGTTTAACAGGAGCGACGTACAACAGAGACACAAGCGAGAAGTTTGACGAAGTTTACAGAGATACAACTGGGGAGATCATGTTTGTCCCCATGCAGTACCAAGGGCGACCGATCCGACATGCACACATGCACACAATAACCATCCTAAAAAAAAGCTGCACAAAATGACAAGACAGTGTACATAAAACCATCTAAGATTTACAACCTAACTGGCAATGTGTGCACGTTTGGTTTCTTTTCAGCCACTTTTTCAGCGTCACTCACTTGACCACTCATTCCCAACATATTATAATTATTTTGCCCAAAAGAATCCAAAGGGTCCTAATCCGAGATTTCTACAGTATAATCATTATCATCTGACATACATGTGTGGGGAGGGGGGGGGCTTTTTCTTTCTTCACCCTCCTCCCAAACAGCAGTGCCCCAGCTCCCTCTGGCCTTCATATAAGCTCTCTCTCTCTCTCTCTCTCTCTCTCTCTCTCTCTCTCTCTCTCTCTCTCTCTCTCTCTCTCTCTCTCTCTCTCTCTCTCTCTCTCTCTCTCTCTCTCTCTCTCTCTCTCTCTCTCTGTTTCCCTCTCTCTCTGTGTCTCTGACCCCCACCTTCTCTCTCCCCTTTTCCATGGCTGGTGGCAGGGTGCCAGCCTGTTAGGAAGATGAGACTCCAATCAATCAGGGCTTCCCAGGGGGGCCTCTGACCACAGGGCCCGGCTCCCTAATTGCCCCCAGGCAGGCAGGCAGGCAGGCAGGCAGGCACGGCTGCTGCAGCACATGTTCACAGAAGGCCCAGTGCCGCCGTGCGAGCTGGCCTCCTCAGCGTGTGAACCACTCTCTTGGACAGATGGAGACTCGGACGGATCCTCACTGCGGGAGTCATATGGGAAGGCCAGAGACTGTAACAGGGAAAAGTTGTACCTATCTGTGGCTCAGTTTGCTAAACATGGGGGCGAAGACTGGCTACCGCTCTATAAACCAGGCTTTGTTTCATGTGCTACTGTTTCACCGCGAATTAAAAAAGAAAAGAATTGCATATCTGCACTGAACCTATGCAAGGAAATGAATGGCAGAGAAAGCCACGACTTGAGTTTAAATCTCACTGACAACAAACAAGCTTATAAACCTTATAAAGCTTATAAAAGGATTTTACTCTGAATGTCTAGCAACCTGGTCAGACTGGTGGTTTTAGGTTTTTTTTTTCTTTCCAAAACCTTTGAAGGGTAGCTCATCACCTTGCATTCATGTGAGAGTTTTTTGTTTTGGGGATTCGTGGTTGCCAGCGTTCTCCCACAGCTACACAAGCTACGTTTTGAATAGGCCAGGATGAAAGCATTAAGAAAAAATATATTAAAAAAAAAAGCTGGGGAGGTTTTCTCTGGCTACAGGCTACGGTGGTAGAACCAAATAATGACTAGCTGGCGGGAGAAAATAAGAAAGGATGAGAGAGAGAGAGAGAGAGAGAGAGAGAGAGAGAGAGAGAGAGAGAGAGAGAGAGAGAGAGAGAGAGAGAGAGAGAGAAATAAGAAAGGATGAGGGAGAGAATGTGAGGAAGGCAGAGCGGAAGAGAAAAAAGAGACATGACAGAGATTAAGAAGGGGAAAAGTGTGGGAGAGAGAGGGAGATACAGAGAGAGAGAGAGAGAGAGAGAGAGAGAGAGAGAGAGAGAGAGAGAGAGAGAGAGAGAGAGAGGACAGAGAGGGAAATGAGGGAGGGGCAGAGGGTGGGATGGCTGCTCATCAGACTTAATGATGTGGAAAATCCCCCAATTAGAGCGTTTTCCTGCGTGGCAGGATGAGTTCAGAGCGGGGTCCTCTGACAGCCCAGGGATTAGCGCCGGGCTGGGCCGAGCCGGGCCGGGCCTGAACGGACACTCACTCCACGTCTGGACAGCTTGGCAGAGCTCAGCCGGGGCCGGGGCCGGGACGGGGCGAGAGCCACAGCCAGGGGCCAGGGTAGGCATGCGTTGAGCTGCAGTGAGTGGCACAAAGAAAAGCATGGGAAAAAGAGCAGCAGATCAACAGAAAAGAAAAAAAAATAAACCTTTTGTTGGGGAGCTCAGCTCAACTGTGCAAAATCTCCCTCTTGTTTTAGTTATACGTAAACCAGTCTAGATTTGGTCTACCCTATAATTTTAAGCTATTCTCAACAAATATTGAACTTTCGGGGAAGGTGTCACAAAAAAAAAATTGTAAAATACATGTTTTGTAAAGGTTGATGGATAATGGTGGTTAGCGGTTTATGTCCACCACCATCAGTTCAGCTGTCCATCAAGTGGCAGTCCTGCCCTGTCTTTGGACTCCTTTATGAAGAACCACGACTGGTATATGAGGTCAACGTTGTCTTTGCTCAGTGTTCGTGATTGAAACATCATTTCTGCCACAGCGTTACATATGTGCTGTTCCAAAACATACCCTAATCTAATTTGGACATCTGGATTGTTGAGAAAATCAATTTTGTCCACATGCTACTTGGCCCTGAACAATGAATGAAGAGACGGCCGGGATGCTGGGAGTCTTCCCCTTACAGCTGGTGGTGAGATACAGAAACATGGCAGTTAATCTGGTTGACCTGCCTCCAGGGAGATGGAAGCTGAATATCTCTGTCTCCTCATATAATAATGAGGAGATTACTATTGAAACAAGCCCAGTGCCCCCCCCCCCCATTTTCCTTCAGAATTCACTCACTCCAGGGAGGAATGGATAAAATATTACAAGCGACAAAATGGAAAGTAACCTAAGCATGATGATAGATAATAATAAGGAATGGTCAAAAAAGTTGCCCAAAATATTTTGCTTGCGGACTTTGAGCTAAAAATAATCCCTGTTTTATTTATATATATATATTTGTTTAAGATACATTTCACAATTTATTTGACGAAGGGGACAAACTGTTGAAGTCACAAACACACCTCACATAAGAAATGTAACTTCAGAGCTACAGATTGCTGACCAGCTGAGGTGCCCAGGGCGAAAAAAAGCAACAACAAAAAAAGCAACGAGAAATGATTCAGTTGAAACCCCAACTCCCCAGTACTCCACTGTTATTGTCTTTATTAAGAACAATTAAGTTCCTAACGACTAATTGGTTAATTGTGCAATCTATTATTTCTCTCCCACACCCCTGTAGATCAGAAAGGGCCGCGGCTGGAGTTAACAGTCTTAATGGAAAGACGCGTTCCTTGCAGAGGGTAATAAGGGAAAGGAGCGGAATTAATTGGGTTTGATTAAGAGAGCTTTTCAATGGGATACAGCTTTTTCGCATGACATAATTGGAGGTCAGTAAAGAGGGGGGTGGAGGAATGGGGGATTTGCTGGCTGGCGCCAGTGCTCTGTGTGTGTGTGTGTGTGTGTGTGTGTGTGTGTGTGTGTGTGTAAGAGATTGAGAGAACGAGTGACAGCATAAGGGAAAGAGACACAGAGAGCGAGATAGGAAGCTCTCTTCACACTTGTGGAGAAACATGTGTTTCTAGTGTTGTTACTCTAAGTAGGTTCATCCAACAGAAAACACAGGGTGAAGTTCAAAGGAGTCCTTTGTACACTGGGTATGGTGACTATTAGTATGCTCTGCTCCTGTTGGTTCCAAGTGTTGAAGACACAGTGGCCAAGCTATTATTATACAAGCTAATTGGAAATTTTTCTGTATGCATTAATGAATAGAATGGCATGTAACTGAGTATGACTACATTATCATTGTTATTATCGTTAGCGTTATTTGCATGGACAAACAGTCACTAACAAATGCAAGCATGCACAAGTATTTAATACAAATATACTTTTACACACACATCATGAATTCATAATCTCATTACAGTGTAATCTAAAATGGGGTCACACAGAAAACCACCGAGTCATTCCAAAGATCCAAAAATACTTCTGAAATTTCACAAGACGAGCACTGGTTTCACACCTGATTAGATTCAAACATTTCATCACAAGTCAGCAATTTCTCCAACAGGCATGGGCGCAAGCCCATGAATACTAGGATGGCATCCAGATACCTGTGACCCCATCCATAGGGTTAGTGGTTGTGTCAGGAAGGGTATCTGACATAGAATTTTGTCAAATCATCACGCGGCTTGACAAGACCATACCTGATTGGTTGAGGCTAGGGTTAACAATGACCGCCGTTGGTGCTGTACCCTCACAGGGTACCAAAGGAAACTATAAAATCCGGGGTGGTGACCCCTGAGAAACAGGGAACATGCCGAAAGAAGGAGATTTTGTACACATGTTTGATACATTTTCTTTGGCCTATAAATGTCAATGTTAACTCGACCTAATTATTCAGTAGGCCTAAAATATTTCAGCACAATGCACCTTGGGCCCTCCATACAGGGCTTGAGCAGCAGGGTGGAAATAGGTAGACTAGCCTTCAGGCAGAAGGTCAGCATGAGCAACATTGCTGTAGTTCCTTTGAGCAAAAGACTGAATCCTGGACAACTCAAGCGGCACTGTTCTCTGGTTACCCTTAAATTCTGACAGAGTGAAAAAGGAGGTTTTTCCCTTAAGGACAGCATATGATCCTACTGCATCTAAAAACAAAATTTTACAATGTAAGAATGATGCAAAAGAGTTCAATACAAATGCTTTAACCCTTATGTGTTTCCCTGTTCAGTGTTTCTTCAAGGAGGATTTTATAAAGGCAAGTAGAAATGGAGCTGTGACCCAGTTTTGGGCCCCAAAACAGTTGTTTCAAAATAACCACAATGGAGGCAACACTTATCAGTGCTTGTAATATAAAGTACTGTAGGGCCCAATTTCCAGAATGAAGGTGAGGTTGCTTGCAGCCAGCAGGTCTTCAGTCGTTTTTGGTGACAATTGTGTAAAGTAGTAATAAGACACGTTAGTCCCTAGCTAACGGTTCTGACCCTTTAGCCGAGCGGTTAGTGATGTTGCCTTGTGGTGCAGTACACCTGTATCAAATCCCGCACCGGGCAAGAAAATAACCAGTTACAATTGTCCGGCAGGAAAAAAAAAAGTTATTCGACAGATTGCAGCAAATTGAACACATTACAAGTTATGACAGAGAATAGAGGGTTAAATGATGAATCAACGCAGAAATTAGCAAACCTGCGGGTTTTTTTTTAAATCTAAGACAGAAATATCCAAAAAGGCGTAGAAACTTTCTGGAATGTCATTTAGTTTGTCGTGTCCTCCCCGTCTGGAGAGAAAGAGATATTACGCCATCTGTATTCAGTTTCTTGTAATTACAGGGTGAACTCCCCTGTATCCATGAATGGGACACAAGTTGGATTTCACTGCCACGTTAGCTCAAACCACATCTTTAATGAAATCTGAAAGCACCAACGCTAACATTTAGTCTAACACTATCGTAAACAATTAAACACTTATGTCTAAACGGGGGACGAAATAAATTCACAGCAACGTCGTCGTCGCAGCCCAGTCGCTCCCCTTAGCAACCGAGCGAAGCATTTCCGTGTTTTGATTTGAGCCGTAAACGTCAGCTGTGCTTCGACAAACTCCCACAATGCAATGGTGTTTTGTCAATAACTACCGAGCTAATAGCCAGCCTTGTTTGCGTTACATCAAAAACAGAGTGCAACTTTTACACATAGCGACGTGTCATTTGGTATCTCTGGCAAGTATTGGCTCGTTTTTTTTAAGAGCCCGGCCGTCCGTCACTCTGTGGTATGTACGTCGCCGCTCGCCGACACGATTAAACATTAGCTGCAAGCTAACTCCTTTTTCGTTAGGGTTACTTGTTAACGTTGGCCAGCTAGCGTCCGGAGGCCACATTCAGTCCCAGGATTAGCATGAACTGCGTGAGGCACTGACATTTCACCTTACGGCATTTACGAACTGTTCTTTAAATTGAAGATTCAAGTATGAATATCAAATTATTTGGGGTGTATCCAGTGTTTTCTTTATGTAAAATGTACGAGATTTCCTCACCCAACTTTAATATTGAGCATAGCGTTATTGCATGTCTCAACTAAGTTAGTAGGACTTTGCCTTAATTAACGTGTCATACACGATTGACGCAAACCATGCGTGTGTGACTTGTTAATTAATAGAGAAATAAAGTATGTTTAATATGAATTTTATTATACACAACAACACTCGAGGTGAATAATTCTAAACTGTGTCTTTCTCCGGCTGACCAACCAGCTATTAACCCAGGCTGTGGCTGTAACATACCAACATAGGATGGATACAGAGTATGAACGCCGCCTCCTCCGACAGATAAACATTCAGAATGACAACTCCAGTCCTGTTGTGAGTCCCCTTTTCTTTCTTTTTTTAAAAATTAATTTCATCAGTATTACCTACTTCTGTTTTGCTTTTGTCCAAAATGGTAGTGGGGTCCAGTTGTGCAACAGCACTTTTAATTAATGGTTATTCAAACTTAATCAAGTTGTGATGAAAACTAAAAATGACTGAGTCACATACAGACGCATACCTTTCATCTTAACATGATACTGTACATTTGTTTTTATCATACAGAGAACACCAGAGACAGTACGAGGCTTGACGCCCACCAGCTCCCCACTGTCCTCCCCCAGCAAGCATGGAGACCGGTTCATTCCAACGAGAGCAGGGGCCAATTGGAGCATCAGCTTTCACAGGATCAATGTATGAACACTTGAATTAATTTTTATGTGTGTGTTTGTGGATGAGCTGAGGTGACAAGAGACAGAATTTGTGTATAAAAATGTTTTGTGGAAGTGATAAAAACCTGCTAGTTTTCTAGATATTTTTGATTTATTACAATGCAATTGTTTTCCATGACAACTTGATTTACTCTTTAATCATGACTAAAGCTATAGAGATGTTGTGATTTTTGAATTAGGAAAATGAGAAGTCACCGAGTCAGACTAGAAAAACGAAGGACGCCTCTTCTGACAATGGCAAAGGTGAATAACAGCATTGTTACTTGATACAAACTTTGATATCCAGTAAATTTCACTTAATGTAGAACTTCATATATGACAACCCAAGTAACTTGTAGACATGATGAAGACATTCTTCAAAATTGATTCATATTCATTTTTAGTAGTCATTAATCCAATTAATTGAGCTCATACCACAACATACCATGAAAACAACTGCCCCAGACCAATAACACACATTTCTAAGTAGCATAGACCAAAGTATTGATTTCTACTAAGGGTATGGAGGGGTTTCAACCCCAGGACCCCAGACTTTGCTTAGTTACACTTGACTGAAAAATATGCATTGACCATAAACTACAGAGTAGACTTTTTGTATTTTCTTAGTAGATTATCACCAGAATTTGCAAAAGCAGCAGGTGAATACATTTTAAATACTTTCATGACTGCATAACATATTTGTTATATCTCGTTTTGCAAGGGAAGCTGTTTAATTGTCAGGTGAAGAATGAAATCATAATCGGGTCTTTTTTTTTTTTTAATGTGCAGTCATGCGCTGAGATAAAGTTCTACAAATTTGGGCTCAATGACATTGGGTTATTTTGGACAAATGTTTGTTAATGTTGTCTAGTTTGGATTGCATGTTTGTGTATTGTGAATATATTTCATGTCTAATCATAAATTGTGTGTAGCGGATGGGCTGGCCTATTCTGCCCTGCTAAAGAATGAGCTGCTGGGGGCAGGCATAGAAAAGGTCCTGGACCCACAGACAGAGGACCGGCGTCTACAGCCTTCCACTCCCGAGAGGAGGAGTCTCTTCACTGTATGAAAATTTTTTTTTCCACATACCCTTTCCTCATTATACTCACTTGTTCTCAAACTGTAGAAGATACACAGATGTTTTTGGATAGTACTCAGTATATCTGGGTATCTTTGTGTTGGGGGTGTGTGTGTGTGTGTTAAATTTCAGTGAGTTGACCTCTTTCCTTAGGTAGGGGTGGTTTTACTGTTGGATCAGTTTCAGTTTTTCCTAAATGAACTTAGTGTTATTTTGACAAAGCTCTTTGTTTTTGCAGTACTCTTTAAGTGCCAAGAGGTACTCACCAGATGATGGCAACAGCATTTCTCCTTACTCCTTATCACCTGTCAGTAGCAAAAGGTAAAAGCAAATATGTAAATATTATTTTATAAGCTGTTTATTGTAGTTGACAATATAAACTGGATCAGGTTAATCACTGTAGGATAGGGGTACATTTTGACTTCATGGTTCAGTGATATCTGATCTTGTTTGTTTTAGTCAGAAGCTGTTGCGCTCACCTAGAAAGCCAACCCGTAAAATTTCCAAGATCCCCTTCAAGGTCCTTGATGCTCCAGAGCTGCAAGATGACTTCTACCTCAATTTGGTTGACTGGTCCTCCCTCAATGTTCTCAGTGTTGGTCTGGGCACCTGTGTATATCTCTGGAGTGCCTGCACCAGTCAGGTGCTGTCTATGTGTCTTTGTTGAATTTAGTCTAATGGTTGGCTTTTACAGTTTTCAGACTATAAAACCAGAGAAAATACTGTAGTGCCATAGAGGCAGTAACACCATTTTGTCTTTTTAAAGGTGTATGAATTGAACCTGTACGCTTAAATGAAAGTGGCATCATTGTTGTATTTTCCAGACTGGGTCAGGGCAAAGGTTAACTAATGTCCAGAATCTTCCTGCACAGTTTTGAAAAACCACTGCCCTGCATAATATATTCTTCCTTGTCTTTACATAAAGTAATCAAACCCTTCTGTTCTTCTATTCATCTTTTCTTCCTGCCCTTGCCTGTCCTCTATCAGTGGCAGGATTTACCACTATGTAATGAGAGCAAATACTTCTCCTCTTCCATCAGGTTACAAGACTTTGTGATTTATCAGTAGAGGGAGACTCGGTCACATCAGTTGGCTGGTCAGAAAGGGTGAGTGTAGATTTTGTGTCTTTGGGTAATTTTTTCACACATTTTACTACCCCTCTCATAAAACGCTCATGATGTAATTTGTAATTCGATTTTGAGTCTGTGCCCAACGTGATAGGATTCTGCTCAAATTTAGGGTAACTTGGTGGCAGTGGGGACTCATAAAGGCTTTGTTCAGATCTGGGATGCGGGTGCTGGGAAGAAACTGTTTGCTCTGGAAGGGCACACAGCCAGAGTGGGTAAGGACACTTGTAGCACTAAAACAAGTGATGAAGCTCTTACAAAAAGGTGCTCATTTCTAGGAACAGGACATCAGCATCTCTCTGTATCCATTTGTAGGAGCCTTGGCATGGAATGCTGACCAGTTGTCCTCGGGTAGCCGTGACCGTATGATTCTTCAGAGAGATATGCGAACTCCTCCACTTCAGTCAGAGAGAAGACTGCAGGGACACAGGCAGGAAGTGTGTGGCTTGAAGTGGAGCACTGATCACCAGCTGCTGGCCTCAGGAGGCAATGACAATAAGGTAGAGTTGTTATTTGGATGAGTTCTATTACAAAAAACCCAATCCTGCCAAGATGAGAACACAGGTAGTAGAAATATATGGTTCATTTAGTTAACCTTAGCATTAAGAGAAAAACGGTATGTTATTTGTTACGGCTGAGAAAAAAAAAGGTTTTTTTGGTCAGTTCTGATCTTTCCCTGCATGTTGTTTCCTATCCCAGCTTCTTGTTTGGAACCACTCTGCACTGAGCCCAGTGCAAACGTATGTAGATCACTTGGCAGCAGTGAAGGCCATAGCCTGGTCACCCCACCAGCATGGCCTTCTGGCCTCGGGGGGTGGCACGGCTGACCGCTGCATTCGGTTTTGGAACACTCTGACATCACAGCCACTGCAATGTATGGACACAGGCTCAC
Source organism: Lampris incognitus (assembly GCF_029633865.1). Classification (NCBI taxonomy): domain Eukaryota; kingdom Metazoa; phylum Chordata; class Actinopteri; order Lampriformes; family Lampridae; genus Lampris; species Lampris incognitus. The sequence goes on along the minus strand of NC_079213.1, from coordinate 93,205,473 downwards.
AGGTCTGCAACTTAGCCTGGTCCAAGCATGCCAACGAGCTGGTATGTGATTTGACATACATGATATACACAGTTGATATGTTGAATATGGACTATGATATTATAATGACCTTGGCTGTTAGGATATTGCTTATATTGAGGCTGTGGTGATGATTCTAATGTTTTTTATATTAAAGACACTGTCACTAAGACAATTTGCTACTCCAGGTGAGCACCCATGGGTATTCTCAGAACCAGATCCTGGTGTGGAAATATCCAGCCCTCACCCAGGTGGCCAAGCTCACAGGACACTCCTACAGAGTCCTCTATCTGGTCAGTGTGTGTGTGTGTGGGTGGGGGGTGGGTGTGTTGTACTTTTATTTGAAGGGAAGATCTATGCGCATGGGTTTTGATATGTTAGCCTCTTCAAACTGAGGGCAGAATGCAAATTTTGCCATGCGATTTGAAAATTTGCAGCCATTTTTTATTTTGTAACAGTTCTGTTACAGGTTTTAGCTCTATTAATCAGTAGTTTCTATATTGTTTATTAAGGCAATGTCTCCTGATGGTGAGGCGATCGTCACTGGGGCTGGAGATGAAACCCTCCGCTTCTGGAATGTATTTAGTAAAACACGATCAACAAAGGTTAGAATCGTACTGCTCCACAAACAATAGTTGCAAACACTGTTTTATTTGTTCAGAAAAATTAACCAGACACCTTTTCTCCTCTTTTTCTTTTCTTTTCTTTTCTTTTTTTTTTTAGGAATCTGTGTCAGTTTTGAATCTCTTTACCAGGATACGGTAATAGTTAGCATTCATAAGACTTTAAAAGGACAGATGATGTGAGTAGATCCCAACGTCAGCACCGGATGCTCCAATAATCAACATGGTGCTGAAGATGTACACTCAGATATTTCCACACATTTACCACCCGTAGCAAGTGGCATTGAGAAACACTCAGCAAGTTTACTTCTTCATGCTAACAGAAATTGTTTGAGGAACTCTGGTTTGTGTGCCCTCATAATGAATGTATTTTTTTATTTTCTACATTTGTTTTCAAATGTATATGGGTGTTTTTGAATTTTGTATTTGGTGTGCATATAAATCCTCAGCCTTACTTACAATGTTATTATCCTTATGCCAATTACATTATTGTGGATTCTGAGATGCGTAGGCCGGATTTTAGTTTTGTTATACTCAGGTGTAAGTTATTTACAACATTTTGTAAAATGATAAATAAGGGAGAGAATGATTACAATAAATAACAATTGTGGATGTAATGGCCATAAATTCTTTATAAAAAGAAAAAGGAATAAAATGCCATTACTCAACTGCCATGGTTTCCCAGACAGCAAGGCGTCGGCGGCATGTTTACCATACTGAAACCATTAGAAGACTACACTGAGTGTAGGATCATGAAAGAAACTTTGCAAGAGTCTAATGCTGTGCATATAGACATCTTCAACATGGATGACTCGGCATGGTGATCAAGTGAATAAAAAAATTTGCAAACTCGAATTAATTTTTTAAAAAAAATTGTTTTACGTTTCGTGTCATGCGCTTTAAACATCAGTATTGATGGAGGACGTCATGCCATCTGCTGGTGGTAGGGTTCAAAACTGAAAGAAAAGCAACTAAATTGGGTAAATATTACAGAGCAGCTCTTTCACGACATGTACCATCCATTAGTTTTGAAGACCGGCGTGGTGCTGAAGACAAGATGCAGTTGTCTTATTGCAGTAAGCATTGGTGTTGATAATTTGTAACCATAGCGATGTAGATTATTGCTTAATGATATGCAGCTGTTTTTCTTTGGAAACCCCCGTTTGCATTGTTTTTTTTTTTTTATTGGCGAACGAACGACCGCCAAAGGTAAGGACATTAGTGACAAGTTCCGTCTAGGCGGAAATACGTCATCGGCGACGGCAAAGAGCGGGAGCTAAAAAAAAAAACAGGAAGTTCAAGCGTTCGTTCTTGTTTTGCTCTTATCTGATATTCCTTAGCTACGTTTTGTTGAAACACGGAGTCTAAATTTAGCTTCAGTGACACAAGTTGGGTGTGCCGGTGACCTTGTGTAGTCTTTAATGTGTTGGTGCCGGCTTGCTCGTTGAATTTGTCGGTTATCATTTCTGCGTTTGGTTTGTCAGGAATGGGGGACCGTCATCTTGCACAAGAACTGAGGCGTTGGGCGACAGAGGAGTTCGGTCTACCTCAACAGAGTCTCCCTAATGACAGCTACTTCAAAACGTGGGTACCAGCTTGTGTAAACCCTCCGCATCGACGTCAATTAATTCATTCCCCACAAATAATCGTAATAACTTGTTCCTTAACCTTACAGGCTGTGTGTTGGTTCAGGCAAGTCAATATGGAAATATATCATCCAGCACGTTTTTCATCAAAAGTGAGTCTAGTCCTACTTTGTCGCATGCAGAAACACTGTTAAAATTGCATTCATAACTTTTGAAAGGTCCGACTGTCATGATCATATGTCATCTACACCGATCAGCCAAAACATTAAAACCATCTGCCTAATATTGCGTAGGTCCCTCTCCTGCCGCCAAAACAGCTATAACCCGTCGATGCATGGACTCCACAAGACTTCTGAAGGTGTCCTCTGGTATCTGGTACCAAGACGTTAGAAGTAGATCCTTTAATTCCTGTAAGTTGTGAGGTGGGGCCTTCACTTGTTTTTCCAGGACATCCCACAGATGCTCGATCGGATTGGGGTCTGGGGAATTTAGAGAGCAAGGCAACTCCTTGAACTCTGTCATGTTCCTCAAACCGTTCCTGTACAATTTTGCAGTGTCGGAATGGCACAATATAATACTAAAGGAGGCCACTGCCATCAGGGAATACTGTTGCCATGAAGGGGGTACCTGGTATGCAACAATGTTTAGGTAGGTGGTACATGTCAAAGTAACGTCCACATGAATGCCAGGACCCAAGGTTTCCCAGCAGAACATTGACCAGAGCATCACACTGCCTCTGCCTGCTTGCCTTCTTCCCATAGTACATCCTTGTGCCATCTTTTCCCAGGTAAACGCACACACACCCAGCCATCCACATGATGTAAAAGAAAATGTGATTCATCAGACCAGGCCACCTTCTTCCATTGCTACCTGGTCCAGTTCCGACGCTCACGTGCCCATTGTAGGAGCTTTCGGTGGTGGACGGGTCATCATGGGCACTCTGACCGGTCTACGGCTATGCAGCAAGCTGTGATGCACTGTGTTCTGACACCTTTCTATCATAGCCAGCGTTAAGCATTTCAGCAATTTGAGCTACAGTAGTTCTTCTGTTGGGATCAGACCAGACGGGCTAGCCTTCGCTCCCCATGTGCATCAATGAGCCTTGGGCACCTATGACCCTGTTGGTTCACCGGTTGTCCTTTGGACCACTTTTGGTAGGTACTGACCACTGGATACTGGGAACACCCCACAAGACCTGCCGTTTTGGAGATGCTCTGACCTTGTCCTCACAATTTGGCCCTTGTCAAAGTCGCTCAGATCCTTATGCTTCCCCATTTTTCCTGCTTGCAACAGGTCAACTTTAAGAACTGACTATTCACTTGCTGCTTAATATTTCTCACCCCTTGACAGGTGCCATTGTAACGAGATGATGTTATTCACTTCAGCTGTCAGTGGTTTTAATGTTTTGGCTAATGGATGTATGAGTCGTGCACACACTGATCGTGTATCCTTAATATTTGATGGGTGATTGGGTGTCTTTGAAAGACCTTACCCCCTCTTTACACAAGCTTACTTTAGTCAGACTGCCAAATTATACAGCTTGTAAATTCAGAATTGTATCTCTGTTCCTCCAGGAATGTCAGGATAATGCGTGGAAATCTTCAATGGTATCCTTCCTAATGCTATCATCAGATAACGAACCTAATACTGCCGGCGCCAGTTCTATGGCTAATGTATAGTCTTATGAGCTGCAGTGATAGTATATTGAAAGTTATTGATGTAAAAAGTTAAACAATAATAGTTAGAAACTTTCATTTATATTTTAGACATGTGCCTTCTCTTGTGCAGAGCAACCTTCAACAAGTTGAACAAGAAATGTCTTCTCAAAGAAGGTGGAATCAGTTCATCTGGATACAACGTTGATTGACAGATATGTTTCATCACTCATCTAAGTGACCTCTTCAGTCTAAACTGACTGCAACTCAGTTTACCTGCATTACTGCACCACCTTTGTAAACACGCCCATATGGGCGTGACCATTAATTACAGTTTCAATGGCCATGTGTACTATTCACAGAGGATTTTGGAATGTTTGCAATCACAGCATTATTAGATGGCGACAGATGTACTCTTAGCCCCCCCCCCCCCCCCCCAGTTCAGGGATGGTCGTTCCCTCTTATACTATGGCCTCTTTGACTCCCCATTCAAACCAGCGTTCCTTCCTATCAAGGATGTGCGCATCCTCATCCTTGAAAGAATGCATCTGTCGCCACCTAACAATGCTGTGATTGCAAACATTCCCGAAGTTTAGACTGAAGAGGTCACTAAGATGAGTGATGAAACGTATCTGTCAATAAACGTTGTATCCAGATGAACTGATTCAACCTTCTTTGATTTTCTTAGCTGGATTATTGAGCATACATAAAGACAAGAAATGTCATAACTGAGTTACATACATATACTTTTTTCATATCCTTAGAAATATGTACTTTATTTGCCCTCAAATTGGGATCATGTCTTATTTATTCAGAAGATCCTCATGTGCAATTAGTCTTTCAGCATCTCTTAGTTAATGTCCTTGACGTTGTGATCCTCAAGGTACAAAGTGCTTCAAGACAAGGAGGTACTACTTTTATTTTTCCTATCCAAATATTCATTTTATTAAGTATCCAAATATCCTTAAGGATTACAACTTGTGTATGTGTTTTACATTCTGTTGACTATTTTGCATGACACAATCTGTAGGGGTGAACAGTTCCTATAGAGATCACACTAATGCTATACAATTTTTACAATAAAGTTTCTATTTAAGGCGTTCAAGCCAATCACAGAATTTTGTGTTTCTATTTCTTTGTTTGTGTATGCTTAGTTGAAGCAGGCGGAGGGCCAGAGTAAGGCGGCTAAGAAAAATGAGATTCAAGAGCAGATAGAGCAGCTAAGACTTGAGATCAGTCAACTGGATTCTCAGATCAGTGGAACAGAGGACCAGCTAGCCACAGAAGGTTGGCCTGTCATGTCATTTATTCACTTAACAAGGATATAGGATAAAAAAAAATTGTTTTGTTTGTTTGTTTGTTTTTTTTAAAAAAATTTACAGGCTCTCACTTCCATCTACCTTCTACTCTTTCTGTTGAATAGAACATGCCATCAATTGTACCTGGGCGCAGGGGGAGGAGAGCCGGCGCAGGGAGCTGCTGCTGCAGGCCTTCAGACAGCGTTGCTTCATGGATCGTCAGGTTCTACGTGAAGACACATGCAAAATAAGTGGGCATTGCCAGGCTATGGAAGAGCTAGCCAGGTAAGGCAGATTGCTTGTGGCTCACATACAACCGTCAGTTAATTGAAGCCTGACAATAAACAAGAGTTTTCCTGTGTATCATGTATGAATTGCAGAAGGGCAGAGGTTGACATGTTGTTTGGGAGTACGCCTTTTAACTGCAGTGGTGAAGATCACCTTGCCTACTCCTCACCGGAGCCACAGATCCTGGTAAGGGTTATTTTTGACAAGTTAGCTGAAAAATATTTGGCAACTTAGCATTTATATGACAGATCAGTCAGGGATGGATCATCAGTGATTCACACAAACATGAGTAATGCATGTACAGATCCCTGTAACAGTTACTGAAAAAGGGGCAAGCTCAAACTGCTCATCCCATTCCTTGTGTCATTCCCCCATCAGCGTGAGTTGAGGGAACTGTGTGATGAGAGGGTCGTCTTCTTCCAGTCTTTACAAGAGAGTGAACTGAAGAGAGCATCCCCAGCTACTATACAGTAAGAATTTCGCTAAATACAATACAGTGCCACATCAGTGATCTGTGTTCCTTGGCATCTAGTTCGATAGTTCTGACTGTCATGAAAGTACACACTAAATATGAGGAATTTATTTTGGTGGGGTGCTCAACATAAAGACACAAGACACAAACATCATTTATAGATAAAGATAAACAAACTAAGAACATTTAACAGTAAAACACAACCTAGATTTCCAAGTATCTAATTTTCAACAAATAAATGGGGTGGTAGGTAACTTTCTATACAGACTTTGGTTTTCTATTTTGCGTTATTGGTCACAAATAGATAATTTCTGTATAAAAGTGTTCTTTTGCAGCATTCTCATGTTGCACCTGTAGGTGACATGTTGTCCTGAAGAAAACATTAACATGAATTAGAGAGGGAAAATGACCCGAGTGGTATGCTTTAAAGAAACAGTGGTTTAAAAAGCAATACAGTGGGTATATATAAATGGCATAATGAATACTCACCAATTATGAAGCCTTTTGTCTTCATTAATTCTTTAATAATTAATTTTAGTTGTACAGTTAGAAATGTTGACAAATAGTCAAGCTTAATAAGATTTTTTGTCTGTTTAAAAACTCTTCTTCTCATTCTCATAGTATGACATGCCAACAGAGGGATGCAGTGTTCAAATATTGGCTAAGTACTGTGGAGGTATGTACAATTTTGATTGCATTTGATTTTCTGAATATTTCTCTACAAAATGTGATGGTCTCTTCAAGTCCCACATATGTGATCATATTTTGTCTTATCACTAGGATGTGTTGCATAGTTATCCTCCAAACCAAGTCCTCTTAGCGCTGCAATATTTAGCTTCCAGGCAACAGAAGGAACTAGAGGAGAAAGTAGCTTCACTGGATGTCACACAAGATGTCACAGCTCTTCGGTAAGGCAGACTGTATAATTTATTATTATGGTAATTTTCTCACACAACCCGACTGAAGTGGGTTTTTAGTAGCTAAAGAAGAGCACTAACTACAATGCATATTATATCTCAATTGACAATTTGCCAAACAATTGGATGTAGAGCACAGCTGTGTCAATTTTATTTAATTTAGATATTTGTTAATTTAAAGTGGGAAGTCAAGACTTTTTGGACAAATGGACATCATTTTATGCTTTTTCTTTTTTGTTGTCCTGACCATATCAGATGTAATAAGAATTTGCTTGTTTAAGATGATCTGATATGTTCTTTGCAGATTCCGCTTTGATAGCAATCACCTACTGGATGTCTCCAGAGAAGAAGAGCAAGAGTTGCCACCTGTAAAGAACCTACTACAGGTATTATACATATGCATACACACACACACTCACTTCCCATATTTCACAATTACCCACAAAAGCAAATTTTGTTCAAGCATTCCCCCCAATTTGTGAGCGAAGCAGTGTATTTGTGGAATTGTGTGTTGTTCCAGTCAGCCTGGGAGGAGGTGGAGGAGAATTTGATCGAGTTGGCTCAGGCACGCTCCAGGATCCAGCAGCTCCAAAGCCAGCTGCAGGCCCAGAAGAGGGACGCTCAGCAGGAAATGTCAGGCCTGGAAGATGAGCTCCACTCTGATGCCCTTGCACTGTAAGTCTATACTGGTCCTTGAACATGGCTAACTTGGCATATCACGGAGGTCCAAGAGGTATAGTATAGTTCAGGGCAAAATTATTTGTGTCCACTTTTGGACTCATTAAAATTAACGCTATAAAAGCTCTGGTCATGGAAACGACTCTGTTGTCATGTTATGTGTACATGTTATGTATACAAAGCACAGAATTTTTAATCATGACGAAGCCTGTATTTTCTACTTTTTTGTCATAAACTCAAGGTCAGCGACAAAAGTGAGCACGCACGCGTGCACACACACACACACACACACTGTTTGAATTTGTTTTAAATTCGCTACTCAGCAATGACTGCTGGGATAGGCTCGAGCATCCCGCGACCCCAATTGGGATAAGCGGCTTGGATAATGGATGGATGGATACTCAACAATGAAAAGAAATAATAACCATAGGGTGTGTGCATCAGTTGTAAAGTGGTGTGTGAAAGGCATGGATGAGTTTATGATATGGTGGAGATGTTGTAGGGTGTAAAATAATACCTAAGAAACCAAATACAACCAGGTGGATGCCTGTGGAGAGGAGAAGAGACTGTGGCCATGGCCAGCCTTAAATATTCCTGGGAGTAGCCAAGGCAGGTGTAAAGCAAGGGGCCTGAAAACCCTCTCTACCCTGCCTGCAAAGCCTCTGCAAACAAAAAAGAATAAAGTAAACAGGAACTGGCAGACAGTGGGATGGGATCTTCACATCTTTATTAACTCAAGATTCAGTGGTTAATTTCTTTAATTTTATGCTCAATCATTCTTTAAAAAAAGTTAAATCTTCTGTCATTACAGTGTATTTCTCATTTGTTATTGCAAATACAAGTGTCTTCCCTCAGACCAGGAGGTCTGAAATGGAGGATCTGGTTTATGCAAATGTGAATATCTGGCTTTAAGTCTGTTGTGTTTCTTATTTTTGTTGCATTCTTCTCAGGTCTGTGTTAGAGGTGGAACTCCAATGTGTGATGCAGGCAGCAACCAGGGACTTTATCAGAGAACAGTGTCTCCATCTTGACCAGCAAGCCAAGAGCCAACAAAAGGCAGTTCAGAGCGTCCAGAGCCAATGGCAGGGAATCCTGGATTTTAGGCAGCTTGTGGTAATAGGGGTGGTACTATACGGTCGCACATCTCAGACTTTGCAAGTATCACACTGGGATAAAGTATTTTCTGAATCTTATTTTATAAACATTTAATCAGTTTGTTGGGCAAATTTCGCACCCAGAGAACTTGTTTACACACACTCATCAGCTTGACCATTTCCACAGAGTAGATGCAATTAACCAATCACACATGCTGTTACTTCCCAGGATGCCAGACAGGGGCAGATCAAGGGACTCATTAAAGGGAACTCCATGGCCAAAACTGAGCTGACACGTCTGCACAATGAGGTGGGGATGTCCTGAATCCATCTAATCCATTGTAGGGAAGATGATGTTCCTAGTTGATTTTTTTTTTCTGGGTAAAAGGGAAGGTCATCCTAGACTCTTTTTTTCAAGAATCAGTTAAAAGTGCTCATACTCGAATGAAGACTTGCTTCAGTCTTTGTGAAATAGTATGTTTTATACCTCTGAGAATCTCTACAGTCTTCCTCTTTCTTTCTGTATTCAGTTAGGAGAATTTGTACAGGGCAGGCTGGTGCCAAAGTTTGGAGAGGTCATCACTGCAGCCAGCAAGCTACGGAACTCTATTTTCCAGGAAGCCAAACAGTTTGCAGCAGTTTCTCTCCTTGCTCTGGACTACAGGACTGTAGAGGAGTAAGAAATTGTTCCCTCTCCAGTTGATTAGCTGCTGAATTTTTGTCAGGTTGGATTAATATTAGTAATCCAGACATATTTCTTTTTTGTTTGGAACCAAGTTAAGTTGCTTTTTATCGTTTCAGATTGCAAAAAATCCCAGCATCGTGGTTATCCATCCATCGTCTGCGGTCCTCTTCTTTCCACAGCTTGTGTCAGAGCATGTCATTCCCACTGTACAGGGTAAGTCTCAGGACATTATACATTTAGATGTTAAACTTAATTAAAAACGAGATGGCTTTGAACAGAGGTTTCTTCAGAATGTTCATGAAAAACAGTTTCACTACACTGAAGTACACCAATATTCTTGTTTGTTTTTTTTTATTTCCCCCTTCCTAAGTGTGCTCTGAATTTGCTGTTTACAGATATCTGTTGCATCTGTTTGACATGAACTTTAACAAACCACTATGTAACTGGAATTAAACTTTTCTTCTTTTTTTTTTTTGCACTTCGGAGTTGAATTTGAATGTCATAGAAATTCTTCCCTGCTTCTTCTCACACATGCTTAAATTTCCCCATTCTCCCTACCCCTCACACAGGCTCCAGAGGAGTTGTGCTCTCAGGCTTGTTCCCAACACCTTGAGTTAAGCCTTCTTCGCCAGTTGCTGCAGCTTCACTCCTCTGCCCTACAGAAACTACAGAAACAAATGGAGCAACTGCACGCACCTGATCAAAAAGGTAGAGAAAGGCAGACATTATGATGATGGTTTGTCATTCTCAAAAGGGACGACAACACATGCTATATTAAGTTTTGTTTGTATGCAGATGTATAATAAAGACTATACAATGCACAAAGTTATGTATGGGGTGGTAAAAAGTACAATATTCTAATAGTATTTAACACACAACTCCCATTTCTCTCCACTCCATTTTTTTGTAGCCTTGCTGTACAGAGTCAGAGAAGAGGACCAAAGGCTTCTAAACACTTTGGTCCCCAGGGTCCAAACGCTCGCCCAGCACTACTCTATGGGCCTTTCTTACAGCAGCCACGTCAAAACTGCCATCTCACACTGGTGAGTGAAACATTTTCTGAAACAATTCTGTTAATGGGAAATATCATGAATCACTGGCTAGAACTTGCTTTCTACAGCTTCCTTACAGTTTGAACACAAACAGTAGACTCAAAAATGAAGCTCTGACCAATTCACTCGAGTGTACTTAATTCGGTTTTGTTTTAAATATCTGCTAATTATTTGTATTATTGATTTATAACTTGTAAGTCACTAGTAAGGATCTTCTTGGCGTTTATTTTACTTCTCTGTGCTTGTTTGCATGCTTGTAGGTGGAATCAACCAGCACAGCATGTTGTACCAGAGATGATTAATGGAGGACTGACTCTACGACAGTGGCTCCAGAGGTGGAAGCTAGCTGCCAAGGCTGCCAAGGGAATTTCACATAAAGTAATCTAACAGAGTCTCTTTAAAGCTGCAAAACTACGAGGGACTAAATGTCAGAGGACTATAACCAGACTTAGACTAGAAATGTACAAATATGTTAGAGATTGGCCATGCATATAACTTATACTGCCTTTTAAAAATAGTCTTTTATAAGCAACTAATTCATGTTGGTTTTGATGTTTAACTTGTGTAATAAAGTATCAATAAAATGTTCTTGACTTGAAATGCACAAAACACTAACGGATGATTGTAACACTGCCCCTTTTTTTTCACCTTGAAGAACCAGTGCTGCATTTTTTCTTGTGGCATCTGTGTGAGAGAGAGAGAGAGGCTGGAAATTATTACTTACCCGATTTTCTCCGCTCAGTGACACTGACCACCCGATCATTGATCATGCAGTTGCAGAGCACAGCCAAGTTTTGTAGCCCTTGCCTTGCTTGGAGTAAGATGGTCTCTTTGTAGCATTGAAGGGGGTGTGGAACATTCTGCATCTCATGTAAAGCTGGCCCCGCCTCTCTCTACGCCTGCGTACTGGGGTGTTTCACTCCCACTTGGGCTTCCGGACGCCAAGACAGACCGCTGCCGCCGAATTTAAAGAGACAGGCAATACATATTTTAAATAATATAATCGGCAACCATTGTCCGCAAGACCGTTTTCCGGTGCTTTCTCCCCTTGTCGTAGCTTGCTATCAGCTTTTATTGAAAACGGTAATGACGTTTGACCAAAGTCGCATCGAGTAGCAGCTTGCTTGACATCATTCTCTACTCTGGTGGATTTTTCCGTCTTTTACGTTGTGCGGAGACTGTCCAGCCAGGCAAGTGGCGTTCAACGTCGCTTGCAGGCTGGCTTACCCGAGCAAGGAGAAGATTCGTCGGATAGCCAACAACTAGGAGATACGCCAAAAGCTTCGATATTGTCAAGTTGTAATAGTGGCTTCAAGCCTCCTACCGCCGGGATAATGGCGAAGATTCAGGCGCACAGCAACACGAAGCAAATAAACCAAATTCAAGACAAGCCGTATGTGGTTCCACAAAAGCAAGTGCAACAACAGCACTTCCAGAAACTGAAGGTAAGACGGTGAATATGAAGAGAAGGGGAAAAGTCCCTCTCAGAGTCAGAACCATTTTGTTGCTCAGATCATTGCACTGCGTTTGCGGCTCTCAACGCTGAGTGTAGTGAAAGGAATGGCTGGCTAACCTTAATTAGCTCACTGGCCTATTAAAAGTAATTCGGAAATGGTTGAACCCGATAACTTAAAAGCAGATCACAATAGCATTTTAATGTTGGGACTAGGATGCAAGATATCAATTATGAAATAACCACGGAGAGCCACTGTGAGTCTCTTATCGTCGATGTCAATAATAGATTCCCTGTGCTAACTCGGTTGTGGGAAGTTCCTCCTTGTTGGTTTTTGAGCCACCCTGAAACAAAGTCGGGGACGCAAGCTTGGTTTAGCTAAGACTGGCTAGTCCAGTTGGTTAGCAACTCCATTGAAATAGTCTTTGTTGTTGCAGTATTTTCCACAATGAATGATTTTCACGTCAGCCTACGCGTCACCGCTGAGTTACCAGTTACTAACCGTAGCTGGATGTTTACTATTTAGATTGTATAAAAACGTAAATAACGATAGCTGTCGCGGTAGAGTTGTTTTAACGTTCAAATCACTGTATGTTTGCTAACGTTAGCCAAGCTAACCCGTAGTCTGCAGCCGTGGATTAGTTAATTGTGACTGCTTTGTACGAACAAATTGCCATTGATTTGGTAATCGTAGCCACGGATGTTGTTATTGAAATTATGGTCTGATGAACAAAGGTGCCTACGTGTTTTTGTGTACACTCCTGTTTATTTAATTATTAATAGTACTTGTACCGTCTAAGTCTCACCCCACTTGTCAATAAAATCCGCAAACACTGGCTAACGTTAGCTGTCTGTACCGTTTTTTTGTTTGTTTTTGTTTTGTGGAACAACTGGGATGGAGAAAACCCTGTAATGTAAATTTAATGGCTTGCAAGCGTAAATGGGTCTTGGAAGCTGCCGTTTGTTACTCTTATCTCATCATTCAGCGATGTACCACAGAGGAACAACGGACACGAAGTCGAGCCATTGTGCTGTTCAAAGGCATGTTAAAGCTATTTGAGAATGGGTTTGGCGTTTCTGGATCATCTTCATAAATGGTGAAAAGGAAATTTTGTGACAAATTTTCCTTTGATGCCAGGTTTGACTTCAACTTTTTATATTAATTTTCCTCTCTCTCTCTCTCTCTCTCTCTCTCTGTTATAGGTTGAAGATGCTTTGTCATACCTTGATCAAGTTAAAATACGATTTGGGAATGATCCTGGAATATACAACAAGTTTCTCGACATCATGAAAGAGTTCAAATCACAGAGGTACCTATAATACTTTATGCAGCTTGAGAATGGTTATCTTGATTATAAAGATCCCTTAAAAGCTTTGTTACTCAGATATGGTAAACGTGCACTTCCTTAGATTAAAATATTCATACCTGATTAACCGAAGTTGCCTTCTGTCATTAAGATGGCACGAGTCGACCACTGTATGAATATTGGTAATCTTGTAAAACGCACTTTAAGGAATCCTTTATAGTTACCTGTTACTTTTTAAAATTAATTTCTTTTGAGTTTTAAAGATTAGTTAAATTGGTCCTTCAGACCTTTTACACTAAACTTTTTAGGACCCTGTTTTCACTGAGGATGCAGCACACGAGATGACAAGCTAATCTTATCTCAGAGTACTTCCTCCGTCAAATGTTCCAACACTAAAATTGTCTGCCTGTTCTCCTTGATAGCATCGACACACCAGGGGTTATAAACCGTGTGTCACAACTCTTTCATGGGCACCCAGACCTGGTCTTGGGCTTCAATGCTTTCCTGCCACCAGGTTATCGGATAGAAATCCCTAAGAATGGCATGGTTTTCCTACAGTCTCCTCTCTCTACCCAGGTGAGACATTCATTCAGTTGTATTGGCTAAGTTCATTGAACAAAAGATTTAAATATCGCTATAACAACGTTAGCCCTTTCAGTTCATTTTCCACCATGTCACCATTGTGGTGACAGTTACTTTGCGTATGAATTGGCAATTTAGGTTGTATTTATATTTTTCATACAGAACAGGCTTTATTGTTTTCAAGTTAATGATTGTCCCAGAAAAATCATACTGTACTATTTTCTTTGATTTAAGGAAATTCTGATGCACTCTGTCAAAACAACTATACCTATCTGCTACTCAGGTATCCCAGCAGGGTAAGAACCTCACCAGCCCTGCAGTAACGACGACTTCTAGTAGTTCTTCTGCCACTCACAGCGAGGCGGGACCTGCCCAGAGTAGTGAAGTCATGACAGCCCCATCAGAGAACCTGTCTTCCCCGACTACTGCAGGACCACCAGAGCCCCCCAGTAGACTTTCCCTTCCTCTGACTGGCAGAGAGAACCAAAATCAGGCCCCCTCCTCCTCTGTGTCCCCCCCTGCCTCAGAGCCCAGCCCTGTAGAGTTCGACAGTGCCATCAGCTACGTAAACAAGATCAAGAATCGTTTCCTGGACCACCCAGAGATCTATAGAGCCTTCCTTGAGATTCTGCATACATATCAGGTGCTGTGAAGATATTGCAACATAAAGCAGTGTTGAATATATACTTGGGATACAATTTGTAAATTCGGAGTTGCTAGTTGTTCTTTTATTTCTAACCACTTAATGTATTGATAAAGAGCATTTTGCTAAAATTGATTTGATTTTTCATATCATGATATTTAAATATATAAGTTATACTCCTTATTTGGTTATAGTTATTGCCTGATAGGTGTTTCTATTCTTTTGCACCATGCTAATTCATTGGACTTAATGTTTTCGCAGGGTTTTTGCATCATTAAGGAGTTCGAAAGCACCTAGTATCTCAGTCAGAATATGAATCCTTTCAAGTTGTCTTTATAGTAATTAAAAAGTACATCAGTATCTTTATAAGAGTAAACAAGCGTATTCACAGAGAAAAGGGGCAGAGAGTTGGAGGATTGTTGCCCGATATCAAAACCCCAGAGCAATCTGTTCCTCAGAGGACATGCGCAGTGTTTGTGTCTTTTTCTTTGGGCCCATTAGCTAGATGTTTCCTGACCAAAGTATTCCAGACTTAAACACTCCTGGATCTAGCTTAGATTAGATCATTGAGAACTTTTCTCATAATCCTTCCCACCTCTCAGAAGGAGCAACTAGAAGCGAAGGAGAGCCGAGGCAGCCGAGGCAGCAGTGGGATGACAGAGGATGAGGTGTTCTCCAAGGTGGCCAGTCTTTTTAAGGGACAGGAGGACCTGCTGGCTGAGTTTGGGCAGTTTTTGCCAGATGCCAAGAGATCACTGGTCAGTCAACCTGTTGTTTTGGCCTGTAACCCAACTGTTAAATAATTGCAAAATGTCAGAAATCGCAAATAAAGGTTATTACCTAAAAGAACACAGGTCAGTTTTGACAACAAACCCAGACTCATTTACTGTTTTGTCTGAGGATATCTTTTGTGCCAAAATTTCAGGATTTCTGCAACCATAGATGCTAATGGTGTTTTTTGTTTCCTTTCTTTTTTACTCAGACCATTTACTGTGTTTTGGGTATCATATCCCTCCCTACCTAATAGTCAATGCATTGCAAGATGCAGACCTGTCACAGCAAGCACAGATTTTGTTTTATTTGAAACATTAATTAAAATATATTTGCTGAGTAGTAAAGACCAATCTAAAGAGCCATTTTCCACTGACTGATTTGTGTGCCCCATCTCCTGTAGTTCACGGGGAGCTCTCTGACGGGGGGAAAGGAGCAGTTGAAGAGACCAGAGGAGGAAGACATGATGAGCAAACAAGGAAAGAAGAGGCCCAGGCCCATGCTGCTGCCACACATGACCCCGCTTCTCAAGGTAATGTACATACACAATACATTCAGGCAGGTTGACATGTTCGGGGGTAGTGGTGAGGTGCAGTAGGGGACCCACCCACTGCCTTGAACTGACCACACAGGTTCATGATCCTATGTTGGCAAGCAGCCACCTCGTTAAAGTGTCCCTGAGCCAGCCCCAGGGTGTTGCTCTGTAGCAGATCCTGCACTTTGACGTCTCTTTGAAAGGATGGCAGGATCCTAACCCAACAGACATAATTGGCCATGTCTGTGGGTGGGAAGCAGGATGTGGGTATGCGTCCTGGTCACTACACTAGCGCCTCCTCTGGTCGGTTGGGGCACCTGTTCAGGGGGTTGGGGGAACTGGGGGGAATAGCGTGATCCTCCCATGTGCTATGTTCCCCTGGCGAAACTCCTCACTGTCAGGAGAAAAGAAGCGGCTGGCGACTCCATGTATTGGAGGAGACATGGTAGTCTGCAGCCCTCCCCAGCTCGGCAGAGCGGATGGAGCAGCGACCGGGACAGCTCGGAAGAGTGGGATAATTGGCCGAATACAATTGGGGAGAAAAAGGGAGAAAAAAATCCCCCCCCCCCCTCCAAAAAAAGGCCATCTATGTGAAGAGGGAAAGACCATTCCTGAACCGAGGGTTGGGGGGGTGGGGGCTAAGAGTACATCTGTCGCCATCTTACACTGCTACGATTGCAGCTATTCCCCAATCCCCTGTGAATAATACACATTGCTACTGTAACTCTAGTTAATGGTCATGGCAGTTTGCATATGAAACGGATCGTTGGTTTCAGTCATTATGCAACTGTGCTGTTCATAAGGTCGGGGATACCTGCAGTCAGTTGAGACTGAAGAGGTCATTTAGATGAGTGATGAAACGTTTCTTCCACTAAACATTGTGTCCAGATGAACTGATTCAACTTTCTGGGATTTCATTACTGGGATTATTGAGCATGCATCAAGACAATGTAAATGTACAGTTACTACTCAGCAGCCAAACACTGTGCATTGTGACATTGACTTTCGACCAGGCAGTCTGGTTTTCAAATTATTTCGCTGGGTCTGGTCAGAGAAGTCAACCAGGTACCTAAAACATGCACACACTCACTTTCATAGTAAAAGTTCACACGCCCAGGAGCAGTTGTGTTCCATGACCAATTTGTCAAAAGCACAGCATATATCCAATTTTACAATAAAACCATTGCATGATGTAACTGTAGACCTAGGAAAACATGGGTTGTATTGTATTGGAGCAGTATTTGACCAAAGTGGGGCTTTAAGATGAAGGATTAATTTTTTTTCTTACATTTTCAATTCAGAAAAAAATGAAATATTCATGTACCAAAGATCAGTCCTTTGCTGCAGTTGGAAAACATGGAGTCTTACGAGAGTTTACCTTCTTCGATAAGGTGAGGAATTTTGTTTGTTTGGCTTGTTCATCTTGGTTCCGGTCAATCTTATGAGTCTCTCTACATTACCTCTCTACACACACACACACACCCACACCTTTTTCTCTCACTTTTCCCCCCAAACACTTCATATTTAAGTATGGTGTAACTGACCAGTTAACACAAAAACACCAATCTTCATGGTCTCCCCGAACTTTAGGTTCGTCGGTTGTTCAAGAGCCAGGAAGTGTATGAGAACTTCCTGCGCTGCATTGCCTTGTTTAACCAGGAGGTGGTTTCAGGAGCTGAGCTGCTGCAGCTTGTCACTCCTTTCCTGGGGTGAGTGAACAGACAGATGGAAAGATTATTGAGCTGGACAAACCGGTGAATCTGAGAGATGAGATGGGAAAATGAATGAATGGACAGAATTGTGAATTAGCTGACTGAAAGATTGAATGAATGGATGTGGCCCTTCCAGGGAATATTAAGAAGACAAGGATACCAATGTCTGGTCTTATAAAAGAGGCCCCCTTTTATTACTTTAAAGACAGGCAATGACTGTTGTGCATGCTTGTTTTTATCCAATACTTTAATTGTTGTATGATATAGCCACATTGCATAAAGGTGTCCATACTTAATACAAATGCATGAAAGCTAATTGCTAACGAGATGTGACATCCAAAACAAACCTCAATATTTGCCAGGCTGCCACTCGCACTGATAGGAAGTACTTTTTCCCTTGTATCCTGCTGTGCCCTTTATTCATATGTCATTCATCTTCATGATTTTTCTCCTTTCAGGAAGTTTCCAGAACTTTACACTCAGTTCAAATCATTTCTGGGAGACAAAGAGCTCTCTCATTCTGCATCAGGGCTGTCAGATCGCTACATGGAGGGGGGAGGAGGCCGGGAAGTGGATTATGCCTCCTGCAAACGCCTGGGGTCTAGCTACAGAGCACTGCCCAAGACCTACCAGCAGCCTAAATGCAGTGGACGGACTGCCATCTGCAAGGAGGTAGACCTGCTTCTTTTTCCCCATGGCATTAGTATTCTATCTGTGCATGCAGTCGATCAGTGTGCAAGTGGGAGCTGATGGAACCTAATTAACTGTAATTTAGTATTCTCCTGAGATTTTTTTTTTCCATTAATGAAAAGGATTTTAAAACTAAGGGGCACGTGTGTTTATGTGTATAGGTGTTGAACGACACCTGGGTGTCATTCCCCTCTTGGTCGGAGGATTCTACCTTCGTCAGCTCCAAGAAGACTCCTTATGAGGAGCAGCTGCACCGCTGTGAGGATGAAAGGTTTGAGGTAGGCGCATACTAATGCTTTTTGAGGTTGCACTGAGAAATTTACTTTTACACACTACTGTTCAACTCAGTTTATTAATTTTCCCTTGTGGCTATTTTCAAGCTCTGTCTGTACTAATGTGAAAGTGGAGATATCACACAGCTTCATATATGTGCTAGGCTTGCATTGTAAATAAACTTCTGCCCCTAGTTGGATGTGGTCCTGGAGACGAACCTGGCCACCATCCGGGTTCTAGAGAGTGTCCAGAAGAAGCTATCCCGCCTCTCCCCTGAGGACCAGGATAGATTCCGATTGGACGACTGCCTGGGCGGCACCTCCGAGGTGATCCAGCGTCGTGCTGTTTACCGCATCTATGGTGACAAGGCACCCGAGATAATCGAGGGGCTGAAGAGGAGTCCTGCCACCGCTGTGCCTGTGGTTCTGAAAAGGTCAGGAAACACATAATCTTCAGAGAGGAGATAAGATTTGAAGCTCGGTTCTTCATTGACTAAACCTCAGACCTTGCATTCAATCAAGCTTCTGAGGTAATATCGCCACTGTAGTATACCAGCGATGTCATAAAGATGGTAGAGACAAGGAAATTAAAGTGCATTACTGTTAGTGGGCTAATCCTGCATGTAGACATGCATTTTATATTTATTAAGTGGTTAAATTATGCACTCATGTTAGTTAGGATAAATAATAGAAAATTACCTGCTGGAACATTTTTCACAAATTTGCTTTTAAATTGTAAAGTATTGCCCTGCATGCATCCTGTCAGCAATAGTGATTCAGTCAAACAACAATTGCATCAAGACATTGTGCACACTATTTCCAGCTGAGGTGGGCCAGGCCCCTGCACAGAGGCTAGGCTCCAGCACATGCACACTCAGATCTTGCATGTTCACGCCCACAGATATAGCCTTGCAATAAAAGTATCATGTGTGGAAATAGTTTTTGTCGATGTACTCTTTCACACATGACTTGGATGTTTTTGCGTCATGTGAGAGCATCTACATCCCAGCTTTCTCTTAATGTGCAGGTTGAAAGCCAAGGAGGAGGAGTGGAGAGAGGCTCAGCAGGGTTTCAATAAGATTTGGAGGGAGCAGTATGAGAAGGCCTACCTCAAGTCCCTGGACCACCAAGGGGTCAACTTTAAACAGAATGACATGAAGGCCCTGCGTTCAAAGAGTCTCCTCAATGAGATCGAGAGCGTTTATGATGAGGTACATACATTCCACACCACTTTCCTTGTTGGGTGACTTTATTATAGTGCTTTGGGAACAAAAATACAGTGTAGTGTAACATTTGGAAAGTAAAATAACATGTATGTACAGCATGGTGGCCCAGTGGCCACCACACTGTTACCTCACAGCAAGAAGGTCCTAGGTTAGAACCCCAGGCCATCCTAGATCATTCGCCCCTCTTTCTCCCCAATTTTACATGGCCAACTACCCCGTTCTTCAGAGCCGTCCTGATCGCTGCTCCACCTCCTCTGCTGATCTGGGGAGAGCTGTAGACTACCACATGCTTCCTCTGATACATGTGGAGTTGCCAGCCGCTTCTTTTTGCCTGACAGTGGAGTTTTGCCAGGGGGATGTAGCGCGTGGGAGGATCACGCTACCCCCCCCCCCCAAACAGGCGCCCCGACCAATCAGAGGAGGTGCTAGTGCAACAACTAGGACACATAGCCACATCCGGCTTCCCACCCGCAGACACAGCCAATCGTGTCTGTTGGGACGCCCGACCATGCTGGAGGTAACACGGGGATTCAAACCAGCGATCCCCGTGTTGGTAGGCAATGGAACAGACCACCACGTCACCCGGACGCTCCCTCCTAGGTCATTTGTGTTTGGAGTTTGCATGTTCTTCCCTGTGTCTGTGTGGGTTTCCTCTGGGTGCTCCGGTGTCCCCCCACCATCAAAGACATTTTTGTTAGTCTAGGCCCCTGACTAAGGCAATGGAAAGAAGAACTGGAGTTGGTCCCCGGGCGCTACACTGCAGCTGCCCACTGCTCCTTACCATAGGATGGGTTAAATGCAGAGGATCAGTTTCGTTGTATGCTTACTTACAATGACAAAAGTGTCTTTCTTTACCATTTACGTACTTTTTATTTCCATTTTTCTTTGCTGTCTGACATCCATACTGTTTCAGTAAAAAGCAAAACAAAACAAAAAAAAATTAAAAAAGGTAACTCCACATCATTGAGTATAAGTCCCCAACAGCAATACTGGGCTTTATGTCCTGAGGATTCAGGAAATCCATTTAAGATGTGGGGATAGTTACTCAGGAAGTGCAGTGGATTAGCAAGGAGGAAGTGAGGGCAGCTATGAAGAGGATGAAGAGTGGAAAGGCAGTTGGTCCAGATGACATGTTTAGGAGTGATGGCAATAGAGTTTTTAACTAGATTGTTTAACACAATCTTGGAAAGTGAGAGGATGCCCGAGGAGTGGAGAAGAAGTATTACGTACCAATTTTCAAGAATAAGGGCGATGTGCAGAACTGTAGCTCTACAGTGGTATAAAGTTGATCAGCCACAGCATGAAGATATGAGAAAGAGTAATAGAAGCTAGGTTAAGAGAAGAGGTGACCATCAGCGAGCAGCAATATGGTTTCATGCCACAAAAGAGCACTACAGATGTCATGTTTGTGTTGAGAATGTTTATTGAGAAGTATAGAGAAGGCCAGAAGGAGTTACATTGTGTCTTTGTGGATTTAGAGAAAGCATATGACAGGGTGCCGAGAGAGGAGGTGTGGTATTGTATGAGGAAGTTGGTGAGTTGCAGCGAAGTATGTAGGAGTGGTGCAGGATATGTAAGGGAAGTGTGACAATGGTGAGGTGTGCGGTTGGAATGATAGATGGGTTCAAGGTGGAGGTGGGATTACATCAAGGATCAGCTCTGAGGCCTTTCTTGTTTGCAATGGTGATGGACAGGTTGATGGACGAGATCAGGCAGGAGTCTCCGTGGACTATGATGTTTGCAGATGACATTGTGATCTGTAGCAAGAGTAGGTTGCAGGTGGAGGAGAGCCTGGAGAGGTGGAGGTATGCACTGGAGAGAAGAGGAATGAAAGTCAGTCGGAGCAAGACGGAATGCATATACACGAGTGAGATGGAGGGCAGTGGAATGGTGAGGATGCAAGGAGTAGATGTGACGAAGGCTTATGAGTTTAAATACTTGGGGTCAACTGTAAAGTAATGGAGAGTGCAGAAGAGAGGCGAAAAAGAGAGTGCAGGCAGGGTGGAGTGGGTGGAGAAGAGTTTCAGGAGTGATTTTTGACAGAAGAGTATCCGCAAGAGTTAAAGGGAAGGTTTACAAGATGGTTGTGACCAGATATGTTATATGATTTGGAGACAGTGGCACTGATGAAAAGACAGGAGGTAGAGCTGGAGGTGGCGGGGTTGATGATACTTAAGATTTTCATTGGGAGTGATGAAGCAGGACAGGATTAGAAACGAGTCTATTAGAGGGACAGCTCAGGTTGGATGGTTTGGAAACAAAGCAAGAGAGGCCAGATTGAGATGGCTTGGACATGTGTGGTGGAGAGATGCTGGGTATACTGGGAGAAGGATGCTGAATATGGAGCTGCCAGGGAAGAGGAAAAGAGGAAGGCCAAAGAGGAGGTTTATGGATGTGGTGAGAGAGGACATACAGGTGGCTGGTGTGACAAAGGAAGATGCAGAGGAAGGTATGAGATGGAAACGGATGGTCCACTGTGGCGACCTCTAACGGGAGCCGAAAGTAGTAGTAGTAGATTCAGGAAATCCATTTAAGAACCAATTGTTTTTTATACTTCATAAGTGCTCGGTCATCATTTTGCACTTTTGTTCTTTCTAAATCCTGGAAAAGCCAGAACATAAGATATTATTATTTGTTAACACTTTGTTTTCTCCTGCTTGTCTCAGCGCCAGGAACAGAGCACTGAGGAGGGTGGTGTGGGCCAGCAGGGCCGTAACGGCTCTGGGTCAGCCTCATCCAGCGAACCCCACATGGTCTTCAGGTATGAGGACAAGCAGATCCTGGAGGACGCTGCTTCACTCATCATCTACCACGTCAAACGTCAGCCTGCCATCCACAAGGATGACAAGGACCACATCAAGCGCATCATCCAGCACTTTGTCCCTGACCTTTTCTTCTCACGCCGCGGTGAGCTGAGCGATACTGAAGAATGGACGGATGAGGAAGCTGAGCCTGAGGAGGGAGGAGCAGAGAGAGGAGGAGGAAGTGGTAATACTAGTAATACATCAGGAGCAGGAACAGCCACAGGTAATCAGTCCCAACCCCAACAACACCAGGCCCAAGCCCAGACCCAGTCTCAGCAGCAGGTGAATGGTGAGCCCAGGCGACGGCGCTGCAGCCCATCCCAGCCAGCAGACGCGGAAGCCCCGGCCACCTCCAGCAGCGCCAGCCAGCCTGGGGCCACAGCTGGATCAGCCCCTGACACCACCTCAGTGGACACTGGCTCAACAGCAGCCGGGGAGAAGGTGGACCTGCGGGACCCCGAAGCAGAACACCAGAAGGAGCTGGATGGTGTCTACAACCTGTTCTTCGTTAACAACAACTGGTATTTCTTCCTGCGGCTGCACCAGACTCTTTGCTTGCGCCTCCTGCGGGTGTACCGGCAAGCGGAGCGACAGCTGCTGGAGCACAGGGCTGAGCAGAGCAGGGAGAGAATGCTGATGGCGGAGGGACGGCGGGACAAGGCTTGTGACTTGGCCATGGAGTTACGCCTCAAACAGCCAAGTAAGTTGGACTGAATAACTATAACAGCTTTTGATTTTTATGTCTGGACTATAGTAAGTAATTGAAGAATAATAGTGAAACCACAATATTCAAACAATTCATTTAGATGAATGCCCCCCCCATTTCTGAAGTACCCCCCCATTTCTGAAGTACCCCCCCCATTTCTGAAGTACCCCCTGACCTGCAGATTTTCGTGCTAGTGAGATACTCAACCAGTCACATTAGAACACTTAATTAGGTCAGGTGTGCCACATGTGACCTAATTAAGTGCTGATTGGTTGAGCTACAAACAGGCCTACCTAGTTAGGGTTATAGTGAACATCTGCAGGACAGGCAGTACCCTGAGGACAGGGTGGGAATATACAGGTACTTATCCTGGTCCTTTGGTACTGCTGTTTTTTATTTTGCAAGGTAGTTAATTACATTCACATGTTGTTTTAGAACTTACTAGTGAATACAATGTCCAGCTGGGTGAAAATAGTAGACAGCTGGGGGGCGCTGCTGCTTCTTCACAATATGGGGGGGACTTCCTCTGCTGCTGCTCAACAACTTGAGCTTAAGCTGTATATCACACATTTTTAAGGCTAAACTTTTTTCTTTTTTCTTTTTTACTTAAAGGTGGTGAAAAACTTTTAAACGTTTATTACACTGCTCTGAGCAGCTCTCTCTAAATGAAAGGGCTTTCTTTTAATGTGACTCAAAGGGCAAATAGTATAGGCTTCTTTTTAAATTGGTTGAAATTTTTTAAATCAAAACTTTTATTGCATTTACTTGTCTGCCTTTTTCTCAGTGAAGGTCCCTGGTTGTGTGGTTCTAAAACTTTCTACATCCTCGTACTCTAAAAAACCCCAAAAAAATAGTTTTTCATTTTCTTATCAAAATATTTCCTTTAGGGGAACACCCTGGTGGCTCACCTGGTAGAGTGCATACCACATAAGGCTGAGTCCTTACCGCAGCAGCCTGGGTTCGAATCCGGCCTGGGCTTTTTGCTGCATGTCCTCCCCTCTCTCTCCCCTGCCTTTCCTGTCTCTCTCAACTATCGCTGTCAAATACAGGCGGAAAATGCCAAAAAAAGAATCTCAAAAAATATATGTATTTCCTTCAGGGGATGAATAAAGTGTTTGTCTGTCTCAGTGATGCCTGGTAGTAATATTGAGTAGGCGGGCGTTTCCCCCATCATCAAAAAAGACATGCGTGTTAGGGTTTATACTCCTGCCTGTGCCCCTGACAGAGGCATGGCAAGACGAACTGGAGTTGGTTGCCGGGTACTGCACGGTGGCTGCCCACTGCTCCTAGCAACACAGCTAGGATGGGTTAAATACAGAGAGGAATTGCCCCACTGGGATTAATATATATATCAAAATTTTAAAAAAAATCAAAAATTATACGATCATCAATGAGCCAGCGGAAGTGATGGCAAATGGATCTGGCTTGCGCAACCTATATATGCACAGTAATCACTCAGTTATCATTCTCTTCCAGAATAGTCCAGTCAACTCATATTAGATCTTTTAGCAAAAATAGTAAACATCCTGGTATTTTTAGTATACTATATTTTTTCCATACTATGAACAATTAAAAAAAAAAAATTGGGCAGCATGGTAGCACAGTGGTTCGCGTGGTTGCCTCACAGCAAGACAGTCCAGGGTTCGAGCCCCGAGGTAGTCCAACCTTGGGGTTCGTCCCAGGTAGTCTTCTGTGTGGAGTTTGCATGTTCTCACCATATCTGCGTTGGTTTCCTCCCACAGTCCAGAGACCTGTAGGTCAGGGGAATTGGCCATACTAAATTGTCCCCAGGTGTGAATGTGTCGGCCCTGTGATGGTCTGGCGAGCTGTCCAGGGTGTCTCCCCGCCTGTCGCCCAATGACTGCAGGGATAGGCTCCAGCATCCCCTGAGAGCAGGATAAGCGGTTTGGATAATGGATGGATGAACAATTAAATCTAGTATACTAAAAATGAGTGTTATATAGAAAGTATTACGGCCATAGAATAGGTATCTGGACACAACCCCTGATTGGAAGATTGAACAACTGGCACAATAGATGAACGCTATTATCTATGTGACAGAATAGAAAACTAGTAGTACTGTTGGCACTCAAGGACCAGGATTGGGAAACATTAGCCTATCCATCCAGCCATTCCATTATCCAAGCCGCTTATCCTGCTCTCAGGGTCGCGGGATGCTGGAAGCTATCCCAGCAGTCATTGGGTGGCAGGCGGGGAGACACCCTGGACAGGCCATGGCCCTGTGATGGACTGGCGACAGTGGACTGGCGACAGTGAATAGGCCGAATTAGCTTATCCACTGTAGTTAAAATCGTGTGATGTGTTGGTGTGAGATGCCAGAAGTGGAGTGCAGTAAAATACTACAGTACAGTAAAATACTTACTTATTTAAGTTGGACAAATTTGGAATAAATAATTTAAAAATCACAATATCTGGTGAAATAACTTCTTATTACTAGTATTTGTTGTTATTATATAATTATCACGTGTAGCTCCACTGGTTGATATGCTGCTCAAATACTCACAACCTGAATAGCCGGGTATGGTTTGATCATACTGCTTAGTTTAGAAAAAGTAAATCAGTTGCTTTACCACACAAGACAGGCCTTGAGTTCTTCAGAAGTAATGAGCGATGGAGATTGAGCTTTATTGGATGTTGGTATATGTCAGACAGCATTCAGAACAGAAAGGCACAGAAGCTCAGCAACTTTCACAGTCTACACATTACATTTGCATAACGTCCCTTCCTAGTCCTATCAATACGTTATTTTTTTTAGTCATGTGCTATGCCTTATATTGTATTAAAAAAAGATCTTTTTCTATGAGATCTCAAATTAGAGGAGATTCAGGATTTTGTTTCCTTACATATGTGTGGTAATGTATGTTAGACTAAAGGTAGACTGGTAAACTGCAAGATATGTTAAGCTGTTACAACAGCCCTTATTTACCATGCCTACCTGAAATCACATGTTGCTAAACTAGTGCTCCTGGCATTCTTTTAACTATGCCAAAGTAGGATAGACTATTGGCATGACATTAGAATAAATATGGTATTTAATCAGCTGTCTTTTCCCCCTCTGCCCTCCATAGGTGAGGTGGAGCTGGAGGAGTACTATCCAGCCTTTCTAGATATGGTTCGTAGCCTGCTGGATGGCAACCTGGAGTCCACACAGTATGAGGACACACTGAGAGAAATGTTCACCATCCATGCCTACATAGGCTTCACTATAGACAAGCTCATCCACAACATCATCCGACAGGCAAGCACCATGTTACTTTCTAGGGCACAGAACTTGATACCATACTTTTCTTCACTGTTCACGTTGTTTCAGAGTTGCAACTGCACCCTCTTCTACTCATGCCTCTTGTGTTGCGTTAATTTTCTTCCTGCTTCCTCCCTTGGTCTCTTCAGCTGCAGCATCTTGTGAGCGATGAGGTGTGTCTGCAGGTGACTGATCTGTACCTGGCTGAAAGGAAGAGGGGGGCGGCTGGGGGTAACCTGTCTTCCCAATGTGTTAGAGCAGCCTGGGAGACCAGCTACCAGTGGAAGTCTGAGAGGGTGATGGCAGAGGAGAACTGCTTCAAGGTGAGGGCAGAATTATTGAGAATACATTGCGGCACAATAGAAGGGAAATTTTTGCTGAATAAAGCTGAACAACTGCTTCACGGTAATGATGGTTGAGGGGGAGAAAACCTACAATCATTTTCCATGAAGATTTAGCTGTTCTGGGTCCAAAAAGCTAGTATACTAATACTTTCATGCATATATGATTTTTTTTTCTCTTTTCAAACGTATTCTCCCTTCTTGCTTTTGATATTAATTTTCTCAGTTTCTCTTGAGAGGCTGCATGTCAGAAAAGTTAGACTGTAACATGGTGGAATTGATCGGAGTATGCACTATGCATAGCCGTCATATCTAGTATGGCCCTTATTGATCAAAGGGGAGAGCTACATTTTCAACATTTCTGTTAAAACTTGTTGGAATTCAGCCAAACAGAGGCTTCTAATGTGTGGTTGATTACAGTCAGATCACTGATGAATGCATACTCTGCTGCAGACACAATACTTTCCACAATACTATATTATGTTACGATGACTGTTAAATCAAGACTCCTGGAGAACCTGATGTGTTTAATCTTGCTGTAAAGGCTTGAGCCAGTAAATTTGCGTTTGTTTTAGTCAGCTGTGGTGTGTAAATCTGCTTTGGATAAACTGCAGTATCTTTTTTTTTTTGGCCACCAGGTTATGTTTATTCAGAATAAGGGTAATGTCACAATGACCATCGAGTTGCTGGACACCGAGGAGGCCCAGGCCGATGACCCATTAGATGTACAGGTAAATGCACACATCCACACAAACTGTATACTTGTTTACAGAAAGACAGACTAACACCAACATTCTGAGCCTAAAGTTGCTATGGTGAGTTTTTTGATTTTTGTTGGTTTTGCATGATGCTGTGGACAAAAGTGGTTGATTCATGGCAGAACAACTTCATCGTTGCAAAGGTCTACATTCACCCTCTGGTAGCTCGTGCATTTGTTTTGAAGAGAGGAGTGAGACTTCATTATCATATACATGTAAAAAGTACCGTGTACCTTGCAATGCAATGAAATGCATGTGCCCTGACTCTCTCAGCCCTTAAAACTGTATATAAGGAAACAATAAATGATAATGAAAAAGCGAAATCAGAAATCCCACAAAAAATAAATCAATGAAAGTTAGTTAAGTAGTCTACTGTTTTTTTGGGGTTTTTTTTAAATAAATGTATTTCTGATTTTCCCTTTTTCTCCCAATTTTGTGGCCAATCGCTCCCTATTTTAATCCAAACACCCACCTTCGTTCTGTATGCGTTCGGCAACTGCATCTCTCCGGCCGGCAGTCTCGAAGGAGACGCCTCGCCACTTCCGTGACAAGGCGAATCCAGGCCGAACCACTGCTTTTTCCGACACACACAGAGACGCATTCATGTGTCGGAACACAAGCCGACTCTGCCCCCCTCCTGAAGACAGCGTTGCCAATTATTGCCGCTTCATCGAGTCTGGCCATAGTCAGATTTGACGAGACCGAGGCACAAACCCCGGTCCCCAGTGGGCAACTGCATCGACACAAAGCCGATGCTTAGACAGTTACACCACTGCGGACCCTTAAGTAGCCTACTGTTGATTATTCTGACCTCCTGGGGGTAAAAACTGTCTTTGAGGCGCCTGGTCCGAGCTCTGATGTTCTGTAAGCATTGTCCTGAGGGAAGGAGTGAGAACAGACCATGTGCTGGGTCGCTGCTGTCCTCCATGGTACTTAGGGCCTTCCTTCTACAACAGGTGGTATACATGCCCTGAAGCTGTGGCAGTGCTGCTCCTATGATTTTTGAAGCTGTTTTTACTATCCTTCTCAGTTGTTTGTGGTCCTGTTTAGTCAGGTTGCCAAACCACACCAGCATGCTTCCAGTAGGGATGCTCTCTATGGTGGTCTAATGGAAATTGACCAGGGTTTTTGTGGACATTCTGAATTTTTTAAAAATATCTTACAAAGTATAGTCTCTGTTGTACCTTCTTAATGATAAAACTGGTGTTAGGAGACCAGTAGAGGGAGTCTCAAATCTGAATGTCTAAAGATCTGAAGTTCTTCACAGTTTCAACAGGGACACCATTAATGTAAACTGGTGTCTGAACAGTTTTGGACTTCCTAAAATGAACAGCTATCTCCTTTGTTTTCTCAAAATTTAGGGAGAGGTTATGTTGACACCATATGAACAGGTCCCTCACCTCCTTCCTATAGGCATCTTCACTATTGTCATTTATCAGTCCTATTACTGTGGCGTCTTCTGTGAATGTCACTATGCTGTTATGTTTGGCAACAGTCGTGTGAACAGACTGTCGAGTAAGGGACTAAGGCAGCAAGCCTGTGCATCTCCTGTGCTGAGAACTATGGTAGATGAGTAGCTGGTACCTGCCCCCACTGTCTGAGATCTGCCTGTCAGAAAGTCATGTAACCACGTACAGATGAAATTACATAGACCAAGGTCCCAAAGCTTTAACACCAATTTGGACTGTACAATGGTATTAAATGCAGAGCTGTTGTCAATAAACATTCTGACATAGGTGTTTTTTCTTTCGAGGTGTTTTAACACAGTATGCTGAGCCAATGACACAGCATCTTCCACAGATCTATTTGACCGATAAACTGTAGCGGATCAAGGTTGGCAGGAATGTTAGGATTTCTATGTGTTTAACCAATTTTTCAAAGCATTTCATTATTACTGAGGTCAAAGCAACAAGTGATTTTTTTTTTCCAGTTGCAGGCACAATAACGGTTTTCTTAAAGCATGTAGGAACTGCGCATAGTAACAATGACAGGTTAAAATGTCTGTAAAAACATTCGATAGATGACTAGAGCAGGTCTTAAGGAAACGAGATGGGATACTGTCTGGGCCGGCACCTTTGCATGCTTTGGCAGATTTAAAACCCTTTAACAAGTCTACCTCTGTCACTTGATGTTACCTTGTCAAGTCAGTGCCCAACAAAGTTCTCTGTATTGTCTGGTGGTCCCAAGTTACACTCAAAGTGGGCATAGAACCTGTTCAGTGAAGCGGTGGTGTTGGTAAAACCGCCCGGCTTGGGTGTGTAGTCAGCTATCGCTTGCGGTCCCTGCCACATGCGCCTGGAGTCCCCGCCGTTGTAATGCTGTTCTGATTTATCCCGTATTGTTTTTTGGCTGACTTGATGGGTTTCCTCAGTGCGTACCTGGCTTCCTTGTAGCAGTCCTTATCACTGGCTTCAAAAGTAGCAGTCCTTTCTTTACCGATAAACTGTAGCGGATCAAGGTTGGCAGGAATGTTAGGATTTCTATGTGTTTAACCAATTTTTCAAAGCATTTCATTATTACTGAGGTCAAAGCAACAAGTGATTTTTTTTTTCCAGTTGCAGGCACAATAACGGTTTTCTTAAAGCATGTAGGAACTGCGCATAGTAACAATGACAGGTTAAAATGTCTGTAAAAACATTCGATAGATGACTAGAGCAGGTCTTAAGGAAACGAGATGGGATACTGTCTGGGCCGGCACCTTTGCATGCTTTGGCAGATTTAAAACCCTTTAACAAGTCTACCTCTGTCACTTGATGTTACCTTGTCAAGTCAGTGCCCAACAAAGTTCTCTGTATTGTCTGGTGGTCCCAAGTTACACTCAAAGTGGGCATAGAACCTGTTCAGTGAAGCGGTGGTGTTGGTAAAACCGCCCGGCTTGGGTGTGTAGTCAGCTATCGCTTGCGGTCCCTGCCACATGCGCCTGGAGTCCCCGCCGTTGTAATGCTGTTCTGATTTATCCCGTATTGTTTTTTGGCTGATTTGATGGGTTTCCTCAGTGCGTACCTGGCTTCCTTGTAGCAGTCCTTATCGCTGGCTTTAAAAGTAGCAGTCCTTTCTTTTTGTCTTACCCGAATGTGGCTGTTAATCCAGGGTTTCTGATTTGGGTAGAAGCGGATGGTATGACTGGGAATACAGGTGTCCACACAGAATTTAACAGTCGGTAACTGTATCGGCATATTCGTTCGGGTTCAGAGGGTTCCTAAAAATCAACCAGTCTGTTTAATCAAAACAACCCTGAAGTTTGAGCTCATTTTCCATCAACCAGCACTGTACTGTCCTCAATGGAGGTTTCTTCCTCTCAACTTTCTGCTAGAGCTGCATGATTTGGTTAAAAAGTCATATTGCGATTATTGGGGACAATATTGCGATTTACGATTGCGATATAAAAAACAAATTTATACATACACAAATAATACAAATTTGTCGTGTTGCCGCAACTTGTAGCGACTTTCATTTTTGCATGTTTTACACAGTACCTCTTTATGCTCAATATTGCTTAGCCTGAATCCAAAACATTGCCATATAACAGAGGTCATGTTTTTTTTTTTTTTCACCAACAGTTCATCAGCGTTAACCTGCTCCTTGTCATCGGTATCCATTTTTTTCCTTCTTTCTGGTCTGCACACCGGATAGTCATGTGACCATAGACTACACACACACTTCACTGCCTACACAGAGACTGATTGGTCATCTCTTAAATATGGGCGTAGATATGCCGACTGCACATAAACAGACGTTCACACACGCACCTTTTATTATTTAATTAAATCGCAGCATTTTGCGGTAATATAATTGCACAGGCTGACATCAGGATTGCGATTAGATTAATCATGCAGCACTACTTTCTGCTTGTAAACAGGTAGCAAGAGCACGGATGAGTGGTCCAATTTCCCAAAATGAGGCCATGGAATAGACCTGTAGGCTCCCTTGGTGGTGGAGGAGCAGTGATCCAAGATCATGTCGCCCCGGTTGGACAGCTGACATGCTGGAAGTATTTAGGTTGCATTGATTTGAGGCTGGAGTGATTGAAGTCCCCCGCCACAAAGGAAATAGCCTGTGGATGCTGATTCTCATAGCCACTGATTGGGCCATGGAGCTCTTCCAGAGCTACTGTAGTGTTGGCTTGTGGTGGAATGTAAACAACAGTTAACAAGATGGAGGGGAATTCCGTTGGTGGATAAAATGGTCGACGCTTGATTGTAAGATGTTCCAACACTGGCGAACAGGACTGGAAGATTACTTCCACATCGGTGCACCATGAGTTGTTAACCAGAAAACATACTCTCCCACCTTTTGCCTAGCCGGTCGCTTCACACAAGCAGCCCAGTCGGTGCACGGAGAAGCTGTTAGGCTGTATGGCCCTGTCCGGGATGTTCGAGGTCAGCCAGGTCTCAGTAAAATAGAACACGCAGCAATCCCTCGTGTCCTGCTGGGCGGGCAGTGGGGTTCATTTAGCTTGTTGCCAACAGATTGTACATTGGCTAGCAAACTGCTAGGGATGGAAGGTCGAGTCAGGGGATGCTGTAGCCTAGCCAGACCCTGGCTCGTCTTCCGTGTTTCCGCATGTATCGGCGTCAGTTGCTGGCAAATACTGTTTGTGGCAAATGCTTGTTTCCTTCCTAGAGGCAAGCATTTGAAATGTTTTGGAATTGTTTTGGAGCAATACCTTATCTCACTTATGGTCTCATTTGTTTATGTCAGTGCTGTAGTGGCATCAAAATGTAATTGAGACTGATAATCAGTGGAAAAACTCTTCATAGCAGCTTTAATTTGACTGATCTTAGACGTATTCTACAACACAGGTTTGTATGCTGTTGTCAAAGACTTTTTCTGCTCCCCCCAGTGTCTGTCCAGTTACATGGAACAGTTTGTTGGAACCG
This sequence comes from Lampris incognitus, assembly GCF_029633865.1. Lineage (NCBI taxonomy): Eukaryota > Metazoa > Chordata > Actinopteri > Lampriformes > Lampridae > Lampris > Lampris incognitus. Next base: position 93,173,165 of record NC_079213.1, on the reverse strand, counting down.
AGTCAAGTCTTTGTTCTCAGGCGGAGGGCTATTTCTTCAAGCCTGTGTTTCTGCCCAGGTAAGTGTTAAACATGGAGGAGAGATCTTCTTTGATGTTGGCATCTTTGTGACCTACAGTATTAGTAGAACTAGTGCCATCTGATTCGCCTTATAGCCCATGGAGCCTGTGTTTTGCTCCATGATCGCTACAGTTAGGTTAGTAGGGCATGCGTAGCAATTTACATCGATGTCGTGGTGTGGAAAACTATTTTGATAATATCCAAGTCTCAAAAGTTTTAGAATCTTTAGAAAATATTGTTTCAGTCCCAATACATATTTAATATGATTGAAGACCCATAGTAGTTTTAAGGTGCATTTCATACGTATGCTTGTAAGGGATCGACTTTAGACTGATAGTGCCTAGTTGTTATATAGTTGTCAGAGGAGCTCTGGACAAAACAAATTTGAAATGGGGGGAATGTGGGAACCACTGAACTCCAGCAGTGTTAACCCTTACATTTCTCATCCTTATGTCTCACTGCTCACCAAGTGGCCTGTTAAGATAGTTCAGTGCTCTTTGGACCAGAAGCCCCAACTTCCTGTGTTTCTGTCCAGGAACCTGCGTCGTTTCCGCCGCTGGCAGGTGCGACAGGTGGAGGCCATGCGCTGCAGGAGAGAGTGGCACCGACAGCTGGGTGTGGAGAATGCCGGCAGCCTGGACTGTCACTTCAAACTGAACACGCACAAGATGGTGTTTGTCATGAACTCCGAGGACTATATGTACCGTCGAGGGGCCCTTGTCAAGGCCAGGAAGGTATGGAGTGGAATTGCATTCAATATACCTTTCTTTTCTTTCTTTTTTTTCCCTAAGTATTTGGGATGCATCTGTCTTTAGCTGTCTAAAATAACCTTTAAAAAAAGCTTACTTTTGTCAAATCTTGGTGACGTATATAATTTTGTGGTACAACCAGCTGGAAAGTTAGTTTTCTCTTGCAAATTTTTCTGCCATCAAGTTCTCCTGTATGTTTGTAGTTTAGATCAGTGTCTAACAGCCTTCCTTCTCTCCTATCCACAGTCCCAGCACAGAGTGGCTGTGAGCCAGCATGAGCGCTTCGACAAGTGGCATCAGGGGTGGCTGGCTGATCATGTGACTGCGTCGGCTGAGCGCTCGGTGCAAGATTGGCTGATGGGTGACGAGGACGAGGACATGATTCCTTGCAAGACCACCTGTCTGTCCACAGAGGTGAAAGGGCAAATGGTTAACAGATACCAAGTTCATTACAGTGGTAGCAAACCCCCTGCCTCGCCTTAGAGGATTGGATAGAGACGGACATGTGTACACACACACATACACACATGCACGCACAGACACACACACACAAAAGCAGATTAATGCATGAATATAGAGGGCATACACTCTTACACTACATACAGACATAACATTCAAAGGCTGCATTTCCAGTTCTCTACCTACCTCCACAAAGTGTTCACTCATTCACTCCTTCTCATGGATTGCCGAAGGAAAGAACTTGTGTTCAGTCACATGGTAAAGACTCCAGAGTAATTGGACAACATCATAGCAGCCCATATTTGTGTCTGAGAGAGTCGAGTCGGTGAATGAGCGCACAGTGCGAGGAGAACATTGGAGAATGGGACAGAGAGGGATGGCGAGATGCTGAACGTCGGTCAGCTCATCTAACTAATATTGGGGCTAGACTCTTGCCCTCCGTGCAAAAGGTTGGACATGGCACACAGGAGCTCTTCATCAACCTAAGCGTTAACACCATCATCCTCGCTTCTCTGGTGGCAGTTGGCACTGCAAAGCTGATCAGACTGATGGACTGACACAGTCGGTCAGTCGGGAGATTATGAAATCACAGTTTGTTTCAGAAATGTGAATGTTTGTTTTTGTTTGTGTATTTTTTCTTCCTTTTTTTAAGTCCATTGTAGGTTTTAGCTTCTAAAGCCAGAGAGCCTGTTGCTTGTTGGTCGGTTGGTTTATGTGTGTTTATACAGAGAGATAAATGTGTGTATGTATGTGTGTCCCGATCCCTTCACATTGTCTGTTTGTATGCACAGTACAGGCTCTACAGCTCTAGTACCTGTGTTTATTACTGTATGTGCATATATACAACAGTGACTGTATTTTATATATGCATTTACATGAGTATGTTAATTGATGCATCTGAAAATCACGATTCTTTACAGTGTTTGCTGTCAGCCAACTCAATGTTTTCAATTTGGTCATCTATTTTTCCCCCTCCCCTTTTTGTGTTGTAGCTTATCTAAACAAGTTATCACTAGAGTGACGACGAGTCCTTAAATTTGATTGGTTTAATGTTATGAGGCCACAAAAATTTATCATTCATGATTTCACCAAATGTTTACTTTCCAATGTTGTCATTTTTTGCATACTGACATTGAAAGACAAAATATCAGTGTTAAAAAAGAATGTATAACATTTATCCTGTATCAGTTATCATGAAATAAACAACCTAGTTGTGACCTTCTTAAATGCTGTCTGCCCATCCTTTCATTTTTGGAGTTTGAAAGACTACATGTGATCAGTGATTAGAAGTGATATATTTTTAGACACACTGAATCAGTTTGTAAGGCACGGCGATATTGGCCTTGCATCAGGTTGAGGATTTATATGGGCTAGTCATTGTCAGTCGGGAAGCAATCTGCACATGTGAGATTGCTACACTCAATTTTAGACGTTGATGAAGCCAAAAAACAAATTTGTTTTCTTAAAGTTAACTTATTGTGGACAATGTGGGATCATTGGGTTGTAATTTCTTGCAAAGCAGTGTTTCATCTGCTGGACAAAACAAACAATCCAGTCTCCTCAGGATAATTAAAACATGCAAACTAGCACACCAAACATAATGTTATCAGATTCCTGCCCCCAAAGGACAATCAATTAAGTGGTACAAAGGGGGGAAAAATTGTTCCACTTGACACTGGTCAGATCTACGGACATACACTACCGTTCAAAAGTTTGGGATCACCCAAACAATTTTGTGTTTTCCATGAAAAGTCACACTTATTCACCACCATATGTTGTGAAATGAATAGAAAATAGAGTCAAGACATTGACAAGGTTAGAAATAATGATTTGTATTTGAAATAAGATTTTTTTTACATCAAACTTTGCTTTCGTCAAAGAATCCTCCATTTGCAGCAATTACAGCATTGCAGACCTTTGGCATTCTAGCTGTTAATTTGTTGAGGTAATCTGGAGAAATTGCACCCCACGCTTCCAGAAGCAGCTCCCACAAGTTGGATTGGTTGGATGGGCACTTCTTGCGTACCATACGGTCAAGCTGCTCCCACAACAGCTCAATGGGGTTCAGATCTGGTGACTGCGCTGGCCACTCCATTACCGATAGAATACCAGCTGCCTGCTTCTGCTCTAAATAGTTCTTGCACAATTTGGAGGTGTGTTTAGGGTCATTGTCCTGTTGTAGGATGAAATTGGCTCCAATCAAGCGCTGTCCACTGGGTATGGCATGGCGTTGCAAAATGGAGTGATAGCCTTCCTTATTCAGAATCCCTTTTACCCTGTACAAATCTCCCACCTTACCAGCACCAAAGCAACCCCAGACCATCACATTACCTCCACCATGCTTAACAGATGGCGTCAGGCATTCTTCCAGCATCTTTTCATTTGTTCTGCATCTCACAAACGTTCTTCTTTGTGATCCAAACACCTCAAACTTGGATTCATCCGTCCACAACACTTTTTTCCAGTCTTCCTCTGTCCAATGTCTGTGTTCTTTTGCCCATCTTAATCTTTTTCTTTTATTGGTCAGTCTCAGATATGGCTTTTTCTTTGCCACTCTGCCCTGAAGCCCAGAATCCCGCAGCCGCCTCTTCACTGTAGATGTTGACACTGGTGTTTTGCGGGTACTATTTAATGAAGATGCCAGTTGGGGACCTGTGAGGCGTCTGTTCCTCAAACTAGAGACTCTAATGTACTTATCTTCTTGCTCAGTTGTGCAACGCGGCCTCCCACTTCTTTTTCTACTCTGGTTAGAGCCTGTTTGTGCTGTCCTCTGAAGGGAGTAGTACACACCGGTGTAGGAAATCTTCAATTTCTTAGCAATTTCTCGCATGGAATAGCCTTCATTTCTAAGAACAAGAATAGACTGTCGAGTTTCAGATGAAAGTTCTCTTTTTCTGGCCATTTTGAGCGTTTAATTGACCCCACAAATGTGATGCTCCAGAAACTCAATCTGCTCAAAGGAAGGTCAGTTTTGTAGCTTCTGTAACGAGCTAAACTGTTTTCAGATGTGTGAACATGATTGCACAAGGGTTTTCTAATCATCAGTTAGCCTTCTGAGCCAATGAGCAAACACATTGTACCATTAGAACACTGGAGTGATAGTTGCTTGAAATGGGCCTCTATACACCTATGTAGATATTGCACCAAAAACCAGACATTTGCAGCTAGAATAGTCATTTACCACATTAGCAATGTATAGAGTGTATTTCTTTAAAGTTAAGACTAGTTTAAAGTTATCTTCATTGAAAAGTACAGTGCTTTTCCTTCAAAAATATGGACATTTCAATGTGATCCCAAACTTTTGAACGGTAGTGTATCTGTAGATTCTGATCTGACCAGTGTTTTTGGACAAATTCTTTATAAACTCTTTTGTCAAAGCTTGTCAAGACCTACTTTGCAAGAATTACAACTCTGCCTGCTAATACCAAACTGAAGCACTATTAGCAGCATTTTGAGATGCAAGCATCATGACATCTCGGGTAGTTATCAGTAAAAGGCTGAAGGTTATGCTGCATAAGTCAACTATAAGAGGGTGGGTCAAATCAATATACTTCATGTTGCACAAATGTGTGGCAAAACACTCCACACACAGTAAATACAAATATTAAAGCAAATGAAGAGGATTTAGTAGCAAGGATCACAAATCTACACAGCCCACTTGTGAAAAACTAACATATGCATAGCGCAGAGCAGAAAACGGAAAATATCTGTACTGGAGAAGTGTGTGTGTGTGTGTGTGTGTGTGTGTGTGTGCATGACTGTAGTGGTGAGAGCAATTGTGCATGCATGCACAGTGAGTTGCACCAATTATGAACTTGGAGACAACTATGATCGATTTAACTCTGTGTGTAGCAGAAGCATTTGAAAGCAGATAGGCAACAATCAGCTCCCAGCATTCCTTTCACAGCCAAGCCTGCCACACAACAGACTTTATCCAGGAAATATATCCTAGAGTTTGAGAGATTAACTGAATCAGTCAGAATACAACCAGACAGGTTGTAAGGGAACGGAGTGGAAAGGAGATATTGTGTGTGTGTGTGTGGGGGGGGGGGGGTCGACAGGTCAAGAAGAAGAGAGGACACACATAGTTTGAAATCAGCATTCACTATTATTTACTTAGATGAACAGGGTTATTAACATTACAGTGACATCACTCAATTTCCAGGGTGGTCTTTCTGAAGGGGAAAAAAAACGAGTCCAGAGGCAGTGTGAGTTTTAAAAATAAGCGTGGTTTATAAAACCCAGATATGACAGAATCACCAAAGTGTATACAGAAATACAAATACCATCAGGAAAACCATCATAGTACAGTGTTATACACCCAACATTTACAAACTACTCTGTAAAAGGGACTCGGAGGGTCTGATGGGATTCTAAGACATTTTGCCCTTCTTTCATCTTAATGTCTTTTGGATTCACATTTAACCACATAATGTATTTACTCTAGTATCTTTTTTTTGTAATCTTATCAAATCACTACATCCATCTATCAAACTACGGGTACTACTAGCACGTTCACTTAGATTACAGAATGGGTACAACATCGAGAGAGAGAGAGAGAGAGAGAGAGAGAGAGAGAGAGAGAGAGAGAGAGAGAGAGAGAGAGAGAGAGAGAGAGAGAGAGAGAGAGAGAGAGAGAGAGAGAGAGAGAGAGAGAGAGATCAAGCACTTTTACATTGTTTCAGCAAGCAGTTAAAAATAGTTAAGTCATGGAGAAACTTTTTTTTTCTTCTTCTAATTTATGAGATGTGATGTCAGGGCTTGCGTTACCCCCGTCATCATCAGATCGATCACACACTGTACAAAATAATCCTTTGGACCGTCTACGGGGTTATACATACTGTCTCTCTGTGAACGTGCGTCTTTAAATAACAGTTCGTAGCGGCACTCACGGCACAAAGCTTCCCGGGAGCTTATCAGATCCTCGGTCTGTCGGACATGTGCAGTCAGCGCCCTCTGCACCTCCCATACGCCAGGGGGCGCTGGCCGCACCTCGCTCAGAGCCTGGGATCCGCAGTTAAGTTGATTTTCTTCAAACAGGATCTTAGTGTGCCGTCTACGCCGTCTGGACCGGGGTCCCTGTTCCCGTGCCCTACTTCCCAACCCGTCCACAAAACTAAACACAACGTCCCAGTCTGTTCTTTCTTTGTTTTGTTTTCACTGTACTGCGGTTGAGGCGCGCCCAGTGAAAAGTATAGAGAGTCAGGACACAGGACTCCTTCACACCCCTCGTCCTGAGTGAGGCCTGGAACCCCCCGTCCCCGACTTCCGGGGGAGGACGCAGCCCGGAAATGAGACAGAATCACCAACAGGACTCAAGCGATGACACTCCAGTATCACTTCCTTCACATCTACGATGTTGTTGTTGGTTTTTTTTTCTATTTCTATTTTCTTTTTGTACAAACACAATTTTGACAAATGTACACATGAAAAAGAGTGCAGGATCGTGACAATCAAAAAGAGCTTCTCCGTCAGCTAAAAAATACTGCTTGTTTGGGAGCCAAAAAAAGAGCAATGTTCAAATGTATGAAACCAACCATTGTTACAACAGCTACAATGATTGTTAATGTACACGTAATGGAAAATAAATTAAGATCTATGTACAGGTTCAAACGAAAAGCAGCATGCAAGCAAGACAACAAAGGCAGAGAGCCTTACTACAAAACCATCTGCGGCACGGACATGCTGTCTGACACAAGACAGGTAGAGAGAGAGAGAGAGGCATTGCAGGTTTTGTGTGTATGTTTGTGTGTGTGTGTGTGTGTGTGTGTGTGTGTGTGTGGATATGCAATATTATATGCCCATATACAGTTATAGATGCACTTGAACAGTCCATGACGTGCATCTGAGTGGATAGAGAAACTACCCATCTTTCTAATGCCAACCCAAAACATCAACACATTTTGTACTTTTCCTGCATTTCAGTCTTCAGAGAGCTGAACTGTTGTTGCCCATTTCTCTGCTAAGACTTCTTTTTTTTCACAATAGGAAAACAGACGTCAGAGAAGCAGAGGTTCCTGCTAGTGTATAATAAAACACATTTGTCTTTCAGGTGTTAACACAGCATACAGCCACAGGAAGAGACAGAGGAGGAAGAGAGAGAGAGGAGACAGCAGTGAAGAAGGAGGGCAAACAGGAAGAGAAAGCAGACAGTGAAACAAACACACACACACACACACACACACACACACACACACACACACACACACACACACACACACACACACACACACACACACACACACACTAACATGTGTGTTCCAGTTCAGGTTAACATCCTTCCTCTGAAAGCCAAGAGGCCCCCCGGAAAGGAGCAACTGAGTCTCAGAGTCACAAACCGATAAAGGTTGTTTGCTCGCCACGCACAGCTCAGCGTGGATGATGATCCCACCCAGGGTACTCATAGTGGTTTGTACTACCATTAGGATGGGCAGAAATGAAGAGGAAAGGGGCGTCGGGTGTACAGTACGTTTTTTCCGAGTGTTATCTAAAAATCAACTTCAAAATAACATTAAACACGTGTTAGATAAGTGCTCGAAACCAACGAGGCAACAGTCAACATTATAAGAAAAAAAAAGAAAAGAAAAAGACACGTTACACGGCGAGACTGGGAACTGAACTGCGAGCCCCCCCTCTACTGTATATGACCTGAGAACTATGTGTGAACTGAAGTTCAGCTGGGCACCACCGGAGGCTGTGCATCGTCATCACATCCCACTCAGATAACAACAATGGTGCTTTAATAGGCGTAACACCACTATAGTGGCAACAGCATCACTTGAATTTTGCATAAGGTGAAAGGTCAAATTGGTCTCCACCTGCAGCCCTATATATAATGTGTTCCCAGCATCATTCAGTAGAGTTTGTTGTTGATATGTGTTTCAGAAAGAAAAAAATGACTTAAGGGCCTTTGCATGTGGTGCAAAGCTGAAGAAATGGACACAGCTACTCTAACCACACACGCCCACACACACACACATACACACAGCCATGGAAATAATGCATTGGTAGTTAAAGCAAAGTATATGAGATGCATATATGAATATATAAATATAGGTGTATAAGGGCACGTTGCCATCAAAAAAATGTGATTTGATTGGATTTTGTTTGATTCTGTTCTGTTGCACCCATTTCGAGGCCGGGGCAGAGAGACAAGACGACGGTACTGAGAGAAAATTTGCACTAAGATCTAAGTTAGTAGCTTCATAAAACATGGCACAAATTCGAACGAAAACATTTCTTACATTACAAAGTACATGAGGAATCACCGTGCGGACGCTCCAGCTGTCCTTCCTCCTATAAATAACACATATGTAGTAGCACTTACCCCACCAAGAGATCAACGTGATAACAAACATCAAAAAACATTACAAAGCAACGTCACAGGCTACAAATGTGATTTAAAGAAAACACAATTTTTTTTTTGTATACAAGTATGCTTGTTTTTTTTCTTCTTCTTCATGATTATGTATTAAATACACTTTTCCTGCAAGTGTTTCTGGGGTTTGTGGGTTGTAGTACACAGACTTTCTCACAACTCAATAAACCAAATCGACCCCTCTCCCCGAACCCAAAGATGTGAAGTATAAAAAGACCCAACAGGTCAAAAGCAGTTGATTTTTTTTTCTTTTGTCTGATATGTTGTGATAAGTGTTGAGTCCTCCCTCAGCGTTCTGTTATTGTCGAGTATTTCAGTCTTTTGATTGGCTTGTCTTGTCCCTGTTGATCCTGGTATAATAAAAATGCATGTAAACAGTCGTCTATAGCCTATCTATGAAGCTTTTCTGAGTAATTAAAAAACAAAAGAAAAGAAAAGAAAGAAAAAAAATCCAAAGAATTATTTGAACGACTCAACGTAAACATCGCCAACTAAGAAAGTCTGTTTAAAAAAAGTGGGCCATAAAAACACTGAGGAGAGTCCCGGGGCAGTGTGGTCTTGTCTTCCCACCAATGTGCTTATCCTGCAAGTGTCTGTCCGTCTGTATGGCTGTGTGTTAGAGCTATCTCTGCAACCGTCGCAATACTACTCTATGCTTGTGCTTCAGGTTCATCTTTTTGTATGTTTCTGCAGTGGCGTGTGTGTGTGTGTGTATAATATATATATATGTATATATACTATATGCATTATCTGTTTTGGTGTGCGTTTGTGTGTACGGTGTGTGTCTGAGTGCAAATGTGCATGTCTTTATCTTTGTGTCTATTTGTACGCCTGTCTGTTTCTGTGTGTGTGCGTGTGTGTATGTGTGTTTGTGTGTGTGCATGTGCGTGCTGACATTCTGGGCTCAGCTGAAGGCTTCATCATCCGTGTCTTCAATCAGCACCTTTGTGTCCTTCTTGGATCTAAGTAAGACAGGAAAATGTATATCATTAGATCTTTTTTTGTGTAATATCATGAATTCATTCATTATCCAAACTGCTTATTCTTACTCAGGGCCGCAGGGATGCTGAAGCCTATCTCAGCAGCCATTGGGCGGCAGGCTGGGAGACACCCTGGACAGGCCACCAGGCCATCATAGGGCCAGACCCACACACACACACACACACACACACACACACACATTCACACCTAGGGACAATTTAGTACAGCCAATTCACCTGACCTACATGTCTTTGGACTGTGGGAGGAAACTGGAGCCCAAGGAGGAAACCCACACAGACATGGGGAGAACATGCAAACTCCACACAGAGGACGACCTGGGACGACCCTCAAGGTTGGACTACCTTGGGGCTCAAACCCAGGTCCTTCTTGCTGTGAGGCGACCGCGCTAACCACTGCACCACTGTGCCACCCATATATCAGAAATATCATAACATAAATTGAAAAACTAAATATGACAATCGCTGGTTAATCCTTCTGTCTCCATCACAGACCATTGAGTTCATCTGTTTTGGCTCTCCTCCAGGACTTCTGTCGTTCTGGAGTTGACATGGCGTCTTACACAAAAATACAACAACGTAGAATAACAGCTAATAAAATGCGCTTTACTTTAGAATATAGAAGAGCCACCGAGACAAATAAAAACTTATAAATATTCTCTTTTCTCTCTTTTTTGTTTTTATTCTTACTGTGTTTACACAATCATGTTTATGTCAGTGTACTGTCTGCTTCTTACTGGGAGGAGGACAGCAGGGGGCGCCGGAGAGACAGGCTGTGGGACCTCTTCCAGGTCTTCTTGCCCGAGCGGTTCCGCACGCCATCCTCCTGGTCCATCATCTGCTCCAGTAGTGTCTGGTCATCGGCGTTGAGCGGCGCCACCGAGATGTCCCGCACGGCGCGGAACTCACCGCAGTTGTTCAGGTGTTCGTTCTCCAAGCGGAAGAAGTTCCACACGAAGCGTCTGCAGGGAGGGAGGGAGGGAGGGGAGATGGGTGACACTGGCTGACATACTCCCAAGACTGGGGTCTCTTTGACTAGGATTGGGTATGTAGGTGAATGCTGGGCTCTTATCAGCTAGCCCTGCACCTCCTCCAACACACACACACATACACACACACACACACACACACACACACACACACACACACACACACACACACACACACACACACACACACACACACACACACACACACACACACACACACACCACCACCACCTCAAGAGGATAGGTGTTGCTGTGTCAGAAGGTATAACATGATCAGTGAAAATAAGAGAAGAAGAGGGGAAGATAAAGTAGAGAAGAAGTGGGACCTGAGATAGATAGAAAGCTAGAGAGAGAGAGAGGTGGTAGGCGGTGACAGCAGGTGAAAGAGTGGGAGTGAATGTACAGCTGAGCGAAGGAGAGCGTGTGATGATAATGTGTGTGTATGTGAAAGAAAGCCTGCAGACCCACCTGAAGACCTCTAGAGGAGCCAGTACAGTGGCTATGATGTCTCCAATGGAGTGGACATTGGTCATGGTGGTCAAGGAGATCTGGATCGTCCAAGCAAAACGTAGGATCACATCTTCTATGATGGCGCAGTAGTAGTAAGCCTAGACACAACAGACACGACATTTAGGGAGAGGTATAACGGCGTGTGTGTGTGTGTGTGTGTTTCTGTACGTATTTTGGTGGTGTATTTAGTCTGTGATCACCACTGGTACGGGGAACTTTCTGACTTGCATGTCTTGTATACTACTACACCACCGCAGTACACTGTATGTGATGTAACTTATTTATATCTACATCGACCAACACAAAAATACTACGACACAGAAACTTGGGGTCAAAGACTTCCCCCGTTCAAACCACACCATGCTTCATGAATGTCCTTTAGAAATAAACACTTCCTTTCCTCCTTGTTATATAGACAACAGGCGAAGGTCATCTTCTAATCATACATTACAAAATCCAAACGTCATAGAAAATAATTAAAATAGAATTGGTTTAGAAATCCAAAAGAGAGCTCATATTCTTTCAGTATAGTATGAAAATAAGCACCCTTTTAGATAACTCTGTGTTGTACGGGTATTTGTGCTCGACAGGGCCGCCCATAAGGGGGTAAAAGGGAAAGCTTTCTGGGGTCTAGCAACTGGGGGGGGGGGCATGGAGCCCAGCAATAATCATCCATCCATCCATCCATCCATCCATCCATCCATCCATTATCCAAACTGCTGGAGCCTATCCCAGCAGTCACTGGGCGGCAGGCAGGGAGACATCCTGGCCAGGCCGTCAATCATGTTCATCCTAAATACAAGCAATGATAATGGCAATACCTGGCATAGAGTGTGAACTGGCTAAACAGATGGACTTAAAAACATTATAAAGGACTTTGATGGCTGTATGAGAGGTAAAGATGAAGCTATAAGGTAAGAAATTGCGGTAACACTTTATTTTAGGGGGTCGGAAATTACCTAGTAATTTCCTAGTAATAAGGTAGTAATTATCACATAATTTCTTAGAAATGTAAACTACTAATAAGACACGTTAGTCCCTAGTTAACGGGTGTGACTCTTTAGCCGAGAGGTTAGTGATGTCGCCTTGTGGTGCAGTACCCCCCGTATCGAATCCCGCACCGGGCAAGAAAATAACCGGTTACATTGGTGGCAGCGGTGGGATCCGGAAGTGTGCAGATCCTCAGAAGTCTCTTCGGAGCGCGGGATGACAAAGAGCGAGGGCGCGCTTCCGGGGAGGGTGACGACTGTAAACTACTAATAAGACGCGTTAGTCCCTAATTAACGGGTCTGACCCTTTAGCCGAGCGGTTAGTGATGTCGCCTTGTGGTGCAGTACACCCCGTATCGAATCCCGCACCCGGCAAGAAAATAACCGGTTACAGACATAAGTTTGAAATTACCTTGCAACTTCCTAGTAATAAGGTGGTAGTTTTTAAATGTAATTTTACAGCTAACCTAACCCTAACCCAAATTACTAGGTAATTTCAACCTTATTTCTAAGAAATTACACAATAACTACCACCTTATTACTAGGAAATTACTAGGTAATTTCCAACCCCCTAAAAGAAAGTGTAACCGAAATTGCATTTTCTACTAAGAAATTTGTGGTGTAAGCATAGCAGATCTTAGTTGACCTTTGTGTGGTTAAGCGTGTCAAAGAGTTTTATTAAGGTGTGTATGCTTGCGTGTGCACACGTGCCCCTATGCCTATGTAAGCCCCCATTACTGTGTAAGTCTCTCTCAGTTTACATGTATGTGTTTAGGAGAGGGAGCACACGCGTGCATTGATATTGTAGCAAATTCGGGAGGCAGCCAGGAATCGCCGCAGCAGGAACGCGAACCCGGGTCTCCCGCACCACGGGCGACTACGTTAACCAGTCGACTAAAGGATCCGACCTGTTAGCCAAGGGCTAGCGAGTCTATTTATCCGTGCACGTTACACTATGAGTAAAGCAGATCTGGGCATGTGGCCAGGGGCCCCTAAGTGTAGAAGGGCCCTTCGCGATGGGAGAGAAAAAAAATGTATGTGTTTTTTTTATGTTGGGCTCCACAGATTCTTCTCCTTCTTCTTCGTCGTCTTCTTCTTCTTCTCCTACTTCTTCTTCTTCTGCCTTATTACCTGTTTCTCAGGGGTCGCCACAGGTGATTTTATAGTTTCCATCGTTGTGAGGCACAGCACCAGTGACGACCGTTGTTAACCAACCCGGTATGGAGCCTCGATCGATCCGGTATGGTCTTGTTAATTCGCATACTGATTTGGCAAACAATTTTACGTCGGATGCCCTTCCTGACACAACCACTAACCCTACGTCGGGCTCCACAGATATGACACAAATCTTGACCTTTTCTCTTGATCATTATCCAATCAGAATGAAATAGAAGTAAGTGGCTGGTGTGACAGAGGAAGACGCAGAGGACAGGAAGAAATGGAAACGGATGATCCGCTGTGGCGACCCCTAACGGCAGCAGCCGAAAATAGTAGTAGTAGTAGTAGTAGTAGTAGTAGTAGCAGTAGCAGTAGTAGTAGTAGTAGTTGGCTGGGCAAGTGGTGACTGGTGAGCTAGCGGCAATACACTGTATAGCAGGGGTGGGCAAACTTATCCAGAAAGGGCCGGTGTGGGTGCAGGTTTTTGTTCCGACCGAGCAGTTACACACCTGATCCCACTAATCAACCAGTAGAGTCTTCGCTGAGGAACTTGATTAGGAGACAGGGTGTCGAGCTAGCAAGTAGCAACGATAGCCTGGAAGCGTCTACCATCGGTTGCAGCAATGCACAGCCTCAGCTAGCTAGCACGAAAACGTTAGCCTGGAAGTCTTTAGCTGCAGCAGAGACACACTGCCTCTGCTAGGGGTACAAGAAGACAGGGAAAACGACGAAAAAACGGGAGAAGTTAACGGACAAAGACGGGGATGACCAAACAGTGGCAAGTAACGCTACTTCAAGCTCACTTGCAGCGGCAGGATTTTGAGGACTTGATCACAGAGTTTGCAACGAAAAAGTAAAGAAAGAGGAACTTTTAAAGGTAAGAACCATTTGATTATGCACTCAAAAAACATTTAAGCCCATAAGTTAAAGCTTGCGTGTTTCAATTACATGTAAAATTTCCATCCATGGCGGCCTGTCCAGGGTCCCCCCTCCCCTCCTCCTACCGCCCAATGACTGCTGGGATAGGCTCCAGCATCCCCGCGACCCTGAGAGCAGGATAAGCGGTTTGGATAATGGATGGATGGATGAACTCCAATGTAAAATATGGCATTTAAAGAGGAAAAATGTCATATGTTACATTGAGTTATGTGATCAAATTGGATGGAAAATGTACATGTAATTGAAATACATAAGCTTTAACTTATGGGCTTAAATATTTTTTGAGTGGTCTGTGCATTGAGCAGTATTATTTGTTGTGATACCTTATTCCTGGCAACAAAATCTCTTGGAGTTTAGAGACTCATATATATATATATATGTGTGTGTGTGTGTGTGTGTGTGTGTGTATATATGCTCCAGCAGGATAGGCGGTTTGGCTAATGGATGGATGGATGCATTGTGTGTTGCTGTATATTTTGTGGATGAGTTTATTTGATATGCTGTTTGCATAACATGCATTGCATCACCGCGGGTGGTGCAATGCATGTACAGTTTGTCAAGTTCATTATATGTTGGTTTTTGCAGTTCTGTGTGAAGTTGCCTAGCTCACTTAGTGAGTCTTATTTTGAAACCTGCATTCAGCCGTGCTGTGTGATTACCTTAGGATGGCATTGTTGAAGGCCTGTTCCTAGTCAGTCACATTATTATGTATCAGTAGTACTCATATGCTGTCTGCTTGGGTGGTTTTCCATGCAAACAAATATTGTCATAGTCTAGAGCCATACACTGCCTTGGGATGATTTAATCCATTGTTTCCCTGTCTTGTGATCTGTGAGTGAAATGGCAGTACTTGGTCTATTGAACTGTATAGGCATACCTGCTCGGACTGGTTATTCAGCCTTTGACCAATAGGTGTGTGATTATGGTCTGGTGGATTTGACATGCCAGCTTGACTGGAAGCTCAAAATAATTCAGGTGGGTTTTAATGGCTGGGTGTGGGGTGGGCATGGTGTGTGTGTGTGTGTGTGTGTGTGTGTGTGTGTGTGTGTGTGTGTGTGTGTGTGTGTGTGTGTGTGTGTGTGTGTGTGTGTGTGTGTATGGGGGGGTATGAGCTTCAGTGCCCAGGGGTACTAATCCAGCCTTGGGGGAGGGGCATTCAGTGGCCCTTTTCAGGGGCCCAACCATTTCTGTGGGTGGACCTGGTGCTCGAGGTTGTGTGTCTGCGTTTGTGAGCACGTGCATACATTTATATACATCCACTGTGTTCAATCTGACAAAGTGGTTGAATGCGTCCCGTCTCTGCTTGGAAGAGGGGTTTCGATGTATTGTGCTTGCACATGCCTGTGTCTGTTTGTGAGTGTGTCTAAGTGTGTTTGCATGTTTTTTTCCCCTGTCTGCACCCTGCTATCTGTCCATGCATCTACCTTATGAGGGTAGACGATCTCCTCTCTGAGGAAGGTGTTCTCCCCAGCGCCGCGGTCAAACAGACCCCAGTCCATGCGCAGGTCCCAGATCAGCGTGTAGAGGGAGCTGATGGCCGAGAACACGATCAGCATGTAGAAGAACATGTCTGCGTCCGCATGTCCCTGCTCTGGAAAACACAGACAGACGACACACGTGTAATGACATTGTTAGAATAACGGTAAAAAGTGCAATCTGTCGAGCCTTAACAATTGTCTTCAACGAGTTTCACACTAATAACTGTTTGGGGGGAAAAACATATTGGGTTGTTTGATATTCTTCCCTTTGGGGGATGCTTAACCTTGCAGTTCACTTTAAATAGCAGGGGGGAAGAGGCAGAAACCCCCTGGTAGAGGAAGACATCCATACGTTTGATTTTTTCCCCCCATTGAAGGACATTAAAGGCACTAAGTAGTATGATTATATTTTAAATAATCGATCCAAATTTTAATTAAATGTTTACACTATATCACTGTGGGAGGAATAAGTATTTGGAGAGGGATCCTGCCCTGCCCTATTTGCTGCTCTGCAGCCGATTCCCTTTAAACTGCTTCTTGTGACCACTAGAGGGCGCCACACTATCATCAATAAACCACCACAGAGTGGCTCGTCGAAGTCCTTTTTTTCCATCAAGTCATAGTTTTAAATGCAAAAATCCACTTATATCAGCCACAGTTTCTATATTCAACTCTCAGCATCAAACATCAACATGAATTGACTGTTATTTTCATGACTGCAGAATTGTTGTTTTGAGCGGAGAATGTCACTCCATATAACGGTCATTTGATTAGTCAGATACTGCCCTAAAAGTGAATCGCTGGGGAAGTTAAAGACCTCCTAGGGGTGAGCAATGTACATGGGACATATGGATGGCTTTTGCAGACTGAAAGACCACCCACAAAAGCCAGAAGGAGCTACCAAGGACCACTCCCCACTGAAACATAATGGCGAGCATCCAGATGGACTCAGTCATTCAAGGCAGGTGAAACTGCAAATGGGGGCAAATTGTCAATCACGCCGGCCCAAGTAGCACAGAGATCCTTACTTTCTCTCTAGTTAATTGTTATAAATTCATTAATGATTGTTACTGACATGTTGACTGTGCGCCATTCTGTTTGTCTTATTCAGTTTTGTGCATTACATGATATGGCTGAAAAGTCCACTTTACCGGAAATTTCTGCTGCTGTAGATACTAACCAGACACTAACACCTACCACAAACCTCCTAATTCTGGAGAGAGGTGTTATTATGGTTAGACTTCTGTAACAGTGTGCCCAGTTTAGCAGCTGTGCAACTCTGTCATGTTGACTTCACCTTGTCAATCCTCTGTGTTGACCTGATATGTGTGTATGTGTGTGTGTGTGTGTGCATGCATGCGCGTGCGCACATATGGTGCATGTGTCTGTTTATATACTGTGTTGCGAGTGTGTCAACTCAAGTTCAAGTTAATTTGTAAGTCAGGATGTGTTTGTGCCCTGTGATTGCTCTACTGCACCCACCCACCCACCCACCCACCCACCCACACACACACACACACACACGTACAGGACATGATCTACACATGGTGTACATGTTTATGTGACTGTGTGTGTTTTAACCCAGTGTGAAGGTCTCAACAAAGCCACAGGAGGCCAGAAGCCTGCAGGGATCTGCAGTTGCATGTGAGGCGACAGAGCTGATCAAAACTATTTACCTCAGATCAGATAACCCAGCCATGCACACCACAGTGACTGACAGACACTGCAGCCGAAGCATCATTCACTTATATGGACATTTATCTGTCATTCACCAAAGAGTATGAATGATCCAGTGTACCAACTCAGAGCTCATGACTCTCTCCCCTCATACATGCACATGACAAGTGGAGCCGACTCTTCTAAAATCCAAACAAATACTGATTTTGGACTACGGACGTATAACAGAGGGTTGAGTAACTGTTTTGTTTAATGTGTGTGCAACTATCTCATCAACCACGGTTACCAGGAATCTGTGTGTGCATGCTTATGTGAGTGTGTGTGTGTTAACATGCACCTATTTAGTTTTATTCCTCTCCAGCCGCTGATCTATCACCTATTGCTTCACACATTGACTTACAAAGACTCAGACGGCGGCCAGACGGGACTTGTTCCCATCCATCTTGGTCACTGCCTCTGCCTTCTAACAGCCAATGAGACGCCAGGGAGGAGAACGGGAACATTTTTAACAGCGCATTACTACTGTGGCTCCTTGGTCATGCTCCGTTAACTGTTCTGTCTCCTGCGCTACCAAAAGCTCTTTACTTCCTCAATTGAAAGATGGAGTGAACGTGGTCCCTATGCTCTGCTAGCAATACAAGACCATAATGAGCACAATGAAATTCCCCCAGCCATACATTAAGCTTAGTCCCGGACAACACATTTCTGGGCACCATCTTAAGTCTACTGAATTGTTCTGCTGTGTTGAGGTATTTAACCCTTCATTTTCTGTGTTGTCTGAGTTCCTACTGATGTCTTCACATGTGTCTGGCTCGCCTCTAGGGCAATTAAGGGTTAACATGGTTAAAGAGATGGCCATTGATCTAGAGATCTGGTAGGGGCCAACAGTGGTCACAAGCTGCCATCATACACACTAAGTGGTTTGTCTTTAACACTGACGTGCACACAGGCAGACACATCCATAGAAAGAGGCACTACTGCTGTCATTAGCAATCATAATTAAAACACACTTTCTTCAAATTCTTAAACACAATTTAAGAAAAGCTACTCCAGCAAGACACAGACCCACCTTTATGCAACAAACAAATCCGCTGAGGTTCCATCACTGTGTCCCAATTGTTCATACGACATGCTGATAGCATGCAAACTTGACTATGTGCAGTGTAAGTATGCACAGATGTCCATGCATACTAAAAGACAGAAATATTAAGTATGGAGCTTATAGTCACTAAATTATCAAAAATTCTTTGCACCTCTGTATTGCTAGCAGATTCTTACCAGCCAGGGGAAATTTTCCCAAGCAACATGTCAGACAGTGATGTGGGAAGAGCGGCAGTCAACATCAGTATATTCACATGTATTTTTTAACAATTTCATGATAAAATATTTTCAGCATCAATAAAGAGCTAAAGCTATATCAAAACAAACCATGCGAAAGTAATAAAGTCCTAATTCTAAAGTGACAAAATTCTTCTTTTGGTGTTATAAAGGATCATTTCCACCTGGGTGTGAGTCGGCATGGAGTAATTTATGTAGTGTGTGTTGCATACTGCAGTCTACGTGGTTAATCGTCTGCCTCAATAGTATGTAGTGTACACTACATAATTTATTATATAGACAGCACTAGCAATTCAGACACTGCTTACAATTAATTCCTATTACTATGTTTTATAAAACTACAATGGCAGGGCTGTCTACTAACAAGATGATTTTAAATCCTTCAGCTGTAGCCCTTTATGTACCAGCCCCATCCAATCAGATTCAGTTGTAATTCCAAAGCTCAGCCAATCAGAATGCTCCATCTGTAGTCTGTCGCTGAAAACAAGAAAGTTATTGATCAGAGAGGATGCACCTTTATCAGATGCTTAACTAATCCTGTATCTGGCTCCACATGGAGCGGATGGGGCCTTAGCATGGGTGATTCAGAGTTCAGCATGACAGTGCAGAGAAAAAGATTTGACCAAAGGTGCTGTCTTTTCTCTACAGCAGTTGTTGTGCATATCCGGAAGTGTGAATTAAGAATGTGTGTGTGTGTGTGTGTGTTGTAATTTTCAGTCTAATAATGAGTGGTCATCCAGTACAAGCCCGGGCCCCACCGCCTACCTGAGCAGCACATGTGCACCACCAAACCTCTTGTTTGTCATTTGGGCGCCCATGTTAACCGGTTAGAGCAGCCACACAGCCTGCGTGAGCAGCACGGCTCAAACCACGCTGCAGTGACGCAACTCTACAGAGTAGATGTGACGGCCTTTTTTTCTCTGCGTGGGGCATACGGTTTGGCAAAAATAGACAGTGAAAATTATTTATTGATAGTCTTATATTGACATCATACCAGCAACATTACATTACAGACACCTTTCACTATTGTTTCTGTGTCTATATCTGTAAAATGTCCATCCATCCATTATCCAAGCAGCTTATCCCAATCGGGGTCACAGGATGCTGGAACCTATTTCCAGCAGTTATTGGGCAGCAGGTGGGGAGACACCCTGGACAGGCTACCAGTCCATCACAGGGCTGACATATACACACACAGACACAAACACACACACACACACACACACACACACACACACACACACACACACACACACACACACACACCTAGGGACAATGCAGTACAGCTGATTTACCTGACCTACATGTCTTTGGATTGTGGGAGGAAATCGGAGCACCAGAGGAAACCCACACAAACATGGGGAGAACATGCAAACTCCACACAGAGGATGACCTGGGATGACCCCCAAGGTTGGACAACCCTGGGGTTCAAACCCAGGACTTTCTTGCTGTGAGGCACTAACCACTGCGCCACCGTGCTGCCTCTGTAGAATGTCACAGACCGGAAAAAAAATATAATTTTTTTAAATGTATAATGAATAATATAATCATTTATCATTTCTAATAATAAAAAATCATAATAAAATGTATAATGAATGAGAACAGGATAAGCAGTTCGGATAAAGGATGGATGGGTGGAAATGAAACATTCGATCACGGATTGCCATTATCAAAGGCAAACTCAACGTAGATGGGGGCTGGCAGTCTGTGTGGACACCACATGCAGTTCAGAGAGGTAGTCGTCAGGTAAAGGCAGAGATAAGCGCTGTGGACCAGGCCTAAAATGAAGTTATAAAAGCTGTCAGTCTTTGGCTCATTTCTATTCTAGCCGTGTCCAGCAGACGTATTCAGCCTCAGGCATGTAATTTAAGCTATCTCTGTTCCTCTTCCCTCCGTTCTCCTCTCCCTCTTTTACACTTCTCTCATCTCTTCCCCTCACCTCCACCCACAACCTCTTTCTCATCCCTCTCTCCATCTCTACCCCTTCCCTGCAGCCCTCGTCCTCTATATTTCACCTGCCTTCCTCCCCCATGTCATACCTTCATAGTTTGATATCTTTATTCAACTCTCTTTAATGAGTGTCTATCCTGTTCTCATCAATCCTCTCCACCTCCCTCCGATCGGCTTGTTTCCTCTCTTCTTCTTCCCTCCTTTGGTGTTCCTTCCCTCCTGACTTTACATCTATATCATCCCTTCTATGTTCTTTCGTTTCTGATTTCACTGATCCCTCGCGGCGGTCTCATTTACTGCGTCTCTTGGTCTCTTCACAATGATCTCCCTCTTGCTGAGACCAGCAGGAATAACGTTTCCCTTTGCCAAACATTATTCCTCAGTGGATCAATTCTCCATGGATTTCTGATGCTGATCTTAACTTAGCTTTCACTTCTGGTAAAATGGTAAATAAATGAGATAGCAGTAGCTCAGGAGGTAGATCAGGAGGCTGGTAACTGGTGGGTTGACGGTTTGGTCCTCAGTTCCTCCTGGCAAAAAAATGTTGGCGTCACAGAGCAAGACACCTAACTCCTAACTGTTCCCTATTAGCTGGTTGTTATCTTGCATGGTTGACACTGCCGTCAATGTATTTCTGTGTGTGTGTGTGTGTGTGTGTGTGTGTGTGGGGGGGGGGGTGTGGGGTTGGGGGGTAAGGCATTAATTTAAAAAAATTTTTTTTTTACATTTTCCCCCCTTTTTCTCCACAATTGTATCGGGCCAATTACCCCACTCTTTCGAGCCGTCCCGGTCACTGCTCCAACCCCCCCCACCTCCCTCCCACCGATCCAGGGAGGGCTGCAGACTACCACATGCCTCCCCCGATACATGTGGAGTCGCCAGCCGCTTCTTTTCACCTGACAGTGAGGCGTTTTGCCAGGGGGATGTAGCTTGTTAGAGGATCATGCTATTCCCCCCCAGTTCCCCCTCACCCCCCTGAACAAGCACCCTGACTGGCCAGAGGAAGTGCTAGTGCAGTGACCAGGACACATACCCACATCTGGCTTGCTACCTGCAGACACGGCCAATTGTGTTTGTATGCCTGACCAAGCCGCAGGTAACACGGGGGAGTTGAACCGGCGAGCCCCGTATTGGTAGGCAAGGGAATAGACGGATACGCTACCCAGATGCCCAAGCACTGATTAATTGTGAATTAATTGAGTGGCTGTTGCAGCTGGAAAAGCACTATATAAAATGCAGCCTATTTACCATTTCACATCTGGTAAAATTTAACATCTGTTTTTTGCCCTCAGACCAAAAGATATGTTTGACAACATTTGTATGATGCGAGTGTCCACAGTACACATGTCTGTTGGGTCTACTACGGCAGCTGTTTTCATCTCTGGTCCTTCAGACTTCCTCCGTACTCCCGGTTTTATTTGCTGCCAGACGGTTAATTACATTTACTTGTTGTGGAAGGTCTCTTGATAAGTGGGCCTGAAATCCTGGAAGAACAGAAAAACCGAAGTCATCGTGGATCACAGGACTGGAGTTGAGAACCACCAAGCTACAGAGGAATGTGCAGCTGGTGTTGGCAAAGATTCGGCATCTTGTTCAAGGGCACTTCAGCACTTCGGGGTGGATACTTGGTGAAATAGAGGTTTGAGCTATGGATAGTCTCTTAACGACTTGGCCACCCTGTAGGTTCACATATGTCGTCAACCGTCTTTCCAGCCACTAATTTGTGTCCAGCCTGATTGTTCCTGCCTACTATTCAATATCCCATTCCCCCTGGCTAGTCCATGAAAACATTCCTAGGGGCTTAAATCAGCATTAGGGCCGTAACCCCAGAGCATCTAAAGCAGTAGTTGGGAGTCGAGCCACTGTATGTATAACTAAGTTTGCATCGATCCAGAATAAAGAAACTAACGTACCGTCGCAGCTCATATAGTACTGGGTTTGAGAGATGGGCCTAAATTAGGAAATCCATCCTTTCCGCAGTCGCAGACCCATGAACCAAGCTGGTTTCAGATCAGTGAGGCTTAGCGTCGGCGGCATGGTGACGCAGTGGTTAGCGCAATCGCCTCACAGCAAGAAGGTTCTGGGTTCGAGCCCCGGAGTATTCTAACATCGAGGGGTTGTCCTGGGTCATCCTCTGTGTGGAGTTTGCATGTTCTCCCCGTGTCGGCGTGGGTTTCCTCCCACAGTCCAAACACATATAGGCCAGGTGAATCGGCCGTACTAAATTGCCCCTAGGTATGAATGTGTGTGTGTGTGTGTGTGTGTGTGTGTGTGTGTGTGTGTGTGTGTGTGTGTGTGTGTGTGTGTGTGTGTGTGTGTGTGTGTGTGTGTGGGCCCTGTGTGATGGCCTGAAGGCCTGTCCAGGGTGTCTCCCCACCTGCCACCGAATGACTGCTGGGATAGCCTCCAGCATCCCCGCGACCCTGAAGGCAGGAAAAGTGGTTCGGATAATGGACGGAGGCTTACAGTCTTCCTAAAGTCTAATCAGCTAATTTGCATTTGCCCGGTGATGAAAAATGTTTTCATTGTCATTTCACATTGAAACTGATGAAGCTGACTGACGATGCGCTCACAGACAACTCGGCACAAGACTAAAAAGTTTTGGGGAATTTCTTCTGGGACACTGCATCACTATAAAGCCCACAAACACTTGAGGAGAGATTAAACTCACTGATTTTCAAAGGTAATAAAGCTGTCTCTGATATCCAAAGAGTCATTACAAGTTCATTGTCAGCCTGTCTCTGCTCATTCCCAATTTGAAAAAGGTGAAAAAGGGGAAGAAGAGAGAGAGGAAAATGGGGAGGGTGAGGAGGAGAGTACTGTAATACAACACCTTGCCCTAGCTAGTCTATTACCATCTATCAACCATTCACAGAAAATGAGAAAAACTACAACTAAAATCAGAAAATGCTGATTAAAGCTAGAATAAACAAAGAAATAAAATATTCCTTCCTAAATAACTAAGCATAATAAACTAACTTGGCAAACACTATGTCAGGCTTCAAAACACAAAATATGGGAAAATAATAATGAGTAGCCCCTAGGTAAGTGTTATGGAAGTAAATTTGATTCAGGCTCAGTCCTGACTGGTGATTTATTAAGAGCGCCTCAGCTCACCTTGCTACTCTGGTCATATCTTGTTGCTCTAATGAAGAGGTTTCGGTGTATTTGATGCCCTCGTATTACATCAGCAAATTCGGGGAGCATCTAAATTAAAACTGGAATGTGAAGAGTTTATGACAATGCCAGCTGGGACTATCCCAAAGAAACTCGTGACTTCGTTTGGTGCAGCATTCAGCATATTTTCCCAGTTCCCGGAGCGAAGATGCAGCTATTCCAGGAATGAGTAACCTGGTCACACGGGACGCATCAGAGCTCTGGCTGAGTTAACAATGAGGGTGACGCATAACGTAGACCGACGGCTCGGCTCGGCTCGGCTCTCCGCCTGATATCCTCTGAAACCTCATCCGTCTACTACGGTGGGCTGCTGCGGTGAAAACACAATGTTGTACCGAGCTGTCATCACATGCATCTCAGTCGCTGTCTGCCGCCGCCTCTGCTGCCAGCCTGCCCTGTCTGACAGATGTTCAGCAAAGTCCAAGGGCGTTGCCTTTAAACCACGGTCTATTCCATCTGCTCCCTGTATACCCGTGTCCGTTCTTTACCTATTTACAGATGCGGATTCTTTTCCTCACAGTTGATTTTGTTTTCATCATGCCGGTCTACTCTATTTTTCTGCAGACGCGACAATTCAGTTTACCCACAGGGGTCGTTGGAGTGCATTTAATCTAATGTGATACCCACAGACTACTTAAAACGCACATTTTTTAGCACCGTCCTCTTTGCAAGACAATTTTGGACCTAATTGTGGCGAGGCTTCTACCAAAGGAAAAGGCATTGGGCTTCTGGGTAGCATAGCAGTCTATTCCATTGCCTGCCAATATGCGGATCGCCGGTTCGAATCCCCGTGTTACCTCTGGCTTGGTCAGGCGTCCCTACAGACACAACTGGCCATGTCTGCGGGTGGGAAGCCGGATGTGGGTATGTGTCCTGGTCACTACACTAGCGCTGCCTCTGGTCGGTTGGGGCGCCAGTTCGTGGGGGAGGGGGAACTGGGGGGGAATAGCGTGATCCTCCCACGTGCTACGTCCCCCTGGTGAAACTCCTCACTGTCAGGTGAAAAGAAGCGGCTGGCGACTCCACATGTGTTGGAGGAGGCATATGGTAGTCTGCAGCCCTCCCCGGATTGGCAGAGGAGGTGGAGCAGTGACCAGGACGGCACGGAAGAGTGGGGTAATTGGCTAAGTACAGTTTGGGGAAAAAAAGGGGGAAAATTCCAAATGAAAAAAAAAAAAGAAGGATAAGGCATTACCCACTCCTTTGCTGTGCGGATATCGCTGCAAACTGATGTTTAACCAGACCTAGAAATCTATGAGCTGTTATGGCTAGTTACACTCGTTCTCGCTATTATTTCAAATAGTAAAATAAGTCGATATACTCTGATGTCCGTATTATGCATTCATCAAAGGCGGGCCCTTGAAAGTTAACTCATTATTGGATTCTCCAGAGGATACTACGAACATTTCCAGAGCAGGCAAGTTCCTTTACAACAGTTCACATATTCATACAGCACCAAGGCGGTGGATTTATGGCATTGGGTAGATCTGGTAGTGGTGTGTGTGTGTGTGTGTGTGTGTGTGTGTGTGTGTGTGTGTGTGTGTGTGTGTGTGCACGTGTGTGCGTGCACGGTTGAGTGTCTGCATCGCCTTCCTCCCTCATTTAAACAGTGCCCTGTCTCTACCTCTCCATTACCATGCGGGATAAAAGACGGCTTCATACAGAATAACAGATGAACAAAGGCCATTAGCCGAGGGTCTACACAGGCTTCAGACCAGAGGAACCCACTCCGGAGAAGAGGATATGGCATAATGGATGCCTTGCTTAACAAGCTGGGGGAGAAAAAAAAGATCTGTCCTATGCGTTTGTCTGTCTGTCTGTTTCTTCATCCATTTTTCTGTATTTGTCTCCCTGTCTGTCCGTTTGCTCATCCGTCCATCTTTCCAACCTCCTCTCTATTGCTCCTCCTGGCTCTGTGGCTCATTCAGTCTCAGCTCACTGGCGGTTTAGCGAGGAAGGAAATGTATTGATCTGAATTTGGTTCGAGACGTGAATGAAGACAAGCTGAGAGGTAACAGTTAATGGTCTGAAAGGCCGAGATGAAGTTTCACGGCTGGCATTAGCTGAGAAATAAATATATAACCGGCATCTGAGAAGGTTTTAAACATTGCGGATGGTTGAAAGAGCTGCTTTGAAACGATGGGCATGGACAAATATCTGTCACACGATAATAGGAGATAGAGGCTCAAGGGCTGTTCGTCGAAGAGACAGGGTTTTTTCTTGGCCTGTTGCTTTGTGCACACACTCCTTTGTGATAAGGCTTCTGAGAGGCAATAATCACAAGCTAATTGTGCAGCCGGGTGAGAAAGTGTGACTGGACTTTTAATGACTGTTGCTCTCTCCCTTCCCGCCTTTTTCTCCCTTCCTCTCTCTCTCTCTTCCCATCATCTCTCAACTGCCTTATTTTCCCCCCTTTAAAATCTTTTTATTTATTTATTTCCCCCCCCAGTGTGGAAAATGTTTTTGTTTGGTACTATGAGAAGAGAAACCTTGTTTATCCCTGGCTGTGTCTGAGCAGCTTTCCATTTCCATTATAAAGGAAGTGTGAAGCGGCGGAAAACAAGGTCACCTCGGCTCTCCGCGTCCACATGTTTTTGAATCTGTGTATAGTCTATTTGACAGTTGCCTTTGGGAAAAAAACCCACTCATGGATACAGCTTCAGCCAACAGTAGGTTTGGAGGTATGGACAGCCTTGAACTTATTCCCATCTGGCTTTCTCACTGACAGGGAGCATGAGGATTGTAAAGGGAGGTGAAATCCTACATTTATATAGTTTCTTGCTGATAACTGAACATCTCTACTCTTTCAGAATATCCTCATGACAATTTTTTTTTTGGATCACCCCCCCCTTCTTTTTCCTCCCCAATTGTATCTGGCCAATCACCCCACTCTTCCAAGCCATCCCAGTCACTGCTCCACCCCCTCTGCTGATCAGGAAAGGGCTGCAGACTACCACATGCCTCCTCCGATACATGTGGAGTCGCCAGCCGCTTCTTTTCACTTGACAGTGAGGAGTTTCCCCAGGGGGAGGTAGCGCATGGGAGGAGTATGCTATTCCCCCCAGTTCCCCCTCCCCCCTGAACAGGCGCCCTGACTGACCAGAGGAGGTGCTAGTGTAGCAACCAGGACACATACCCACATCTGGCTTCCCACCCACAGACACAGCCAATTGTGTCTGTAGGAACGTCCGACCAAGCCGGATCCTCATGACAATTTGAGTGCTTGCAGGTGGTTTTTAATAGGCTTTTGAGGAGGATCTCTGCCGAGTCCCACTGCCTTCGACACAGATCATACAAAGGAAGTGTGTGCATGCACTTTAGCGTGTGTGTGCAAACGCATGTTTGCATGTGACCTCCGTCCTACCTTTGTGTGTACTGTAGAGCGCGGCGAAGGTGACGACGAAGAAGGTTGTTGAGTATTTTCCAGCATTCACCAGGTGAGGGAAGGCCCGCTTGGTGTCACGGTAGCGCCTCAGACACTGGACGAAGCGAAGCCAGGCGGGCAGACACTGGATAATGGCACGCACACCATATGAGTAGCTGTGGCATATGTAGTCATCTGGACAAACAGTATAGAATAGAATACAATAGAAGAGAGAGTTTGTTTTAAAATGCAATATTTGCAAAAAGAGAGATCACTTTACATACAAAGACTGTTCTTATCCAGCAGGTAAGGAATATATTCCAAGGTCATTAATGTTGGTTTCTTTGCTTCGCGATGCAACATGTTATATTGTTGCTGCTATTCATTCTCTCATCCTCCCTTTCTTTCTCTCCATCTATCTACCTCTCTCTCTGTCCCTCTCAACTTGCCAAACATTTCCGTTCCATTAACTCTGTGTTAGTTGACTACATGGAGACAGGGGTGTGACTTTGGATCGGCCAACTGGAGGCCAAGGGCGTTAGGTCACCGGGGGCGGTCAATTAAATCCTAATTCACTTTTCACATCCTGACAACTGAGCTGTCCCACCCTGCCGGACACACTGTGGACTTAGTCTGTCACTCTCATAAGAGGGTGTCATTAGCAACGTTTCCCACATTGCACAATACTTCCACCCATATCTCAGCTGCTTATTGACTTCAATAGCCAAACAAGTGGGCAATTACTACAGAAATGATAATCTGGAGAAAGACTTTATCATAACAATAAACCTGAAAGCTATAGTGGAGTAAAGACCAGCAGATTGTAAACTAGAGAAATTATGTTTGCACAAAGTCACATGTTGACTCAAAATTCACCTATGAACTATGAAGTAAAATTAACTTCTATTTGTTGATCTGTTTATTGAACAACGACTGAGCAATTTGACCACAATCAATGAAATGCTAATCCTTGTCTATAGTTCCGGTGCAGGTGCAGTGGACAGAGGTGCAGATGAACTCTGAGGTTTTTTTTGTTTCGTTTTTGTGGACCCCCCCCTTTTTTTTTCTCCCCAATTGTATCCGGCCAATTACCCACTCTTCCAAGCTGTCCCGGTCGCTGCTCCACCCCCTCTGCCAATCCGGGGAGGGCTGCAGACTACCACATGCCTCCTCCGATACATGTGGAGTCGCCAGTTGCTTCTTTTCACCTGACAGCCAGGAGTTTCACCAGGGGCACATAGCATGTGGGCGGATCACGCTATTCCCCCCAGTTCCCTTCCCCCCTGAACAGGCGTCCCGACTGACCAGAGGAGGTGCTAGTGCAGCGACCAGCATGCGTACCCACATCCGGCTTCCCACCCACAGACACGGCCAGATGTGTCTGTAAGGACACTCGACCAAGCCGGAGGTAATACGGGGACTTGAACCGGCGATCCCCATGTTGGTAAGCAACGGAATAGACCGTCGTGCTACCTGGACGCCTCTTGAACTCTGAGTTTAAGGTGAAGCCAGTGTGTCACTGAAATAACGTGTCACCTTTGAATTTGGGCAGCAGGCCCTTGTTGTTGCTCCACTGCAGCTCGAAGAGGTAAAAGCAGACGAGGTACTCCATATCCATCAGAACAAACACCAGCGAGTTGAGTTGGTCAGCCAGCCAGAAGTCTGCAAACTCCACCCGGTGGAATGGTGCTGTGAACACACGAAACTGCCCACGGCGGAAGAGACGAACACATAAGCAGAGAGAGATTAGGACACATGTGGTTAGGTCTTGGAGGGACAATTTCATAATAAGATTCATCATGACCTCAAAATGCTAAAAGACTCATAACAGGAACTTTCATTTGTTTTATGTATATAGAATAGTTTTTCTGAGGAAACCTGAGAAATACTTTCCATTTTCCCCAGTATTTAAACTGGACCATGTACACTGGAGAAGACATCTTGTAAAGACCTTTGAATAACACCGTCCATAGGTGTGTCACGGGTGCAATACTCAGATATAATAGGGAATTCTGCTCGTGTACACATGGTTTCAACAAGGAAAGGGTTCAGTAGGAAGTAGTTAACAAGTGTGTAATTGTCACGGTACTTCAGCAGAGGAGAGCAAAGCAGAAAACAACCTCTATTAATGAGCTGTGATACACAAAACGAAAGAGACTCAAGACTTCCTTATCGCCATGCCACAGGACACCCTAATGGTTTTATAAGTGTGTGTGTGTGTGTGTGTGTGTGTGTGTGTGTGTATAAACGCATATGCATGTGTCTTTGTGTGACTATTCATTGGCATGCAAACAGACACAACAAACAGACAGACAGATAGACGAGTCGGGGTGAAATCCCTCCGGTAGCTTCGCTTTTTGCTCCTATGGGTGTGTGTGTTTCTTGGAACGTGACTTTGGCTGGAGCTTAGTTATTGACTGGGCTCTGTAAAATGATACAACCCTCCCCTGCTCATTCCATTTACCCCCCTCCCCTCAATTTCTGCCCTCAGGCTAGATCTGACATTCACGGCTTACTGTACCCCCCCCCCCCCCATGTTCACTGCCAGACCCAGTCCCTAAACACACCCTGAAGTGTCCAAGAATGTCATAAAATACTGACTTTTTTCTAATACACAAATCAGCTCATAGCAGGCCTCTCTTAGCCTGTCAATCGAAGTCTGTATTGATTGGCTGATCATCTCACTCATATCCGTTCTTTATGAATGTCTCAAGGCTAAGCCTACCCTTACTGGCTTGCCACAGTGGCGAGGGTTTCATTTCTTGAACAAACACTGCAGGTAATCTGGGTCCAGGCTCTGTGGTTTACCCTTTGAGGAAATCTATGTCCTCTATCTGGTGTTTGTTGTACCAGGGAACCAGCACACCTGGCTTTGGGTACTTATGTGAGTAAGTGTCATCGTTTGTCCTATTAAGCAAATAGACTTTTTCCTCAAACATCCTTTCATCCACACAGTCATGGGAAATAGTTATTATTATTATAACCAATATACTAGGACTGTGTGTTGGCATGAATTTGGCAATACAAGTGTCACAATTCAGTATATTGTGATATATTAAGATAATTCAAATTTCATCAGATCTTTAGAAAAAATATTAAAAAGAAATGCTTAAATATACATAAGATCAGAATAATCGGAGCCATAGCTAGTGCTGCACTGGTGACACCTGCTGTTGTTGTGCTTCTGTGCAGGCCTGTTACAATATTGCACCTGCCACCTAGTGGTCGTAGATGTAAACAACAACAATGGCGTCACATTTTAACAACTAAGATCTACTCCCCCTGTACAGTTTAGATTTGGGAATAATTATTCTACCGAGACTTCATGTTGCTACATCTTAGAAGTAATCAAGTCTAAATTAGATAAAGGAGGGGTGGTAGGAGCAGTGTTTCTTGACCTGCATGGCCAGCACCCTTACCAACATGTACCCTCGCTCTGCCGAATGATGTAAGCTAAGCAGGTATGGGCTTGGCTAGTACTTGGATCGGAGACCACCTGGGAAAACTGAGTTGCTGCTGGAAGTGGTGTTGGTGGGCTAGTCGGGGGCAGTCTTCCTTCTGGTCCTAATAAGAACAAAAAACAAGAAAAAAACAAAACAAAAAACAGTGCCCCAGTGCAGTGACGGGGCACTGTGCTGTGCTGTAGGAGATGCTGTCCTTCGGATAAGGCATTAAACCGAGGTCCTGACTCACTGTGGTCGTTAAAGATCCCATGGCACTTATTGCAAGGAGTAGGGGGTCCCCCGGTGTCCTGGCAAAATTCCCAAACTGGCTGTCTTCATCTGGCCACTTAATCATCCCTTGTGCAATTTGCTCAATGATTCCTCCCTCTCCACCTCCAGCTGATGTATGGTGAGCATTCTGGCACAAACTGGCTGTCATGCATCACCCAGGTGGGTGCTATATATTGGTGGTGGTTGAGGTGAGTTTCCCCCCTTCAATGTGAAGTGATTTGGGTCTAGATAAAGTGCTATGTAAATCATTATTATTATTAAAACATTTGGTACAGTGAGCCATCCAATATGTCTATCAAAGTTGTCCAAATTCAAATTTTCAGCTCATACACTGAATTGGGTAAGGTCTTGTATATCTGGTCACTCACAATGTGTTTTCATATGAATAATGAATTGTCATCAATAAAATCATGCATAATGGGAGTGCCACAAGGCTCAATTTTGGGGCCGCTGTTGTTTACTTTATATGTCAATGATCTTCCATCTGTTTGTGAGGATGTGGATGTATACTGATGACGCAGTTGTATACAGTCATAAGAGAGATGCTGAACAAGTGGCCGCTAAGCTCTCTCTAACTCTTCAAAAAGTTGCTAAGTGGCTGAGTGTTGCATGTCTTGCCTTGAATATAAAGAAAACAGTTAGGATGTATTTTGCTAATAACCAAAAACAAACCATGTATCCACAGCTTAGTATTAATGGACAAATAATCAAAACTTTAATGAGGTTAGATATTTAGACTTGATTTTGGAGTCCAATTTGACTTTTGAAAACAGATGAGTAAAACATTGAAATATAACATTGTTAAATTTAGACAATAAGGAACTTGATAACAACAGAAACATCAAAAATATTTTTGTATGCTAAGATTTTTACTCGTCTTCATCATTGTATATCCTGCTGGTCCCAGGCCAGTAAGACTGTTCCGAAACCAACTGAGATTCTTTTTAAACATGCATTAAAAATTTTTGATAGGAAATCATTAAATCACCATCATTGTAACATATTGTCCAAATACACCCTTTTAAGTTTTGAAAATCTCATTCTGTTGACAGAAGGTCGATGGGTATTTAAGATAATTCACAATGCTGTTCCTCCACCATTGAAGAGCTTTTTTTCCTGCTCTGCTCTGAGCAAATGAGTAGAACCTCTCCATCTGCTTCAGACTCAGATTTAAACATCCCTTTGTGGCGGACTGACTTTAAACAATCTGCTTTTTCATTTACGGCAATTAAACATTGGAATATGCTTTCAGATGAGCTTAAAATTTACACAGATTTTAATTCCTTTTCCCATGGCTCAAAAAATGGATATTGAGCAACCAGTCACGTCCACATTAATTTGACCTTGATTCTGATTTTCAGTTGTAATGAATTGTAATTTTATAGTTGTAATAGATGAATGTGCTGGTATTTATATGTTGATACGTGCTTGTAGATTTGTATAATTGTTAGTGTGATAGAGACTATGTAATGGTGTTGGATGTAAATGAATGTTTTTAGTGTCTGGTGATTGCTCTGTGCATACCTGCTCAGGGACCAAAGATGGAAAATAGCTAATAGTGAAATCTGACATAAATCATCTCTTCTCATTTTTAGATTAATGTTTTTGTGGATGGTCCTTGTTTAACAAAATAAAAATGAAGTGAATTGATTCCACTGCCACGTCTCTTTGTGTGTGACCTTAAGAATCAATGGTGTTTTTGAAACTCGACATAACATTGTCAAAGATATAATCGCGACACTCCAAGTGCATCAGCCCTATGATATACAGTACGTCTGACTTCAGAGTGCTGTCGTGGTTGCTCTTGTCAGCCCTTTTTTGAGGCTAAGGCTGATTAGGTAGACGCATCGAGGAAGAGGAGGCCCGGAGAGCGTTGTTGAGGATTGCAAGAAATTGTGAAGGAGAGGGGGAGGAGGAGGAGGAAAGGAGCAGGGAGAGCTGAGGAGCGGGGCTGATTGAGAATTGCTGCTGTGGAGGACATGAGAGTAAGAGGGGATTGGGGGGTAAGAGAGGGGAGGAGGAGGAGGAGCTCGGGGCAGTAACATACTGATAGATCTATGCTTGTAATGATTGCACAGTCACAGCCGCCACCTCCCCCGGGACGAGACTGCATTCTATTATCCCTCACCCCGCTCTGCCCTCTGCCTTTCTACCCCGTCCCTCACCCCCCCCCTACTCTCCCAAAGCTAGAGTGGATCAGACAAAGAGCAGCACACAACAGAGGAGGGTTTTTTGTAAACATGAGATCTGAGATACATATTTGATACAGTACGCAATTGCACAAACACACACACACACACACACACACACACAAATATATATTCTGCACTTCTTCATGTAAACAAAATCCATGGATTTAACAAAGACATATAACTAACACAGGCTCACACCCTGAACCACGCATGTATAATAAGCAAGTGGACTGACCAACAGTTTAAGGAGCCAGAAGCGTGATTTGTAGTAGCAGGTTTTGAAGGGGTTGATGAGGAAGAGCAGCATGAAGCCATAGAGGATGAGCGGGTTGATCTGCATGGGCATGTAGGTGAAGTCTGAGTAGAGACATGACAGGATGCTAATACACCACAGAACGCCCAGGAAACCAGCAATCTGAAGCAGAAAGAGGGGGTAAGGAAAGAGATTGGCATGATAAAACATCAGAAAAACAAAACAAAACAACAACAAAAAAAAACCCAAAACAAACCAACAAACCCTGATGTCATTTTAAAAAATAATTTTCCCCCTTTTTCTCCCCGATTGTACTTGGCCAATTACCCAATTTCCGAGCCATCCCGGTCGCTGCTCCACCCCCTCTGCTGATCCGGGGAGGGCTGCAAACTACCACATGCCTCCTCCGATACATGTGCAGTCGCCAGCCACGTCTTTTCACTTGACAGTGAGGAGTTTCACCAGGGGGACGTAGCGCGTGCGATGATCGCACTATTCCCCCCAGTCCCCCCCCCCCAACAGGCACCCCGACCGACCAGAGGAGGTGTTAGTGTAGCGACCAGAACACACACCCACATCCGGCTTCCTACCCACAGACATGGCCAATTGTGTCTGTAGGGACGCCCGACCAAGCCAGAGGTAACACAGGGATTCAAACCAGGATCCCTGTGTTGGTAGGCAACAGAATAGACTGCTACGCCACCTGGATGCCCCCCCTCCATGTCATTTTTATAGAAAAGCACTGCTTTTCTTTGTACCCTGACATAACATTTGCAGCATAACAGCAAGACTGTTGTTGAAGGCAACTTCATAATCTCAGTTCTGGTGCAGTTTTACTTTATTTTAAAGTCTTTAAGACCATTTGCTGATTAGGTTTCATGGACCTGAGAGCCATAAATCCCATTTACTATCCATTGTATACTTTTAAAATGCACATTTGTGAGTCCAAAAATACTGTTTTTCTTTCTTAAATACAGCGTCTTCGTCCAATGATGAAGACCCATGTGTGGATTAATGTCCTTGCCTCAAACAGGTGTTGGTGTGAGAGGTTGTTTCGGGGGTTGAGTTCGAAGATGAGGACATGGTTGACCCCGGCGTTTCTCCATCCGTAGGTGTTGATGCCCAAGAGGAAGAGGAACTGGATCAAAAGGAAACCGCCTCGATAAATCCGCACCAAAGGCCACACATTATAATTGCGGATAAGCACAACACCTAAAAAGAAAACAGTAATCATCATCATCATCATCACTATTTTCCTCCTCATCATCATCACCAGCCTCATCAAACTGTCTTTATAGAGCTCTTTTTTTGTGTGATCCCACCCTCCCTTTTCTCCCCAATTGTATCCGGCCAATTACTCCATCCCACTCTTCCGAGCCGCCCCGGTCGGTGCTCCGCCCCCTCTGCCGATCCGGGGAAGGCTGCAGACTACCACTTGCCTCCTCCAATACATGTGGAGTCGCCAGCTGATTCTTTTCACCTGAC
Source organism: Lampris incognitus (assembly GCF_029633865.1). NCBI lineage: Eukaryota > Metazoa > Chordata > Actinopteri > Lampriformes > Lampridae > Lampris > Lampris incognitus. The sequence goes on along the minus strand of NC_079213.1, from coordinate 93,138,289 downwards.
AGTGAGGAGTTTCGCCAGGGGGACGTTGCACTAGAGAGGATGACGCTATTCCCCCCAGTTCCCCTCCCCCCTGAACAGGCGCCCCAACCGACCAGAGGAAACGCTAGTGCAGCAACCAGAACACATACCCACATCTAGCTTCCCACCCGCAGACATGACCAATTGTGTCTGTAGAGACGCCTGACCAAGCCCGAGGTAACACGGGGATTCGAACCGGTGATCCCCGTGTTGGTAGGCAACGGAATAGACCGCTACGCTATCCAGACCGCTCTTTTATAGAGCTTTTTAAGACCGTTCAATCAACTTTGCCAGAGGTAGAAAACAGTATAAAAACAACAAAAATTAATAGAGTGAAAAAACAACAGCAAAAGTGTGAAAACAAGGTAAGAAATATAAAAGCAAATATAAAGGTATTTAAAATATAAATAAACCAAAACATAAGGAAAAATGGGAAATTATCGAAAGATCACAGTGTAAAAAGGGGTCTATAGAAGTATAAAAATGATAAAGATTTACACTACCGTTCAAAAGTTTGGGATCACCCAAACAATTTTGTGTTTTCCATGAAAAGTCACACTTATTCACCACCATATGTTGTGAAATGAATAGAAAATAGAGTCAAGACATTGACAAGGTTAGAAATAATGATTTGTATTTGAAATAAGATTTTTTTTACATCAAACTTTGCTTTCGTCAAAGAATCCTCCATTTGCAGCAATTACAGCATTGCAGACCTTTGGCATTCTAGCTGTTAATTTGTTGAGGTAATCTGGAGAAATTGCACCCCACGCTTCCAGAAGCAGCTCCCACAAGTTGGATTGGTTGGATGGGCACTTCTTTGAGCAGATTGAGTTTCTGGAGCATCACATTTGTGGGGTCAATTAAACGCTCAAAATGGCCAGAAAAAGAGAACTTTCATCTGAAACTCGACAGTCTATTCTTGTTCTTAGAAATGAAGGCTATTCCATGCGAGAAATTGCTAAGAAATTGAAGATTTCCTACACCGGTGTGTACTACTCCCTTCAGAGGACAGCACAAACAGGCTCTAACCAGAGTAGAAAAAGAAGTGGGAGGCCGCGTTGCACAACTGAGCAAGAAGATAAGTACATTAGAGTCTCTAGTTTGAGAAACAGACGCCTCACAGGTCCCCAACTGGCATCTTCATTAAATAGTACCTGTTAGAGCCTGTTTGTGCTGTCCTCTGAAGGGAGTAGTACACACCGGTGTAGGAAATCTTCAAATTCTTAGCAATTTCTCGCATGGAATAGCCTTCATTTCTAAGAACAAGAATAGACTGTCGAGTTTCAGATGAAAGTTCTCTTTTTCTGGCCATTTTGAGCGTTTAATTGACCCCACAAATGTGATGCTCCAGAAACTCAATCTGCTCAAAGAAGTGCCCATCCAACCAAACCAACTTGTGGGAGCTGCTTCTGGAAGCGTGGGGTGCAATTTCTCCAGATTACCTCAACAAATTAACAGCTAGAATGCCAAAGGTCTGCAATGCTGTAATTGCTGCAAATGGAGGATTCTTTGACGAAAGCAAAGTTTGATGTAAAAAAAATCTTATTTCAAATACAAATCATTATTTCTAACCTTGTCAATGTCTTGACTCTATTTTCTATTCATTTCACAACATATGGTGGGGAATAAGTGTGACTTTTCATGGAAAACACGAAATTGTTTGGGTGATCCCAAACTTTTGAACGGTAGTGTAGGTTTTGGCAAAACAACTGATGTACTTTATTTACACAGGACTGTTTGAGGGGAGCTGAAGGTATGTCCCTGGCAGGTAAAAAAAAACAAACAAAAAAAAACTGTGTCCGCCCAATCACAGATCTCACAAAGTTTAATTGCCCATCGTATCCCTCCATTAGAAAACATTATCATTCATAAAAAAACTGCAACACATATTAGCAACAGAAAAATTACCTCCCCTGACAAACCACTACAAATGGATGGCGTGTGGAAAACTGCATGAATTTTAATGCTAATTGTGATGTACCGGCAAGAGTGAAGGAAATGGCGAGGACGATGAAGACTCCACAGTAGAGACCCACACGAAAGGTTGTCCAGGCCAGAGCAGGCTGCAGCAGGCATGACAGGAAACGGGGGGGACATTCGTTTTGAAATTAAACAGCAGACACTTTTTCATTAATCAGTATACATCTGCCTACAAACGAGTACATTTGGTTTCCTTTCACGGTGTCAAGTTCATTAATAATGCTGATGCTAACTAAGCGATGAGGTTGTCATTTATTCCTTTCCTAACTCCAGCCAAGCGGACATTTCAAAAGAAATACACTTTGCAGAATGTGTCTTTGTTGTTTAATGTGCTCAGCTACATTTCCCATAGACATGCCAAGGCAGGGTGTGTGTGTGGGTGGGTGAGCAGGTGGGCGGGCGTGTGTGTGTGCGCGCGTGCGTGTGTACGTAAGGGTCAATATTTATCTCTCGCTATTCAGGTTGGGCATGACAGTAATTAATGCAGTAATAACACTTTTGTTCGATATGGGAGATGGGAAGCTTCAATGGCCTCTTTCATATCTGAAGGATATCCTGTCTGTCCAACAACGGAAAGCCACTTAGAAAATCAATAATGGAATGGCAGTGATCTCTCTCTCTCTCTCTCTCTCTCTCTCTCTCTCTCTCTCTCTCTCTCTCTCTCTCTCTCTCTCTCTCATACACACAGACATTCTCTCTCTCTCTCCCTCTGTCTATCCTTCTTTCTTTCTTTCTACCTCCCTTTCTTGGTTTGAGTTTCCCTTCTTTGTCTTTGTCCCTCCCTTTTTCTTTGAAAAATCTCTCTCGTCTCTCACACCTTTTCCATACCCACCCTCAACCAACACCCACCCCAAAACTACCACATTTGCTGCCACCACCCACCCTTACAAACTTCATAACTTTGATACAAATATAGAAGATTAGCTTAACACATATCTTTTCTGGGTCTCTCTCACATGTGGGTATCTACTGTTATTGCTTTAGCTAACAGACAGATGACATTTTTGGAATTATGTTTGTGGACATGGGTATCACTGGTGTTGTCGGCAATATTTCTGACCTGCGCTGCCCCCAGTGGAGGAACTCTCAGCCTCTTCATGGCCCTTTGACGGTCTCCCCCCTCCAACTCTGTGGTCACCAGGGCCTAGGAACACACACACACACACACACACACACACACACACACACACACACACACACACACAGACAAACAGACACAGACAAACAGATGCACACACAGTTCAGTTGCAGTTATGTGTGCGTGCGTGTGTGTGTGCGTGCATCCAGGATGTCATCAGGAAGATGAAAATCAATAAGGATGTTGGTCCTGATGGAATACTGGCAGAAGTAGTGAGGGCAGGTGGACCTACACTCCTCAGACATATCCATGCTCTGTTACTTAAAATAAGGAAAAAAGAGGAAATGTTTGTGCAACTTAGGGATGCACTCGTTGTCTCTATTTTTAAGAAAGGGAATAAAGCTGAGTGCGGAAACTACCATGACATTGCCTTGCTTTCCACCACAGAGAAAGCCCTGGCTAGGGTCTTGGCAAACAGACTCTTTCCAACATCAGAGGAAATTCTGCCAGAATCCCAGAGCAGTTTTCATCCTCATAGATGCACCATGGACATGATTTTTTACAACTCGCCAACAGCAAGGAAAAGCCCAGGAACAGAATCAACATTGTACATGGCCTTCATAGACTTAACCAAAGCTTTTGATTTCGTAAACCCCCAAGCCCTCTGGCTAGTTCTGTCAAAAATAGGCTGCCCTGACGAATATATCAGAGTACTATGACTACTTCATGATAACATGTCAGCTAGAGTACTCAGCAGTTATGGAGATGAGACAGAGTCCTCCAAGGTTCAAACAGGAGTTAAACAAGGCTGTGTCATAGCCCCAACCCTGTTCTCGTCTTCATTGCCACCATCCTGTGCCTCATGGATCCCAGTCTGCCTCAGAGAGTCAAAATCATTTACAGGACTGCTGGGAATCTTCTGAATATTAACAGATTCAGGGCTAAAGGTAAACCACCAACACATCCATCATAGAGCTGCAGTACGCTGATGACAACGCCTTAGTGTCCCTCGTAGAAGAGGAACTACAGAGCATACTGGACAGCCTTGCAAAGGCATACAAGCAGCTTGGCCTGGCAATTAACATAAAAAAGATGCATATCCTCTACCAACCCCCACCCAACAGAAATATGCTTGCTGCGCCCCCACCCATCTCTGTAGACAACACCAGACTCAAAAATGTGTGACAGTTCCCATATCTTGGCAGTGTTCTGCCCTCCAAAGTCAACATTGAAATTGAAATACACCATCGTCTAAGTTGTGCTAGCCGGGCCTTCTCAAGATCGAGTAAAAGGGTTTTTGAAAACCGTGACCTTCAGGCTAGAACAAAAATTCTGGTGTATAAAGCAGCAGTGCTGCCCCCCCTACTGTAAGGGTCAGAAACCTGGACCACATATAGCAGGCACCTGAAGGCACTCGAGGCATACCAACAGCAATGCCTTAGGACGATCCTTAAGATCAGCTGGAAGGATAAGTGCACCAACTTCAGCATCCTCGAGGAGGCTAACATGCCTACTATAACTGCCACCATTGCACTACATCAGCTGAGATGGACTGGCCATGTCTGACTGTCATGTCCCAAAACATGACTGGATGCCATGCTTCAGGAGGACAAAAGAAGTGATATAAAGATAATGTCAAGGCCCACATGAAAAGGTCTGGCATCGACCTTAACACCTGGGAACAGGGAGGCCTGGAGACTGGCTGTCCGTGAAGGTGCTGGGCATTAAAACCATGACCTCCACCGTGCTGCTGAAAACAAGCGCAGACTCAGAAAGGAGCGAATTACCAGAAATGCTCAAACCACATCCTCAACCACTTGTTCACACCCTTACCTACATTACCTCAAATTTAACCTCTTATGTCCACCTGAAGACCCACAAGGACCTAGAAGGACAGTCACACTCAACCCCGAGTGACTGCCGATGATGATGATGGTGTTGTGCATATGCGCATTTATATGTAAAAGATGAAGTATTTATGGCGCCTGTTCTCCACATATGTTTACCTGGCATGTGTGAGTAGTTACCTGCATCCTTTAAGAGTGTCTTTGTGTGTACTTGCTCATGTCTTGTGTATGCTGCTTGTGTATGTCTTAATAAATCTGTGCTTAGTCATGCTCATAGGATCATGATCAGGTGTGCACCTCTGTTTCAGAGATGAGCTGGGTGATCTTCTTGCAGGTGTAGAAAGGTGCCACCTCCACGTGAGCCACACGCCAATCTGCCCCGCGAGCGGTGTCCAGGATCTTATCATGCTTCTTCAGGATCTTACGGAAACCAGTGAAGTTCAGGTTCTGTGGACAGCAGAAAAAAGAGTACCACCCATGATCAAGACTGAACCAAACATTAATAGGCCTATGGTCATTACAGACACACTGAGTAAGATGTTTAGGTTATGAGTTATTGGACAGAGGGCTGAAACTGGAATGGTAAAATCGTAAATTAACTAGTCTTCTGACCACTCCCAAGTGCTTTACAATGTATGCCTCACATCCACCCATTCACACACACATTCATACACTGATGGCAGAGGCTGCCATGCAAGGCGCCAACCTGCTCATCAGGAGCAGGTTCAGTGTCTTGCTCAAGGACACTTAAACACACTCTCTGGAGGAGCCGGGGATGGAACCAGTGACTTTCTGATTACTAGATGACCCGCTCTACCTCCTGAACCATGCCGCCCCCTTAAGGGAGATAAATCTGTTGACCCCATAAAGGCACATCGATAAATCCTACAAGAGATAACTAAAAATACAATTTTGTTGGGATAATGCCCCATTAGCAGCCATACTACTGCGCATTCTCTGAAACGCTGTCGAAAGTGTGCTGAAAATTGTCTGCCGGTGACGTCACTGGCGGACGCAGCCTGTGGATTTGAAAACCGTGCGGCAGGGTCCGAAAACATGAACAGCAATGCTACCTTGTACAGGTGTAAGTAGCAATGTTATTCACATTTACAACAACATTTAAAAAAGGCGTTCTATTGGCAAACCAGGGAGTAAGTTCTCACATTCATGGATTGTTCGCCAGTGAAGTCACCGGCAAAAACAATATTGGCAGCATCTCAGAAACACAGAAGACTGGGTGCTAATGGTGTGTGTGTGTGTGTGTGTGTGTGTGTGTGTGTGTGTGTGTGTGTGTGTGTGTGTGTGTGTGTGTGTGTGTGTGTGTGGGAGAAGGAAACCTGGTAGTTCTGCAGCAGAATGAGGCTGAGGTAAAATTCGCTGAAGGCCAGCTGCAGGTCCTTGATGTTGCGGTGTTTACAGCGCTCCTCCTGCGACAGGTGAAACACTGTCTTGCGTTTGCGTAGGACAGGTGGAGCGTTGCTCTCGCGCTGGGCATCCAGAGTGGACTGCAGCTCATTCTGCAGTGTGGCAAAACGTCTCTGAGCTTCAGCAAGCTTTTCTACAGGTGGGGGGGGGGCAAAGAAAAGTAAATTGACTTTTCTCAAACCTTTTATTTATCTGGGGGAAAGCTTACACAAAGTTATTTTCCTTTCTTTTCCAGCCATACTGTTAGACAGCCGATCCTGGTAGCTGCCCCAGCATAACCTCCGTCCTCTACTGCTGCCTACTGACGCATGTGTTTGCTGTTGAACTCATCTGCTTTCATTTTGCATTGAGAAATTTGCACTTTTACTCTTCTATGCTGATGCATGTTTTGCTCTCCTCTATTTTGCTCTCTCCTTTTCTACTCTCTTTTTTTTTCTTCCTGGCATGCTGTTAGGTCAGTTCCAGGAAGCAGAAGAAAAGAGAGTATTAAATCGAAAATACACGTAATCACCAGTTGGTCAGGAGCCATTATTCGGGTCAGAGATAGGTTAATATTTCTGAGAGAGACAGAGAGGGAGAGACAGAGACAGGCAGAGGAAGAGAGACAGAGACAGGCAGAGGAAGAGAGAGAGAGGAGACAGGGGAGGGGGGGGGGGGGGACTCAGAGAGGACCTGGCCAGCAGCCTACATGTCATTATTCGCTTGCTGGTACACTTCCCTCATGGCCTCCAATCTTTCTGACAGTGAACAGCCCATATTCCTTACCCATATTCTTCCCTTTTCAGCTCTCCACTTCACCAGATGACTGTGGCAGGAAGCAAACAGGATATTATCAATAAAGACTTTTAAACAATCTTTAATCTTTCCCACTTAATCCATCTTTTAAACCAAATGTCATCCTAGGTTTTTCCATGGGCCTAAATAATGCGTAGGTAAATGGACTGCATTTACATAGCACTGCATTTATATAGTACTTTACAATTCACGCCTCACATATTTACCTACGCACACTCATAAACTGATGATGGTGTCAGCCATGCAAGGTAGCACCCAGCTCATTGGGAGCAGTTAGGTGTCTTGCTAAGAGACATCTCGACGTTTTTGCAAGGAGGAGCCGAGGGTCGAACCGGCAACCCTCTAGTTTCCAGACGACCTGCCCTGCCCCCTGAGATACTGCCGCCTGTACCATCTATTTGATCACCTAAATAGCTTCTCACCTGCAGGGGCAGCGTCCTGCCTTCCAGTGCTGGCACCCGGCATCATAGGCTTCCATCGACAGATCCGGATGCCAGCGTTATCCGTTATTTCTCCTGACTGACTGAACGCCTCTGCTTGTTGAACTCTTAACGTTTTCATTTCTGACAAAAGTTGAACCCCAGCGACTAAACCGTAAGACTAATGGACTTAGTGGCAATAACTTTCGACAGACTCGGCACACGTTCTCCTCACATCCCAAGGCCACATGTCCATAGGAGGGTACAGATGTGAGGGAGAGGATCATACGGGACATCACCCAACTGCATGCACAGTCAGCTGCGCAGGCACGCCGTGCAAATGAATAACAAAGTGAGCGTTCAGCGGTCGCACGTATTAAAGATTAATAAATGAAATTAATATTAACATCACCTGTATTACAAGCCTATGTATAATTAAACAAACCCTTAGAGGCAATTCTAATTATACACTTGTTTGAAAAACGAAATAGTTTTCGATCCGAGTTTGTCAGTTATGCATTAAAACTGTGGAATGAAGTCCAGACTCATTCAATATCTATATTAAAGGTTTGGAACCCCTGCCCCCCCGCACCAAGAAACAGTCCTTGAAGGCATGTTGATTTTATTAAGAGCCCTCCACCCCCAACCCCACCCCACCCCATCTTCCCAGGCTTTGCAGGAATGTCCCACCCAGTCAAGCCAAGGAAAGAGTCGGGGGGGGGGGGGGTGAGATATTTGAGACGCAGCCGGTGGCTGTTCCTCTGTCAAAGCGAGAATGGAAGAGGAGACACTGGAGGTGCTAAGGACTCAGTGGTGACTCTCATGGTTGGTTTGCTTACACACATATACACACACACACACACACACACACACACACAGAGCACTACCTGCTTGGCGGTAATGCCAGCACAGTAGCACCCCTTGATGTCTGAAGCTGGAGAGATCCGAGTTGAGTACCAGTCCAGTCAGCAACAGCCAGGCCGGTCCGAGTGTTTGTCCAATTTAACATTGCTCGGACACACACAGTACCACAACAGCAGCAGGCGTGAGAATGTTAAGACCCTGTCAGTTGCAGGCATCCGATCTAATCCCCATTTATTCATCTACGAGAGGTTCAATTGACCGCGAGTCTTTTTAACATACAGGTGCGGGGAAGTGTAGATCTTCATTGGTGTAAAGTTTAGCAGAGAAATACAAAGAGGTCTTGCTCTGCTCTGGGAGTCCTCAGGGACTTACTGTGACAGATGAAATCTGTTTAATAAGCAATTTTCAAATGCAAAAGCAACGCTTGGCCAAAGGAGGAAGAGCTCTGTTTGCCTGGCCTCTCTGACTAAAGAATTCAAAAAAATTAATTTGTCCACCAAAGATTTATTTTCAGAGCTGTGCTGCAGAATGGAGGTCAAAGACCCCTTTCAGAGAGAGAGCGAGAGAGAGAGGAGAGGGAGAGGGTGAGAAAGAGAGGGCGAGTAATGGGGGGGGGGTGAGATGGAGAAAGGTGGAGGCAAGTCTTATATGTAGAGCTGGAACACAATTTATCTCTCCTTTTATTATCTCCCTTGCTTACTGTGATGTAGACATACATGTCAACCTGTTTTTTCTCTCCATCTCTCTCTCTCTCTCATACACACACACACACACACACACACACACATGCTGGCACCAGTACTAAGTAGGCCAAATAAGTGTGAAGGTTGGACAGGGTTGGTTCATCGCTTGTCTTTATTCTCCTTTGAGTGAAGGATAAAGCAGATGTCTGAGGAAAAGAGAGAGGTTAGGATTTCTGTTTTGTCTTTATTTTTTTTCAAAACAGACTGGGCTGTCCACTCCCCCTTTGCTGTTTGCGCTGGCTTCTGAGACAGTGTAAAAGAAGCAAGTGAATTTGGCAGAAAAAGGCTCACATAAAAACATTTGCTCCATTGGGATTTAGTCCAGTGCCGGTGCATGTGGCTCTTTAGGTGAGGTTTTTAATGGTTCGACTATTTCTGGACACCCCGTTATGATATTGTGATCCCTCATATTTAAGCAGCCTCCTGGCCCCAGTCTGCTGAGGATTCAGTGACTCATTGTGACTGAGGCTGTAATGCCACTGCACTGTCAACATTAACCTAAATGATGAAGCACTTCCCTTTTACAGCTCGAGAAACATGAGTTAATGCAAAATGTGACCTTGTAACTGTCCTCCTCAATCCTCTCCCCAAATTCTGATGTTTTTTTTTCATACTGTAGAACAGCGAAATATGAGTTTTCAAGGGAAGATAATGGAAAACCAGCAAGTCAGGCCAAGGGGACGCTGGGTTGAGTCTCTGAATAAAACAAGTTCCTCTGTAAAAGCAGTCTAACTGCTGCTGTCAGCAGTATTAACCTTCTGACATATAATGGACTCCTACAGGAGAGTTTGTTGTTGTTGTTTTTTGTTTTTGTAAGAGAAAAACAAAGTTTCAATGCATGCTCCATACTCGATGCAAGAACAAATTACCCTTACTAACAAATTCTGTATTGATTCATATCCTATTTACCTCCTGTCACGGCCATCTGTTAGCCAGTGATGTTTAGGGGCGTAATGAGCTGGTACAATTATGGATGCCCATGTTGCTGAACATCCTCGGCCCTGAATTCAGGCCTCTTGATCCTGCAGTCCCAGAAATCACCTGTAGGGGAAGCACTGCCTGCTGGTGACTCTCACCCCCACTCTGCTTAGGTTAACACCATGAGGCCATATACGTATATGGCCTCCATCTCACGTTACGAGACACACACATATCTCCCCCTCTCCCTGAAATACACGCAGGCAGGCATGCTTGGCTAAATATGCCAGTCATGGCAGGCTCAACCAAAAGACCAATATTAGAAGCAAAGTCATTTGGCAGTGAAAAAGCCTACCTCATCTTTTTGGACGCAGCACGGAGGAGATAAACCATGTGCGTAAGACACCAGTGTAATGAGTCTAATGCACTCTTGCTTGGAGTAAAACTTTCCTTTTATATTGTGGGCTTAATCAAAAGCTTCTGGGCTCACACCTCACATCTGAGAAGGGATAAGGTCGAAAACTTTAACTAGTTCGGTCTGTCCTTAAATCAGTAAATCTGTCCACTCGTTTCCCCTTGAGCAATGCTATTTCCCACCCATTAATAACCATATGACCGGGTCAGGATAGATGAAAAAAGACGTTGGGAATTATTTATAATATAAGGAAGAGAGACAGTGTCCTAAAGCTCTCTAAATGAAGCTGCATTTTGCAGTCAGCGTCTGCTGTATTAAGTGGGACTGTAATTTAAAGGCAATATAAGAATGTACTATAATTCCTAAAGATTAATTCATAATAAATCATCTCATCCATTCATGCACAGTTGACATAATTCATACACAAGCAATATAACTTGGTTAAATGGTGCTTAGATGGTATGAAACAGTTATGCGATGCAGGAATTCAATGGAGGAGAAAAATGAACCTTGAATATAATATTGAAGCAAATTCAGAGGGCAGTCTGGAACCGCCACAGCCGGGACATGAACTTGGGTCTCCTGTACCACGAGCGACTGCGCTAACCAGTCGACTAAAGGGTCCGACCCGTTAACCAAGGGCTCGCAAGTCTACTTATCCGTGGTTGTTAACACTACCCCCTCCTTCGGGAAGCGCGTCCCCGCACTTCAGCATATCAGCTCCCTCACGCCTCTGGGCGCACGCGCTTCCAATGGCCTCACATTCTCACCAACCCACTTCTGACACCAATGTAGCGAATTTGGGGGGGGGGCAGGCTGGGAACCGCCGCAGCCGGGACGCGAACCCAGGACTCCCACACCACAAGCGACTATGCTAACCAGGGGTCGGACTAACCGACCCTTTGACCCTGAAGCATAGGGACGCACTTCCCGAAGGAGGGGGGTAGTGTAATGACCACGAATGAGTAGACTCGCTAGCCCTTGGCTAAGGGGTCGGACGCTTTAGTCGACTGGTTAGCGGAGTTACCCATGGTGTGGGAGATGCGGGTTCACGTCCCAGCTGCGGCGGCTCCCAAACTGCCCCCCCCCAAAATTCACTACAATACAAATAAACTGAACTGTATGGCAGTGATTAAACAAAACGCAAGTGTCCCTGTGTATTAGCAAGATAACCCAAAACAGTACCAAATGCTTGATTTAAATCTTAATTCCTTTTAGCGTTTTCCCATTTAGGTCATTTATGAGGAGACCAGTTATGAACTAAACCACAGATGAGAAGCATTAATACCTGAATAGAATGTGTTGATCTTTAACAGCTCCTTCTCGCAGGTCTGGAAAAACTTCTCCTCAAACTTGGCATAGTATCTCTTCACGGTGTCTTCATCTGTAACTGGAGGAAGAGATGAAAAAACACACAGAGAAACACATAGAGATTAGCTACAGACACACAGTGCAGAGGCATGTGACTCTATCAAGCAACAGTTTACATTTTAAACCTTCTTGGGCATGAATGAACTTATAATTTTCTTAGTACCGGTCTAATTTGCATTAGGGCGGCACGGTGACGCAGCGATTAGCGTGGTCACCTCACAGCAAGAAGATCCTGGGTTCAAGCCCCGGGGTAGTCCAACCTTGGGGGTTATCCTGGGTCGTCCTCTGTGGAGTTTGCATGTTCTCCCTGTGTCTGCGTGGGTTTTCTCCGGGTGCGCCGGTTTCCTCTCACAGTCCAAAGACGTGTAGGTCAGGTGAATCGGTCGTACTAAATTGTTCCTAGGTGTGAATATGTGTGTATGTGGGCCCTGTGATGGCCTGGCGGTCTGTCCAGGGTGTCTCACCACATGCCGCCCAATGACTGCTGGGATAGGCTCCAGCATCCCTGAGAGCAGGATAAGTGGTTTGGATAATGGATGGATGGATGGATGGATAATTTGCATTAATATCGTTGCACGCATATTCTGGGATCTGCAAGCAAGGCGCTGCTGGGTCATCAAGTTTCCAGGGCAGATTTATACTGTGGCACAAGTGAGTGTGGGGTTAAACCTTGGCAAAACCTTCTCCATGGACACTGAGCAGTGATGAACAATCATGAAAAAAGCATGGTACTGCACACAGTGGAGGCGAAACCCAAGCTTCTTACTTTTTCCATTACATTATCCGACCTTTAGCTGAGCAGGGTGGTGTGACGTTGGTAAGGAGGAAGACAGGTATGCAGTCAGCTTCATAATTAAATCTATGACCCTCTTCCGTCTACCTCCTCTCCTCTTCTGCGTGACCTACCAATTGAATCAGCATTGACGCCCTGTCTCAAGCAATCCTCCACCTCAGTCAAAGCAGGCTATCAGACACCTGGTGGATTTAAGAAATGGCATCCATTGGCGCGCCAGCCAAGCACACAAGTGGCCAGATGGACACACAAACCCGGATGAAAAGACGCACATTTATACGAATACACACATTCAGTCTCTCTTTCATTGGCACACAGTGATACGTACAATGTCTATCTCACATTCACACATCTTGCTTCATGTTTCTGGCATATTTATCAGTCAGACTCAGTGTCCCCGGTGTCTGCAGTAAATGCCAAAGCAAAACCCTAATCCCATTCAGTCCAGTAAAGCCATGCTGAGTAAAATGAAGTACGGACTTCTGCGAAGTGAGGGGCTTATATGGATTAGACAGGTTGGTATGAATTACAAATGTCTCTGCCAGAGCCAAGGCAGATAGTCCTGCCAAAACAACAACTATCGTATAAAATGAGTCTAGCCAGTAACCGCTGGAAAGCCGTTCAATTCTGTACACTGTAATAAGAATGAGACCCCCAAGGCTGTGGGCTGTCAATATCCCTAGTCCACACACACACACACACACACACACACACACCTGCATTGGCTGTTCCCCCCAAGCCCTAAATGCAGTCAAACAGAACACCATTTTTTTTTACAAGGAAAACAAATTAGGAACTGTATCTGGACCGTTGCAACAAAATGATCAATTCAAAGATAATTAAACATTATATGAAAATACAGCACTCTTCAGAAATGTATGGATGAATGATTTTTGCAGAACATTTCTTATGAGAGCTGAGCCACGGTATAGTCTGTCATCATAAATCAGCCAGATCCAATGAGAGTCATACAACCACAGTCGTCCTCATTACACATCAAAACGACATCATTGCAGTAATGACCACAACGCACAGCCGGCCTCCGTTTCATAAACTGAGGCAGAGTTTGCAAACAAGGATCAGGATCTGCTCTGACTTATTTGGCTGGGGTAAAGAGGAGAAGAGGAACCGAGGGGAGACGGAGAAAAAGAGACCACCATGATTGGTATATAAAGACTCAAGAGCAGAGTGAAGGAGTAAAAAAAAAGGATCTTATTAGTGTACACATGAAACGAAAGTGGAGAAAACAACTGGAATATGTCTACCCTGGTATATATATCTATTCTGATCAAGGTCATCTGTACACCCAAGTGTCCTAAATATCCCCCCTCTATAAGTTTTTTTTTGGGGGGGGTGGATTTCCCCCCCTATTTTCTCCCCAATTGTGTCTGGCCAATTACCTCACTCCTCCAAGCCATCCCGGCCGCTGCTCTGCCCCCTCTGCCGATCCGGGGAGGGATGCAGACTACCACATGCCTCCTCCGATACATGTGGAGTCGCCAGCCGCTTCTTTTCACCTGACAGGCGTTTCGCCAGGGGGACATAGCATGTGAGAGGATCATACTATTCCCCTGAGTTCCCCCTCCTCTCCGAACAGGCGCCCCGTCCGACCAGAGGAGGCGCTAGTGCAGCAACCAGGACACATACCCACATCCGGCTTCCCACCCACAAACACGGCCAATTGTGTCTGTAGGGACGCCTGACCAAGCTGGAGGTAACACAGGGATTCAAACTGGCAATCCCTGTGTTGGTAGGAAACGGAACAGACCGCCATGCTACCCGGACGCCCTTCCCCCCTCTATGTTTTGAGGGAGAGGGGGATGAGAGCAGTCTAATATGAGGAGGCAGAGAAAGAGAGAGGGTGCATCATTGTCTTGGAGGAGTTTCGCCTCATTGCACAGTTCAACCACCCGGTCACAGCATTCAGATCCACGGGGCAAATCTAAGGCTCAGTCACTGCAACACCAGCCGGCCGCCTGGTCAGCTGGCTGCCTGGCTGACTGCTGCAAATGGGCTGGACGGACAGATACACGCTCGACTTTCCATCTAATCATCTGGCCTGCAGGCTGGTCAAACGACTGACTGCGTGGCTGTGCCCTGACCGTCTGTCTAACAATCCAACAGGTTCATTCAGTCAGGTTTCGAGCATCAACATTTCGTTTGAGGCGTACGGTGCTCAAAAGCAGTAGCTTGTATTATAGATGAGCTGCTTGTACGAGCATGAGCGCGAACACATACACACAGCGCTGAAGTGCAGAATACGAGGAAGATTAATGGTATGAATCGAGCGGTGTGAACCGACAACACGATGGGAGGAGGGGAGTGACGTTATGAGAGGAGCTGAATAAGACGTATAGTCCGGAGGGAGATGGATTGTGCAGGTGGAAGAAGGGTTACAGAATGATCCCCTCACCCTGTCTCCATCATTCCCAGTTGACGCACAGTACAAGAAAGACCCTTGGAGGGAGTGTGTGCGTCTTTGTGTATATGACTTTGTGCTCAGGTCTTAGCTTGCTCATGGATTTATGTGGGAGATGTGTGATGTGTAAGAACAAAGGCCTACTGTGCCATCTTACCTTAAAAGCTATTATCACAGTTGTAATTCACATTGCCAGACACTCTGCTAACATGGCTACAGCTGATAAAGCACTTCCCTCATCGCCTGTCTCACCTTAATCTGCAGTGCACACCAACCCCATCAACTACCACTAGCATGAAGCGACATCATTAGCATCTAATGTTACAACACATGCATAATAGCACTGATAACCAATGATGAAACATACTGTGAAATCACATGACCATTACAGCATGCACCGTACAACACTTAATCCAAAGTGTCGGCGTTTGCATAAATCTGACAGCTCCTCTGTTAGGCACATTATGGCTTCTCGTTATAAAAGCTCTGGCTGAGGAGGGAGAAGCTGACTCTCACCGTCTGAAGAAAGCTCACTGCAGGGATGTGCAGTCAACGAAATCCTAGATGTCTTTAGAAATTGCTATCTTAAATAGGGTTGCTGGATGAAATGCATAAAATATCTCTAAATCTACGAATGACTTCAGCCGATAGAAAGAGCACACACATCTCCCGTTAGTCGGGGAAAAAAATGAGGCCCAAGAAACTTTATTTCGATAACATTTTTTGTGAATTCCTAAATCCATCCATTACCCAAGCCGCTTATCCTAATTGGGGTTGCGGGGATGCTGGAGTCTATCCCAGCAGTCATTCGGCGGCAGGTGGAGAGACACCTTGGACAGGCCGCCAGTCCATCACAGCCCCCCCACCCCCACCCACCACACACACATTCACACTTAGGGACAATTTAGTATGGCCGATTCACCTGACCTACATGTCTTTGGACTGTGGGAGGAAAGTGAATTCCTAAATAATTAAGAAAATGGAGTCCCACCCCTCTTAAAGGGGTTTGTTCATTAACTTCACCTTTTATCTGTCGTTGCTAAATATAGATCCTGTTTTTAACGTGTTAGTTGCCCATGTTCTGTTAAAAGACAACAACACTGTCAATCAAGTCCCTTCATGGTCAGCCCTGCAAGGCCTCTCTTTGGTCTTCAACCAAGGATCCCTCAGGAACTGCAGCCTCTCAGCTAATGTTTAGAGACCCAGACAGCCAGACACACTGAGCCACACCAAAGCCATCTCCTACAGCCAACACTAAATGGCCCCCTGCAGCCCTAGCTTCCCTATCGCTTCATAGGCTGCACACGAGTTTGTGCATGTGTGTGTGTGTGCATGTGTGTGTGTGTGTTTTGTGTTAGTATATATTTGTGGCGCAGCCTGAGAGATAGTGATTGACCACCTCAGAAGAAAATAATGGCTGCGTCCCTGCAGGCCTATATGAAGATATATGCCTGTGCTTACTCTGTCTGTGGTAGGCAGTGTGTGTGTGTGTGTGTGTGTGTGTGTGTGTGTGTGTGTGTGTGTGTGTGTGTGTGTGTGTGTGTGTGTGTGTGTGTGTGTGTTTCTTCAGCACGATAGTGTCACCTGTGAATGAAATTCTCCTTTGTCTCCGGTGGCCTCCGTGACAGCAAACCACATAGGTCTACATTTACAATATCTATGAAGACACCTCAGTCGGCAATGCTTAAGCTTTTACAGTATTTACAGTACATCTAACAAGGGAAGAGACTTGACCATATCAGGAATCAGGAACATTTATCTGTCATTTCATTTCATGCACTTGTGTACATGAAATGAAATGAAATGAAATATCGTTTCCCCCAGCCCACAGCAGTGCAACACAAAGACAAAAACACATATTCAGACTACAAAAACACATATACCCAAACGACAAAAAAAACTAAAAAAATTACAAAAACACATATCCACAAAAAAAAAATTTCACTGTCCAAGAGAGCAAATGTCAGCCAGGATGATTGTTGGAACTGCCGGTCTGCATGGGCTAGCAGTTAGCTTAGCCTGCCCTGCTTCCGCATCCTGTCAGACCGCCCTTGGCGTTTACTCCTCAGGCGCAGCTCCAGGCAGGGCCGTGGTTCCTGGGGCCCACCGGACGCATCAGACCAGGCTCCCCCAGCCGATCCAATGCCAACTCTCCCAGGCAGACACCCTCGACTGGGTGTCTGCAATTTGGAAAATCCCAATTTTCCCTTGGGGACGAATAAAGTATTTCTGATTCTGATTCTGACACACCTCCCCGCACTCCACGCGATGGCACCCAAAGCAGTCAACGCTAGGTGAGGCCGCTGTCAGACCGCCCTCGGTGTTATCGGAACTGCCGGTCTGCATGAGCTAGCAGTTAGCTTAGCCTGCCCTGCTTCCGCATCCTGTCAGACCGCCCTCGGTGCTTCCTCTTTGGGCGCAGCTCCGGGCAGGGCCGAGGTCCCTGGGCCCACAGGACTCAGCAGACCAAGCTCTCCCAGCCGATCCAGCACCAGCTCTCCCAGCCATCCAAGACAAACTTAGATGCAAATGTGGACAAAAACACTGCATGGACGGTACTGGGTGAGGCCGTCACTAAGTTCACGCAATCATCTTCATAACAGAAAAGAACTTATTTAGCAAAATAGTAATGATAATAATAATACATTTTATTTGTATAGTACCTTTCATTGTCAGAGACAATCTCAAAGTGCTTGACAGTACATTAAAAAAATAAGAACAGACGACAACAGAAATGCATGATTGAATTAAATGCGTTTCTGAATAAACTTGTCTGTTTTAAAGGAGGCCTTGGGTGGTCCGGGAGGACGTTCCAGAGATGGAGGCGGGGGGCGGCAGAGCAAAACAGCTCTTTTTTCTCAACAGGAAACGGGAAAAACAATCAATACTTGGTCTGATTAAATCAAGAATTAGTATAGTAAATCATGGCCGTAAATTTCGTCGTTAACAGCCCAGACAAGGCCCATACACTTCAGTTTTCCAGCGTAGCCTTTTCTTTTGAGAAAAATCTGCACCGCCGACCGCTGATCATGACCAGAGCAGTTTGACTGAGCAGTGCAGAAATGCAAACGTACATCATGGCAGTACTTAACTTGAGATGTTCTGGGACCTAACAGTGCGAGTACAGTAAGCTACAGTGCAATGTATTGTGTTGGCTGACTGCCTTTGCTAACCCAAACAAAGAGTTGTGCTACTAGCCAGAAAAACATCCTTTGACCTATTCCCCTGGTGATGTGCAGAAGGCTGCCTCCCCCCTCGTCTCTTCTTCTATTCTTCTGTAGTCCAAATAAATAAATGATGAGTTTCACAAGGCAGCTTCCCCCAAACCCTACTCTAACCCCCAACCCTTATCTCTCTCTCTCTCTCTCTCCCTCTCTCTCTCTCTCTCTCTCTCTCTCTCTCTCTCTCTCTCTCTCTCTCTCACACACACACACACGCACACATAGACACACACGCGCACCCTTCCCCCAACTTCTTATATTCCTATATCGGCGTTCTTTGACCCGCCCCCATAAAACCAGCCCATAAATCCTTCACGGAGACCTTCTAACCTCCTATCAGTATTGAGGATTTGGAACGGACAGCAAACGCTCAGGCACATGCAGTGTACACAAACACCGCCCAGACTGGCACAACACAACAGGAAGTCAGAGTTGTTATCGGCCTTTGGTTACAGCTCACTAATAAAGTTAGTCGCTTCTATGGGATTCCATTGGCCCATTCGCTCGGGTTGTGACACTCTTATTTGTCATTTTCCCTCCGTTTTATTTCCTATAACTCTCTCATCTAATTTACTTTGCTCCCCCTCTGTGTGAATTTGCAAGGGACACGGAGTGTGAAGAACCTGAGGAAGACAGGGAGCAATGACTGTCTTTGTGTCAGTGGCTCAGATATCATCTGTCATTACACCAGGGCCTGCAGAGATAGCAGGGGACACGGCATCTCTTCATAAGCCTGTAAACACACGCACACGCACACACACACACACACACACAAACAAGATGCCGCTGATTTTGTGCTCCATTTAACCTGTGTAATGACACATCATTGCTGAATATAAGCCATGTACTGATAGCGTCCGTGTTGGGGGATGTAGCATTATGACTGTATTACCTTCCCCACTTCCCAAAATGGAACCGTAAATAGAAAATAAGCCTGAGCCAACACTGGGCTAATATTTTAAAGTAAGACAGCACAAACAGAGATAGAGCCAGAGAGAGAGCGAGAGAGGGAGGGAGGGAGAGGAGAAACAGCGAGGGAGAGAGGGAGAGAGATTGGATCTCAAGTCCTCTAATTTTTGGCATTGAGAAAGAGTATACACCGAAAACAAAACCACTCAGACAGTGACCCCCCCCCCTCTCCCCTGCCCCCCCTTCTCTTCCTCCTCCACCTCCATTCATCCACCCCACCGCCCTTCCATTTTTAAATTATTCCCATAATAGCTTCCAGCCACAATTAATTCTACCAATCATGACTCTTACGGAGGCCAGGGGAACATTAAGAATGCACACTCACCGGGGCCGGACCTTCAGCCTGGCGGGGACGGAGACAGGGTAGGGAAGAACCAGCTCCCAGTTCAGTGTGCACAGCACTATGTATACAACCAGACTTGCAAGCTAAGCAGCTCCACAACAAACTAGCACAGTGAAGATGATATGGGAGAGAAAAAAACACACTTTCAACACATGCTGAGAGGTGCTGATGTCTCCATAACCTCTATCATGTGTGTGTGTGTTTGTGTGTGTTTGTGTGTGTGTTTGAGAGAAAGAGGCAGACAGAGATGTAGAGCAGGAGACAAAAAGAAAGGAGAGGGCGTATTTGTGTGTGTGTGTGAAAGTGTACGTGTGAAAGTGTGTGTATCCATATGTGTATGTTCATGTACATGTGAAAGTGTGTGTGTGTGTGTGTGTGTGTGTGTGTGTGTGTGTGCGCACATGTGAAAGTGTGTGCGTGTGGGGGTGTGTGTGTGTGTGTGTGTGTGTGCACGCACACACACGTGTGCATGGGTTCATTCCCGGCAGCCAGCTGAACCCAGGCTGATCAGAAAGGGGCGGTAGCGTGGGTACAGATGGGGTGTGAGATGATCCTGGGCACCAGAGGGGGACATGCAAAAACACACAAACACACACTGAAAAATGCTGTGGGACATTTGCACGGAGGGAGAACATGGAAAAAAAAAAGAGAAAGGAGGAGAGAGCAAGAATGCGACTGCCGAGGGGAAGGAAAAAATGGATGTTGTAGTGCGACTTCTTTAAAAATGAATGAGTTGCTCTAATCAGGAGAACTCACTGTCCCCATTTAAACACACAAAGTGGGCTGAAGTTCCACGGTGAAGGAAGAACAGTCTAACCTGGCAGATGACAATAGCCGCTACTTTTTAATAGATAATTTCAGCGTTTACTGCACCGGTGGCTTTATTTCATTTCACACGGCCCTTTGGGGGCCGCGCAGTGGGGCAGTGATTAGCGTGGTCGCCTCACAGCAAGAAGGTCCTCGGTTCGAACCCCGGGGTTGTCCCAGGTCGTCCTCTGTGTCAAGTTTGCATGTTCTTCCCGTGTCTGGGTGGGTTTTCTGCGGGTGCTCCGGTTTCCTCCCACAGTCCAAAGAAATGGAGGTCAGGTGAATTAGCCATACTAAATTGTCCCTAGGTGTGAATGTGTGTGTGTGTGTGTGTGTGTGTGTGTGTGTGTGTGTGTGTGTCAGCCCTGTGATGGACTGGTGGCCTGTCTAGCGTGTCTCCCCTGCCTGCTGCCCAATGACGGCTGGGATAGGCTCCAGCATCCCCGCAGCCCGAATTCGGATAAGCAGCTTGGATAATGGATGGATGGACGGACCTTTGAGATCTGGAGCGCTCTAAACACCACTGCAGCCTATCACCATAGGTATCATCAGTAAGTCAAGTACACCAACGGCGAACTTATAGAATTGTAGTTTTGAGGTTTAATACTGCAGTATTGACCCGTCAATGGTTACTGAAATCACTCAAGAACTGGGTTACTTGTTACACAGGATCAAACGCTGCAGAATGAAATAGGTTGTCTGCGATCATGATAAAGGGCCATTTCTGCTGCATATACAGTTGAATGATTGGCGAAATGGTGAACAGTGGCAAACTGGCTTCACTCCAAGAGACATCTGGAGTAAAAAGAGGCATGCACTCTTTTTCCCCTCAGCTATGTGCTTGGTAGCTGACTGAAAGTTTTCCTTACTTTATGTGCCTATTAGCAGAGCACAACTTTAAACTTTGCCGGGGTAATGACAATTACCTTAATGCAAAGCTTTCAGAAGGCCAGAAAATTGGCTATTACGGAAGTCAAATAACAGGATGGAAGTAAAATAACAGGAAGTTTTTTGAACTGAACCAGATGAAATAGGTCACATTTATCATTACACTCCCTGTCTCATCCTAAGTCGTCCCTGTAAGATTGAGGACTTCAGAATTTAGGACAGTATCTCACAACGTCAAGTGTTTGTGTGTGTTTGTGTGTGTGTGTGTGTGTTTGTCTGAAGGGATTATTTAGTGCATAAAATGTGCTAAGCCATACCAAAAGTGTTTCCCTGAATCTCTGCAAGATGTTGTGACTATTTCATCATTTTGATTCTCCTTCACTTAGTCTGAACACACACACCCAGGAGATTGTGTTATGGTCAATATCCTCTGCTTTGCCAGTATCTTTGAAGATCAGAAAAATTACGCATGGTTGAAGGGTTGGTTAAGAGGGGATAAGGGAGAGAGGACAAGAAGTCACATGAGGTGGAAGGAGATGGATGAAGACATAGGCCGCAGGATACTCCAATAAGACAAAGGAAACCCACAGGAAACAGAAAAATTGACCAAGGGAAGGATGGAAATGTTAATTACTCCAGCTCTTTATACTTCAGAGGGCAATAGAGAAGAAATGTGTGTGTGTGTGTGTGTGTGTGTGTGTGTGTGTGTGTGTGTGTGTGTGCTTTCTGATTAGTTCTTTCTGTCTTTTCTATCTTTATTTCTTTCTTTCTCTCTCTCTCTCGCTCTCTCTCTTCCTCCCTCCCTTCTTCCCACTATCTCCTCTTCCTACTAAGCTCCTGCTGCTGTGAAGTGTTATCTCCAACAGTCAGAGCCAGGGATAGTTTGGCCTAGACCTCTCTCTTCTGCCAGCCTTGAAGACACAGTGCCTTGAAGATCAGGACAGTCTCTCTGCCGCTCTCCCTGAATCCCAGCATCTCTTCACAGGTAGATAAAGACAGAGGGAAGGCAGAATGCCGATAACAGTGGGGAGGAATAAAAAGGTCATCTGACTCATCCGAGTCATGGGGTGGAAAATGTCTTGCCTGGCCTTGTGCAACTTCCAGTGTGTGTCCCAGTCTGTGTTAAAAATCATCTTTGAGACTCCTTTGAGATATTTACAACATATTGTTTCAGTCAGAAACACATGAACATGGAGATTGCACAGTCTCTCCATGTTCATGTGGGTTTTCTTCAGATGTTCCATTTTCCTTCCCCGGATCCAAAAATGTGTGTGAGGTAAAT
This sequence comes from Lampris incognitus, assembly GCF_029633865.1. Classification (NCBI taxonomy): domain Eukaryota; kingdom Metazoa; phylum Chordata; class Actinopteri; order Lampriformes; family Lampridae; genus Lampris; species Lampris incognitus. Next base: position 93,115,691 of record NC_079213.1, on the reverse strand, counting down.
TAAGCAATCTAAATTTGTCCAGGTATGACAGCCATTATGGGTGACTGTGTACCTGTGTGTTGTCCCTGCTCTTCTCCCGGCTCACCACCTTGCCATGGTGGAGAAGCTTGCATGTACCAATGATCCCATGCCATCTGGAGCTTGGCTCCTGGTAGGGTCACCCAAGGTGAATAGGTCAAGGGGAAGGTACCAGACGACGCGCGATCGCACAAAGACCTCAATGGTGGAACTGGTGGAAGATGTCTCCAGGTCACAAGGGCAGTGAAGGCAGATGAAGGCTGCAACAGAGGGTTGTCCCCAATCGTCTTGGTTCTCCATGTCATTGGACTCTGGCCACCCCCTGCCAAGGACCATGTGGTGGCTGCAGACGCATCAGCCACTCCACATAAGAAGCTGTCACGCACAGGCGTCCTCCCATTATGCAGCTCCAGGATCGGCCTCTACGCCCACCTGAAGACCCAGAGGAAGGATGGTCATACTCGATTCTGAGTGACCGCCGATGATGTCCCTGCTATGGACACCTAATCTCTCCAGAATGTCACACTTCTTTTTGCCCAAATTATACTGGGATGGGAATTAGCCCTCCCTTGACCCTGATAGGGGGTGCAAATTAAAGAAAATCCAGCATACATTAGTCCCATGTACCAGGTGCATTATCAAGGCACATTAAAACATTGTTTGGCAATGTGTGATGTATTTCGATTGATTCTAAGCCATTGCAGTGCTAACACTTTGACAAGATGTCTCATGTGAATATCATGTTACCGAAGGTAATGTGGACTTTCTTCCTTCGCCGGCAGCCCAGTAAGAGGAAGTGGATAAGTATCAGCATCTTAGTATGCAAGCTCACGCACAGCACACATCCTTCATTCCACAGTAATACAAGCAAACCTAATCTAAAAAGAGATCCGATCTGATCTTGCTCACTGGGAGGACAGCCTAAAAGGTGAATGTAAAATGAGCCTTCTAAAAGAAAAACTGAAGAGCAGAGCTATACTATAGTTTTAGGAAAGAGAAAATATCGACTACAGCACCTTTCAATTGAAGCGGCCATAGTCAGTGCGATTGTTTCCTCTGCTGCCAGGCAAGATTAGCCCACCTCGTGACAGTATCACCCTTGGTATATCTCTGTTTGATGTAACAGAAAGCATTATTTTTTTTGGGGGGGGTTCCCCCTTTCTCTCCCCAATTGTACCCGGCCAATTATCCCACTCTTCCAAGCCGTCCCGGTCACTGCTCCACCCCCTCTGCTGATCCGAGCAGGGCTGCAGACTACCACATGCCTCCTCCGATACCTGTGGAGTCGCCAGCTGCTTCTTTTCACCTGACAGTGAGGAGTTTCACCAGGGGGACGTAACGCGTGGGAGGATCACGCTGTCCCCCCCCGAACAGGAGTCCCGACCGATCAGAGGAGACGCTAGTACAGCAACCAGGACACATACCCACATCGGGCTTCCCACCCACAGACACGGCCAGTTGTGTCTGTAGGGACGCCCGACCAAGCCGGAGGTAACGGGGATTCAAACTGGCGATCCCCGTGTTGGCAGGCAACAGAATAGACCACTACACTACCCGCAAACATTCATTTATGAATTTATCTAAATGTAATCATAAAATACATGTCTCCACCATCTGCAAGCCTGTAAATATCCTTGGATTATCTCAACTGTCTGCAAACGGCTCTACCATTGCCCGCACAGCCGATAGTATAATCTGAATGGAACTGTCTCTGGACAGAACATCCCAGTGGGTGAGCATCGCCCTTGGCCATTGATTTGCCTTCAGATTAAACTGGACAGTTTGACTCAGTAACAGCTAAGGTAGGGATTTGGGCAGGATGTTATGTTGCCAGATAGACCATGTCTACTGGCATCTCCTCCAGATTGGCTGAGACAAGATAGCCTCAGGACTGTTGCAACACTAACAAGCATGTTCAGTTTCCTACACATGTTTAACCAATGAAATACAGACTTAACAATGTGTTAACATCTGCTGTCTAAAACACATGTTGCAATGCAGATGCCAACTAGACATTAACACAAACACAAAGAGAGACAGAGCCGGCATGATACCAGTCTGTAGCTAAAGCACTGGGACTGCACCTTCTAGTTTAAATGTCAAGAGAACACAGTATGCAGGGAAAGACACACACACACACACACACACACACACACACACACACACACACACACACACACACACACACACACACACACACACCTGAGATATCTGTTTTTCCTGGCAATCAAAGGCAGCATACTGGGCATAAAATGTGTATTTGTGTGTGTTTGCATACGTGTGTGTGTGTGAGAGAGAGAGACGTGGCTGTGTCTGGGCAATGTGGCACCACAGAGTTCAGTGAGTTTAAGAACCAGATTGCTTCTGAAATTTACACAAGACAGCTGACTAAGAAAAGATTAGCTAAAATAAAATATGTTTAAAAAAACAAGGGAGGTGGTACAAAGAGGAATAAGGTGAAAAAAGGAAAGCAAGGGTAGGGAATAAGAGGAGTGCTGGAGGGAGAGAGGAAGGAGGAAAGAGAGAGCAGGTTGGGAGCAGGAGGAGCAAACCAGATCTCATCAGCATAGTGTGAACTCCCAGCAGATGTCCAGAGCCTTAGGAGATGTGTGTTTATATGCTCGTGTCTGTGTGCGTGCGTGCATGCGTGTGTGTGTGTGCGCAAGTGTACACTACACGTGTGCATAGGAACATTTTGTTTCAAAATCCCATGTGTTGTCCAGCCATACAAGTTCTGTTCTACTCTAGTGATAAGGAATTTAATTTCACTCGGAGCAAGGGGAGGGCATGTCTTTATTACAGTTTTATGACCGCTAAACGTTTTACCATTGATCTAATTGAGTTATTGCCAAATACTGATCCAACATGTATAAAAGACATCTAGTGAAAAAACATGACAAGAAATTGCTGTGATGGGGCGTCCGGGTAGCGTAGCAGTCCGTTGCCTACCAACACGGGGATTGCTGGTTCGAAACCCCGTGTTACCTCCGGCTTGTTCGGGTGTCCCTACAGACACAATTGGCCGTGTCTGCGGGTGGGAAGCCGGATGTGGGTCTGTGTCCTGGTCGCTGCACTAGCGCCTCCTGTGGTCGGTCGGGGCGCCTGTTCGGGAGGGAGGGGGAACTGGGGGGAATAGTGTGAGCCTCCCACATGCTATGCCCCCCTGGTGAAACTCCTCACTGTCAAGTGAAAAGAAGTGGCTGGCAACTCCACATGTATTAGAGGAAGCATGTGGTAGTCTGAAGCCATCCCCGCATCGGCAGAGGGGGTGGAGCAGTGACCGGGATGGCTCAGAAGACTGGGGTAATTGGCCAGATACAACTGGGGAGAAAAAGGGGGGAAAAGTACACAAAAAAAAATTGCTGTGGTAGCTGCAAAAACAGGTGGGCTAATTCCAGATACAAAAAAAAAGAAAAAAGAAAATAGTTATCTATCAAATCGTTGTTGTTCCAACGCTTATCATCCCTCCCTATCTGAGGGTTCAGCCTTAACAAAGCTAATAAGCGGTAGTTGACCGCCCGGTGAACGCATACGGTCCCATCAGCCGTGTCCATCACTCTTCTCCAGCTAGCAGCTCCAGCAAACAGCTTAAGCCCATTAGTCAGGGCTGGTCTATCTGGTCACGCCTCATTAAGACAACAATAAGGTTTATGTTCTGCTTTCACTGTCATACCAACGTGATTGATATTAATCACCATCTTGTCTTCCCGAGGGATACAGCGGATCAGAGCTGCTGGACTGTCTTCTGGTGGAGACACAAAAGGAGCGGATTCACATTTCTCCATTTGCTGTGTGGGATTTTTTTCCAAGAATAGCTTTCTTCCTATCAACATACATCCTAGCTATTCCTCATTTTCTCTTGCCTTTACCTCTTTCCCTCGTCTTCCCCAGTGACCTCCACCCTGTATCTTCCCCCTCCATCCTTCCTCTTTTCCAGGCCCGTTCTGCTTCTCCACAGGCAGTCAAGTGGAGGAGGGGGTGAAGGTGGTGTGCAGGCACCTCCATGTTCATATGGACAAGAACAAGGCTGCCACTGCGAGGCCACAGACGTAGTCATCACTACTGTCTGGTGCATGCCCTGCACGCCGCAGTGAACGACTTTCAAACAAAGTTTCAGATTTCGTTCTCGTTTTAACGGTCAGAAGGTGCAAAAACCGACAGCTAGTTTTTAGAAATAGTTTTGCTGTCACATGTAAGTAAAGCTTTACCAAATGGGAAACCTGATGGAGAGATTAACGATGACTGCCACTGCACAATACAACAATGCTACAGCCATTACTAATGTGGTTATACACGCTCTGAACATACACCGTCCAGGCTCAAAATCCATTTAGTTCATTTTCAATTTTCAGTTTTTCAGTGACTCAATTTATTTATCAAACTCCTTATCTTTTGTCTAACCATAGCTCCCTCAGAGGAACTTTTTTAATTTTTTTGGATTTTTCTCCTTTTTTTCATCAGTTGTACTTCGTCAATTACCCTATTTTCGAGCCGTCCCGGTCTCTGCTCCTCCCTCTCTGCCGATCCGGGGAGGGCTACAGACTACTACATGCTGCCTCCAATACATGTGGAGTCGCCAGCCGCTTATTTTCACCTGACAGTGAGGAGTTTCACCAGGGGGACGTAGCGCTTGGGAGGATCACGCTATTCTCCCCAGGTCCCCCCCCCCCCCGAACAAGCACCCCGACTGACTAGACGAGGCGTTAGTGCAGTGACCAGGGGCCTCATGTATCAATTGTTACTATGGGCAAATTTGTGCGTACACACCCATGGAATTTTTTAGCCCTCAAGATTGTCTGACAGTCGGCAGCAAAGCATGATGGTTATTTGTAATTCCTTCCTCCTAACATCTACTGTCTACCTCTTGGCACAGAGCAATCACCCAGGCCTGCAAAAGACATCAGTGTTAGCCAATCAGTGCCTAAATTCAGGGTTACCCATGTTCTACACTGGTCTCTGAGACAATCTTGAGGGCTAAAAAATCCCATGGGTGTGTATGCACAAATTTGCCCATAGTAGTGATTGAAACATGAGGCTCCAGGACACATACCCCCATCTGGCTTCCCACCCACAGACATGGCCAATTGTGTCTGTAGGGAAGCCCCACCACGCAGGAGGTAACATGGGGATTTGAATTGCCGATCCCCGTGTTGTTAGGCAACGGAACAGACCGCCATGCCACCCGGATGCCCCCTCCCTGAGTGAAAAATGACATGTAGTCTAACAAGGTAGAGAATACCTGATGATCTACAGGACTACACACGGAGTCAGCAATGACATTATCTGCAACAAAGGGCATGGTACACACACACAACACACACACATATGTGTGTATTTATGTGTGTATAGTATGTATTAATGATGGAGCTGACAGGGCATCCTGTAGTTTTTGCATGGCCTTACATCAGCTGGATCAGCTTCATTCCAGTGTAGTGAGCCAAGAGACGATATTGTTACACCGGACCCGCACAGTATGTTGTAAGACAACGGCACACTCTAGTCAGTCTAAATACACACAATAAAGAAATTAACTCAGCACTTGACACTTTGCAAACCCTAAGAATTACACATGAGAATGTGAAATAGCCTGCTTTTAACAGCACAAAAGTGATGACATAGGAGCGCTGCAGCATGAAGATGAAGATGAGAAGGTAACTAGGAAAGAAAGTCACCGGGACACGACTGGTGAGGGATGCCATGTAGTGTGTTGTTTGTCTTGGAAACAGAAGCCACGGCTGATGCATGGAATCAGGAAATTAACTGTCTCGCAAATCAAGTGGCCACAATGCCCGACAGGACCACAGTAAAGAATGAGGCCTCGATGATGAAATGAGAAAAAAAAAAAACAAATGAAAGAACATGGAAGGACGGGACCATTAGTCAAGGACAGAATAAGTAAGCCAATTGGTCTTACTTGTTTAATTCCTTCCTCCCGAAGGTTTCGGTAGATTATATGTTGATTTCGACCCGGATAAAATGTGTAGAAAAACCTTTTCTTCTTACATTCACTTCTGCAAACAGCTTTTGACAGCTATAATAACACACCGCCACCTGACTGGAAGAAAATTGCTGTTCCATTTTTGTGTCTGCCTACAAGTGTGTGTGTGTGTGTGTGTGTGTGTTTCAGTGTGTGTCCTGTCCTATTTCTGGGAGAAGGTTGGCTTGGAGTGACACTGTCATTATCGACATCTCGTTCCCCTGCTCCCTTGGATGCTGTAGCCATTAGCAACCAGCCACAGGAGTTGGCCTCTCCTTTGCTGAAGCCAATTGCTTTCACATCGCTGTGAGACTGTGTGTGTGTGTGTGTGTGTGTGTGTGTGTGTGTGTGTGTGTGTGTGTGTGTGCGTGTGCGTGTGTGCGTGCACATGCGAATGAGCAGGAGCAGGTGTCTTTAGCGTGTGTGTGTGTGTGTGTGTGTGTGTGTGTGTGTGTGTGTGTGTGCGTGCGTGCGTGTGTGCGTGTGCATGTGCGCCTGCATGTACATGAGCACATGTACAGACAGGATAGCAACGTGATTGAGTGTGCCAGGGATGATTGTTTCATAAAATGCAGTTTCATTGGTTTCCATTTATTCCTGTGATAAGACAAAATATGCTGTAACAGCAATATATCGCCACAGTGACTGAGTAGCAGATATAAAACACACAGATTTCACAGCAGACAAACGGAACAGAAATCTGCACAGCAGAAGCAAGCAATCAGCGTGAAATAATCAATAGGTGTTGATTGGGCATGCTCATTACCTTTGCATTTCATGGCAAGCCACAGCCCTGTGTGTGTGTGTGTGTGTGTGTGTGTGTGTGTGTGTGTGTGTGTGTGTGTGGAAATCAATACACTGATCTCTCATTAAGCTGGGGTTGCACATCTCATTGAGAGGAGGAAAAGAGCACTGAACACCAACTGCCTGTGAAATTAGACAGAAAACGCCCCGGTCCTTGATAGATGAAAAATAAAACAATATTGCAAGCCCGGTGTCCCAGAGCAATTAAAATGTTGGCCATCTTTAAAAGCTTCAGGGATCATTTGATTTATATGTCAACCATAAAGTTGACCACCTTCTAAATGTTCCAGACAACGGGCTATATATTATGCACATCTTTTCCGGTGATCTTTGTGGATACGAGCTTTATCACCAATGCCCCACTTCACTCATTCAGTTAAAGTCTGGCTAATGTTCCCTTTCTTTGCCATCGCCGCACAGGTAAGACGGATACATTTTCCATTGGACATAACGAAAAAACAACTGTCTTCCCATTCTCTGTGGAAATGGATAGGTCTTGGGTGTCCATCTCTGTCCTCGACAATGCTTGTCACGTTGTGTATCTTGGCTCTTCAGCTGGGGATGTTAACAGGTAACACGCCTGGTTGATGATAATAGCAGTTCTAATTTTTTCCCCCTTTTTCTCCTCAATTGTATCCAGCCAATTACCCCACTCTTCCAAGCCGTCCCGCCCGGTCGCTACTCCACCCCCTCTACTGATCTGGGGAGGGCTGCAGACTCCCACATGCCTGCTCTGATAGATGTGGAGTCGCCAGCCACTTCTTTTCACCTGACAGTTAGGAGTTTCACCAGGGGCAACGTAGCATGTGGGAGGATCACGCTATTCCCCCCAGTTCCCCCTCCCCCTCAAACAGGCGCCCCGACCGACCAGAGGAGGCGCTAGTGCAGCGACCAGGACACATACCCACATCCGGCTTGCCACCCGCAGACACGGCCAATTCCCAGATAGCATCCGGATTTGGGCCACTTCAGGCAATGATGCGGCACTGATGGCCTTCTTCTGGCCCTGACAAAATGGATGTGAGCCTGAAGTGGCCCACATGTATAATAGCAAATATGGCCCAAATGTGCCAAATCAAATGTGGGCCTTTTTTTTTCATGCGGTAAATGGCGAATATGGCCCAAATATCACAAAACAAATATGGGCCACCTTTGGCAAATATGTGGCACATGCAGCATTGCTAGGTTCTGGCCCAGATCTGGCAAACAGGAGCGGACCGCCCAAGTGCCACCATTCCCCACGGTATGTGGGCCGGATGAAAGTGTCAGGTGTGGAACAGGTCCGGGCCACAGCAATTTTGCTATCTGGGTTGTGACTGTAGGGATGCCCAACCAGGCTGGAGGTAGCACGGGGATTCGAACCGGTGATCCCCGTGTTGGTAGGCAACAGAACAGACCGCTACGTTACCCGGACGCAGTTCTAATTTTTGACGTAATTCAAAAATACACGAAAGAACAAGAGAATACACGAGGGAAAGCCTGTGAGAGAAGAATCTGGTCCAAATAGCCACACAGGACAGGGATTCATTGAGATTCAAGTTTAAACCTGCAAGCTGGAACACGATTGGATGGCCAAAAAAAAATGTATGGATTCCTTTCTATGGGTTTTTCAAACCATCCAGCGATCGACCCAGAGGCCCCTTGGGATCGACTGCTAGCTTGCTAGGACTTGAAAAGACAAGGGTGTCAACACTTGAGTTAGAGGTTCATACCTGTGAGCTGCCCAGTACAATCACAACCCTGTACGTTTTGGTTACTGAGCAGATGGAGTTTATTGCCTTGCTCAGTGGCATCTGACATAACCACACAAGGAAAGTTATTATTATTTAGTGTTATTTACAAACATTCTCCTCTGTCTGGATTTTGTTTCCCCAGCCCGTCTAGGAATTCTGGTACATGCTAACCTTTAGGCTGACGCCTCCCCTTCATATACACGATCGATACTCCAGGCGCAGTAACATGAAAACCCTTTTAGGGGGAGCATCCCACTGGGAATGTGTGTAAAAAAACCAAAAAACTCTTCTCCCTTCTGGCTTGGCATCCTTCGCTCTGTGTTACTTATAGATTGCAGCTGTGAGAGAAATATACAGGTAAAAATCAGACAGTGTTGTATGTAAAAGCTGCCGCCGCTTTCTATTGCTGCCGCCATGTGAAGCTAATTGGAGTCGAAAAGGTCAAACAAATATTCTGTGAATCCAGAAAGCTGGCATACTTTTCATTGTTAATGCGACGGCTACCTAAAACGTCATCTGTAGGGAGTTAACGAGAGAGAGACCGCTAATGAATACCGAGCAAAAAGGGATCAAAATCTTTAAGACTGTAGGAATTGTGTATATTTTTTTTTGGGGGGGGGGGTTCTCTTCAGTGTCATAGGTGTAATAATGGAAAAACAGCACTGCACTGAAATAGTGTTATTTTTAATTCCCACTGAATACAGCACTTATCAACCCTGTTAATTACTCTCCTCTGTCTCTGTTTCCATGGGAGCTCTAGTCATGTGACACACCACATGGGTGTGTCCATATGGATGGAAGAATACCTGTGGGGCATGTGAGTGTGAGTGACTAAAGAACAAGAGAGAGAGAGAGAGAGAGAGAGAGAGAGAGAGAGAGAGAGAGAGAGAGAGAGATGGACAAAGAGATATATATTAAGTGAGATTACTGGTTGCGGGGGAGGACAAGAGCATATATTAATCAGACCGGTAATAACAGCAGGATGGGCTGATGGCGAGGGGAAGGGAGGGGGAAGGTCCTCTGGGAGATGCAGCTCTTTGTGATCCTCAACCCCTCTGGACCCGAACCCCCGCTGCTCCTCTGTCGCATACATCAACTCCACCCTCCACTCCCCCATTCCTATTCCCATAACTACACATCTCCCCCTCCCAACATCCTCCATTCTGAACACTATTACTATTACTGCCCTGTGTTTAGTTACACATACACACACACACACGTATATAGATAGACACACACGCTCTCTTTTCGGAAACCATTTCCTTCTCAGTATGTTACGCACACCTGTAACCCCATCCCTAGGCTGAGTACCCCTCCCCCCTTCTCTACTCCCCCCCTCCCCTTCTCTCTCCCTCTCTCTGCAGCGCTCCTCCAGCGGATGATATATGTGACAGTGACGGGGCCCCCGTGGAAGCTGGGAACCCCATACAAGCTGATGGCTTATTCATTAAAGCAGCCTTCAATTGTCCTTTAGGGACCCTAAAATGCCACAAAGCAGTGCTGAGCTTAACACAAAGGGTCTTTATTGTGATTGATGTGGCACCACTGGCTAAGCTGTATCTACAGGTAGCAAGTCGAACCTAACCTTGTACGAAGGTGACAAAGAGACCTCCCCTCCCCCATGTAGTAGTGAACCATATGTTGCCGGCTAACGGGGCTACCGCAGCATGGGGCAGACTTATGGTGCACAGGCTGCTGCCTCCTACATATACAGTATACAATATATTAGGACCACCTTCCCAACAACATCCATTTATCGCCTGTCTCACGGCTTCAAAGGCCTCCTTTAACCCGTGACTTCATTAAGGTCTTGTCATTCATGATTTAAGTCCTGCAGAGTCAATAAGACACGGCATCTCACCTAGCTAGATTCACCTGGATGGACTCCTTCATAGAAAGAGCAGGCGCTAAAATGTTGTACACTCGTTACGTTTCACGAGCATATCCTATTTACTGACACGCCCTTCATCAAATCTACAGGGTGATGGGGAAGCTTTACGCTGAATGAAACCAAGTCATGTTTCTACAGATTTGCCTTGAGGGATTTGCGTAATGGGCCGTGGAAATTCAGCAGATTTCAAACGTGAATAATAACGATTCAATTTCCAACTCATCCGAATAGTTTGACAGTTATTTACACATGACCTCATGTCTAGCCAATTCTGACAGGATTCCCATTCACTGGGTAGTGTGCACCCGAGCAAACAACATGTGGCCTGCATGTAGGATCTCGCTCGCTCACTCTCGCTCTCTCTCTCTCTCTCTCTCTCTCTCTCTCTCTCTCTCTCTCTCTCTCTCTCTCTCTCTCTCTCTCTCTCTCTCTCTCTCTCTCTCTCTCTCTCTATCTCTCTGTTTATTAACAGCAGGGTTAACAGCCTGCTTGGGGCAGCAGGTCTGTTAATATTTTACAAAGAAAGAGCTATCGTTTGCTAACAATAACTTTTGAACCTTCGTCGTGTGTGTGTGTCTATGAGAAAGAGATTGTGTTTATGCATATTTTTGCGTAAATATTAACCTGCTTGAAATTATGTGTGTGTGCGTGCGCGCATGCATGTGTGTGCACATCACTTAGTTTGGCCCTTGTGTCTCAGATTTTTGCAGTTCTGAGTTTGTGTTTTTCACAGAGTTGTATGGCAATACAGAGAGCTCCTCCGCCTGGGGGTGAATATCATAGTTAAATCCTGGTACAAAACTCCATATAACCCAGAACGTTATGCAAATGATAGATGGACAAAAACCTCACACTCGTATGCTCTTTCACACAAATTCATAGAAACTCAAAAACACACAGATGCGTTCCTACCGACTAACCCATATGCTAATGCCTGTCCGTTACGTTAGAGAGTAGATCACCCATACCATATTGAATTCACACGCGACACATTTTGATCCGTATCACCGAGAATGAATTCAGTGCAGATTTATGGGACAGACTAGATATGGGTTAGATTGTTAAAACTGCATGATTATGGACAGATAGAATGAGAGATGGAAGGAAGCCTTCCTTCTACACCTCCGCCTGCTGGTGATGCAACGTCCCACTACCTCAAACAGAGAATGTACCTCTCTCTCTCTCTCTCTCTCTCTCTCTCTCTCTCTCTCTCTCTCTCTCTCTCTCTCTGATATTGGCCCATTTAACATTATGGAAAGCAAATGTGCTTCACAGCAAGCTCATCAGTTAATATATAACTATATGGACATCTGTATCCCACCCTGTTCTGTATTTTCACTGGCAGAGGATGGCATCCTTAGCTAACTGAACCCTTCCTGTCACTGTTCCAGCTCCTGCTGTAAAACACACCATCGCCTGCTTCCAGCTGCTCGCCACCTTTACCCTGGTCTCCGCCCATGTTAGAGACTCTAGTCTACACTCCGGCTTTCGCCTCTCGACGGCGGCTGTGAACCAAAGTCCAGTGGGGTCACCGGTTAAAGAGGCATGATTTCAGCTGCATGAACTTTGGCCTCTGAGACTGCTGGAGGAAGGTAGAGGCCAGGAAAACAGAGCAGCTGACACACAAATAAGGCCTCTGCCATGTGAACAAATGGGTTTAAATGTAAAAGAAGATGGAGAAAAGGAGAATTTCTCGACCCCCCCCCCCCACACACACACACACAGGTGAGATAAACATCAGTCTACCATTAAAAGCCACCTAACATTGAGCCATGGCAGAATTGTTTAAAGTGATCAAAAAAGGCAGGTAAACTAACGACCTTGGCATCGAATCACAGGTAAAGAAATTCCTTTCATGGGCGACATCACCACACGTCCGCATGGAGAGTTTCTCCAGACGCATCTCAGCTCATCTTGCCCTCCAGACTGCCTGTTAACGGGAATAGCAAGCCACTCCTTGGTAATTCCTAATGAAGCTGTGTGCGTGTGTGTGTGTGTGTGTGTGTGTGTGTGTGTGTGTGTGTGTGTGTGCGTGCGTGCATCAGGTGTGTGCAAACACTACTGTATGCAGTGGTTCGGTAATGGTTGCAGCCACCTCAAAGAACTACCATGGCTACAGACGGACATCAATCTCCAGGATTTCATTATGTCGTGTTGGTCCCTCTGGACTACTTTTAGCAAGGAAATCCTCAGGCCAGTTTCACATCTGATTAGATACATGAGCAGAAGGTTGACAAAAAAGAAAAAGAAAAAGATGCCTTGAGTTCACAGCAAAAAAACAAAGCCATCTTCATTTTGCAACTGCGAACGCGGACCCTCGCGGACTATGTCCTGTGAAGTATTTGGGCACAATGTGTATCACAGGGCTCTTCATTCCCCTCTGAAATCACAACTGTCTGTCAATCATAGCCTTTGTCACTTGGTCTGTGTGTGTGTGTGTGTGTGTGTGTGTGTGTGTGTGTGTGTGTGTGTGTGTGTGTGTGTGTGTGTGTGTGTGTGTGTGTGTGTGTGTGTGTCTGTGGTTATTAGTATTGTAATGTCATTCTAATCTCAGTTGGAAAACACCAGGGTACAAAAATCCATCTTGCTCTGTACCCGAGTCCCCTAGTGTGTGTGTGTGTGTGTGTGTGTGTGGGGGGGGGGGGGGGGGGGTTCTGCATGCATGTGTGCAACTACCAGGGGGAGGTTGCTGCAACAGCAGTCATCCCCAGTGAGCAGACTGCCAATGAGAACATGACAGGCTGGTCAGCCAATGAATGACATTAGTGCAGAAGGGGAAATGTCAAACGCTCCCGTACTATTCATGCTCTGTCTCACAAAAACACTCTATCGCTCTCTTTCTCCTTTCTATCTCTCTCTCTCTTTGTCTCTCTCTCTCACACACACACTCGCACACATTTAGCTACACAGACTCCATCCTCCTTCTTCAGCCAACAGAGCAGATGAAAGAGCCTGTGGATTGAGTTGGAGGATGGGGAAAGGGGAGGATGGAGGGAGCTGATGGGAGGTGTAGGTGAGGAGGAGGTGGGGAAATAGGGAGTGTGGGTGACTTACTGACAGACAGACAACAAAAGATCAGTCATGCCACAAAGCTGAAAAGACCTCTTTCAAACCACACATCTATCAATGCAGACACGTGCGCGCACACGCACGCACGTACGCACGCACGCACACACATGCACACTACAAAATACACTCCAACTGAATCCTCCCCCATCTGCGGGCAATTATCTACACAGCAATGCACCTGCACACAATTTGTACCCCTGGTGATGACATACCTCACAGGGATAGTTGTGCATTAAATAGAGCCCTAGTAAAAGCACACAACCCAGTCAGGTTGGACGTGTGTGTTTGTTTACGAGTTGTAATCGCCTACATGTTTTGTCTACTTGCACCGGGTAATGAGGGGATACGTCGCAGTCAAAAACCACACAAGCACCACTGGCAGACTACACGCGTCACTCAACAAAGCTCTTTGTTTTTCAAGGACTCTTGAGCAGAGGATGGACGTATGCTCAAAACAGACACACATAATAACAGAGACAAAAAAAATATATGTATAAACACACGCACACACAAAGGTAGATGCATATTTGTACACAAACACCGTATACATCCATGCAAAGACAGATACCAAAACACTGATGTATACCTCAGAGCAAGCCTGTAGCCTGCAGGTTTGCATGACACAGTCATCAGATCGTGCCCTCATCCAGTGCTCACAGCAGTGATACACATCACAGCAGTGATACATACACATCACAGCAATGATACATACACATCACAGCAACGATACATACACATCACAGCAATGACACACATCACAGCAATGATACATACACATCATAGCAGTGATACATACACATCACAGCAGTGATACATACACATCACAGCAATGACACACATCACAGCAATGATACATACACATCACAGCAGTGATACATACACATCACAGCAGTGATACATAAACATCACAGCAATGATAGATACACATCACAGCAGTGATAAATACACATCACAGCAATGATACAGACACATCACAGCAATGATAGATACACATCACAGCAATGATACACATCACAGCAGTGATACATACACATCACAGCATTTACATCAAGTCTCTCTATTTCTCCAACTCTTAAATTTTTCATATGTAACGTTCCGAAGAAGGGGGGGTCACAACATCCTAATGTCACAAAACCATCAAGAAATTTCAGCATCGACATGCATGTCTATTCCCCTAGAAATATTCTATTAGCGGGGGTGGCGGTGTCCAACCGGGGTGGTTGGGAGATGGTGGCAGGAGCAGTACCTGGTAGGTCAGCAATTAATCGTCACAATCATGTTTTAAGAAACTTAACCATGGGGTGTCTGGGTAGCGTAGCAGTCTATTCCATTGCCTACCAACACAGGGATCCCGGTTCGAATCCCCGTGTTGCCTCCGGCTTGATCGGGTGTCCCTACAGACACAATTGGCTGTGTCTGCGGGTGGGAAGCAAGATGTGGGTATGTGTCCTGGTCGCTGCACTAGCGTCTCCTTTGGTTGGTCGGGGTGCCTGTTGGGGGGGAATAGTGTGATCCTCCCATGTGCCACATCCCCCTGGTGAAACTCCTCACTGTCAGGTGAAAAGAAGTGGCTGGCGACTCCGCATGTATTAGAGGAGGCATGTGGTAGTCTGCAGCCCTCCCCGGATCGGCAGAGGGGGTGGAGCAGTGACCGGGACGGCTTGGAAGAGTGGGGTAATTGGCTGGATACAATTGACGAAAGGGGGGGGGACTTAAGCATGACATAATAGCAGGCGGTGTTATCGTTCATTAGTGAGCTGCAACTCACATCAGCTGGGTGGACTGCCCACTCATGGCAGATACATCAGAGACAAGGAAGCTGGTTTCTTGGTAATGCCGCCTCTGGTAAAACAGTCAGGGCGTAGTTTTTTGGCAGGCTGTTCGATCAAATGGAGGGCATTGCTACTCTCCAGTGTTAATACGGCTCAGCGGGATGGCCAGGAAATCACCATGGCTGATTTGGCAAAGTGGCACAACTGCAGCGGTGGAGTCGGCATTGAGGTTTTAGCTGCAACAACTCTCCCTGTGGAGAACAAATCAGCTCTAATGTACATCACCTCTCCATTTTAACCTGCACACGCACGCACACATACAACCACACACGTGCACTCATGCATGCGCGCACGCACACAACAAAGCATGTGCACAACCATACTGACAGCAAGAAAAAAGACAGTAGAGACTAGACAGAGGTCTAATATTACATTAGATGATCACCACTTTGTGATTCATGACAAAGGCATGGTCGTATGTGCAAAGCTAAAACATTTCAGGGCATCCAGGTGGTGTGGCGGTCTATTCCGTTGCCTACCAACATGGCAGTCGTCGGTTCGAGTCCCCGTGTTACCTTCAGCTTGGTTGGGCATCCCTACAGACACAATTGGCTGTGTCTGCGGATGGGAAGTCGGATGTGGGTATTTGTCCTGGTCGTTGCACTAGTGCCTCCTCTGGTCAGTCGGGGGACCTGTTTAAGGGGGAGGGGGAACTGGGGGGAATAGCGTGATCCTCCCACGCGCTATGTCCCCCTGGTGAAACTCCTCACTGTCAGGTGAAAAGAAGCAGCTGGCGACTCCACACGTATCGGAGGAGGCATATGGTAGTCTGCAGCCCTCCCCGGATCGGCAGAGGGGGTGGAGCAGTGACCGGGATGGCACGGAAGAGTAGGGTGATTGGCCAAGTACAATTGGGTAGAAAAAAAGGGGGGGCGATGCTAAAACATTTCATCATTATGTGTAATCCCCAGACTCTTCTTTATCAGGGGCCGTTAATGGTGTTATGACTTGAATCAAAGAAGGATAAAGTGAACAAGAGACAACAGAAGGAGAATATGAGTGAGATTATTGACAAAGCGAAGAACATCCTCACCTAAGGCACTTAACCCTCAGGTGAGGATCTTCTATCTCAAGAAAACGGATGGGGGGATGTCTCCCCCAAACTACGCATCGGCACCGTTGTTGTAACTTTGTCGACCCAGGAGAGGCCGTCTCTGTGGGATTGAGTTGTTATTCTGAGGGCGAAGCACCACGGGTGAAGACACCCATAGACATACACACAAAGACAGCCATGACAAGAGGACCCCTAACAGGATTCTGTTTGGTTGTAAACAGAACATACGGGGGATAGAGAGCAAAGGAGGTAGGGAGAAAAAGAGACTTGGGGACAGCGACTCAGAACAGAGTATGAATAAATCAACAGACTCGGAAGGGCCATCGCGTCTAAGAAGATTTATGTAACCTACTAAACCGCAAAGGCCTTTTGAAGGTTTGCCCGAAAAGACTCCAGAGAGGAGAGACAAGTGGGAACATCACAAACACTTCAGGGACATTTGCCAAAACAAAACACAGACGTGCAGAATCAAACCCAAATGAAATAAGCTGACGACTTACATCTGGTTGAATTTAATTAGCGATAACCTGGACTTTATATCACAGTCGGACAGTCAAAATGGCTGTGAGGGATGGGGGGGGGGAAAGTATAGAGTGATGAAGGGATGGAAGAGAAAGAATACACAATAACACTAAGCATGAAGGAGGGATTCTTTGCTGGATAATGCGAGCGTGCTGTGTCTGACAGCATCAGGCAGAGAGTCGTACATCCACTATGGGCAATCTGCGAAAAAACACTTTAGCTGGCCAGAATTTACATAATTGTAGCACTTATCATGCCATCACAAAGTGAGGGCCCCGCCCCTTTGCGAGAACAGTTGTCAAGGCAACGGAAACCAGGGTTCAACAGGAGCATGTCACCGGCCTTGGGAGAGAATAAGAGATGTGAGAAGGAAAGAGAGAGTGAGAGAGAGAGAGAGAGAGAGAGAAGAGGAAGTGAGGGGATATGAGCACAAGAACTAGCAGGAAAGCATTAGTGTTGAAACAGGGTGTAGTGATAAGTCAGCTCACCGGTCAACACGGTAAACACATCCTCTCCTTGCATGTGATAAAACATGAAGAAAGTTAGACAACAACAAAAAAGATGGCTCCTGTGCTTACTTTGCTACAGACAAATACACTGAAAGATGTACTTAGAACTTACACACAATTTGAAAGACAGCTAAAAAAAGTAACGATGGTCAAAACAGTGTGGCAGACGTTCCCTGAAACCACCCCTGGTAAGCATCGTTTTTGAGATTCACTTACACTGCTTTTAGTGACAGATCTTGTTTGGCATAATATCAACCAATTAGACTGGGACCCAGACCCAAACCAGACCCTTAATGATACTCAGAAGGCAGAAGATCAGACAAACAAAGCAGTTTTTCCAATGATTTCAATTACGACTCGACCGAACCCAATGCAATGGCAGTTAATGAAGCAGGATACAGGACGGCCTGACGGCCGAGTTTAACTGCAGCCCATTTATGGAGGACCTGACTGTTGTCCTGTTTATGGCTTGCTGGCCACTCAGCTGACCTCTGACAGCATTCACTTTAATGGGTTAATCTAGTTTTAGAAACCCCAGATAAACGACTGTGCAGAGCCCTGACGGCAGTCTCTCTCTTTCTACTCTTTCTGTCTTGCTCTCTCTTTCTCTCTCTCCTCACATATTCTACTGCCCATGCTGCTTACCTCTCTGGTCAGAACTCTGCACTCTTCTATCCTTCCTTCCTTTTCTGTAGCGATAAAACACTGCTTCTTCCTCACTGAAAATAAAACATTGCCACAGGCTATTCTATTCTAAAATGTTCTAATGGGGTGTGTGTGTGTGTGTGTGTGTGTGTGTGTGTGTGTGTGTGTGTGTGTGTGTGTGTGTGTGTGTACATGTTTTAAGGAGTGTCATTAACATTGCGACTAAAACACGTATCAGTGGTAGAATAAATTTATGGGAGGGCAGTCAATCTGCAGCCAAGCTCCCAGAGAGACGTAAACAAGCTACCCCTGAGTCACTGTCTAGGCCTCTAACACACACACACACACACACACACACACACACACACACACACACACACACACACACACACACACGCATATATAGCAAAAGTGTTCAGGAGGATATTTAGTGCTGGGGTCCTGTGTCTATCCACCCAGGAAGAGGCATTAGCAGGCAGCCTGCTAAGCTCACAGTTTGGAGCCCAGCCCGAGTATGCAGCACCGAGGAAGGAAACACACCACTGCTGCCACAGGTCCACTGACTCAGCTAGATGGACACATCTTCTTATCTGCCACTATCATGCTGTGTTGTTTGAAAAACAGAAGGTGACACCATGGGAATGTGCAATTCCATCATGTTTGCTTTAGATTCAGATGAATTTCACAATAAATAGTTTTATTTTGCTTATTGATTTTAATATATATATATATATTATTATTATTTATTATTATCAACAGGCAGACTGATAAGAGTTGAAAGAATGAGCCGGAGAGACCCACAGTGACATAACGATACAGAGAATGAAAGGGCGAGACAGCACCACCAGACAGATGGATGAAGAGATTTTCAGCAGAGTCAACAGATTGACAGATTCTTCTAAAGAGCACTTATGCCGTCCGTCACTCTGCCAAGGCCACTCACAAAATGAGGAATGGCTGTATCCAGGCAACCGAGCGGCTCACACCACTGGCTGCTGCCAACTACCGCCAGCCTGTAGCCAACCACCATCAACCAATCACAAACGTCAAATCACACCTTGGCCAATCATGACTGACTTCATGCAGCTGCTAATCAGCAGGGATCTATTGTTATGGACAGCCTGCCTGGCGGGTCTGTAGGTTGAAAACCTAGACCAGCTCTTACCCATGGTGCACAATAAGTCAGCTGTTTGTATTAGCAGCTAGGGGCAAAGGATTTCCAGCAGCAATTTAACATGTCGCAGAAATACATTCATTTTCACTCCCCACTTTCATGGAGGCACATGTCACTCAAACTGACCTGTGCTGTGTGCAAAAACCCTGTCTCAAAACCAATGATAAGTGCTAACGTACAACATGCCTCTTGGAAATATTCAATTTATGAAACTACAGTCAGACATTGCAGCCTTTGTGCTTGGGTCTAGCAGGACCTGCAGGGCACAGCAGAGTGTCCCAACCTGAATGTGACAGATGGAATAGCAGCTCTATTAGAACACATGTTCTACTTGTTAACCTGCAATTCTGCACAATTTGTGTGGCAGTGATGCGAACACAGACACAGGCACAGGCAAGTATGCACACACACATATGCCAAAATACACACCAACACACACACACACACACACACACACACATGCAATAGCAGCCTTTACCACACATGCAATACTTTTTGTGTTAACCTCTTTACTTTGACAAGCACAAGTTTAGGCAAGGCAATCTGTTAGCCTAACTGTGGCTGACGGTGGCTGTGATGCCTGGTTCACAGTGTTCGTTTGATCCTCCAGGTACGGAGGAAGTGAAGCCAGCGGGGACATCTCATCTGTTCTCTCTCACTCTTTCTCTCTCTCTGATCTACCACAGAGCTGCACAACAATACAAACATCACCCATACAGAAGGCTCTTTTCTGTACCTGACTATCTAACAAGCAGGCCTCTGTTTCAATATTTGAGTCTCCTCTGGTGTTTGATAGGGCCTCTGATCCACACGTTGAGCGCTGAAAGGAAAATTCTTTCTCAAAGGGAGGAGGTGTCGTTTCTGATAAAGCTCTGCTTCCTTTTCTTCCATAGTTGCAGCGCATCAAATTAGCGTCGTCTGTCTCTCTGCAGTCTGCTCCCCAAGCAGTGTGGTGGGTGCCCTGTCAAGCAGACCAGCTCGGCTCTTCACCTTATCTTGAGCTCAGAGCCATTAAGAGTGGGTTGGAAACATCAATAAAGTTACAGAAAGAAGATGGCATGTATAACAGTAAGTAAGATGTAGGGTGAAACGCAGGCTTCAGTTAAAGGTGTGCACAAGCACGAGCATGCGTGCAAGCACATGTCTGCAAGTCAGTGCTGCAGCCTGACTAAGTGCAAGTGTGCAAAGGTGCATGTGTGTTTGTATGTGTATGTGTGCACGTACACACTCCTCTCCAAGTATAGATGTGCATGTGCATGTGTGTTTGTGTGCAAGTGCCTGTAACGTTTACAGATAGAAGGCGCTGGGCTCATAAAACCAAGATAAGTGTTGTGTCAATAGTCCAAGCTGGGGCCATTAATCTAGACAGAGTAAAAGCCCAGGCTCCACTACTGTAACCATAGCAGACACAGCCAGACCATGCTGCGGAGACAGAGGAAATTCAGTTTCCATTAACCTACGGGGTAGCCATGCTATTAACAGGGGTCACCGAGGGTAACATTATAGCTAGCACGCCAGCAACACAGACGGTACTATTGCTTGAAATACATCATCACCCATGAACCAGGGCGTGTCGCTCAAAATCATCATATATCACGGACAGCCGTCTGTACTAATTTCTATTTTGAGAGCGGTATATACAGTACACATACAGTATCTTTGGTGTTTCTCAAATTAAAAAGCAGCCTGCTGCATAAATGGCATAAGGGTACTGACGCAACTGGTTATGGAAAAGGGGCAAATCCTGTGTGAACTGCATTATCAATCAACTTCATTGCTATCCCTGACTGTTACGGTCAATAGTCACTTCTGCTAAAGGTGGTCGATATAGATGTCCAGTTAAACAGAAGAGCAACTGTTAATAAAATTTAAAAAAAACAAACATGGTAATTATTACACGGGTGAACTGTACCTACAAAACGTCCCCAGAAAGTATCAATAATTGATGCACAAACTGATTAGTGTACTAATTGTCTGTCTCTGTCTCTCTCTGTCCCTGAAGAAAGACAGAACAGCTTGTTGACATGTCCTGTCTTTCTGTGGAGAAACCCGAAACAATGTCTTGTTGAAGGTAAATACAACAACGCAGTGTTTTTGGTGTTTTTCCAGCTTTGTCAGGGATGTTTGCCGGTCAGCTTCTTCTGTGGACACTGAGAACAGTGTGTGTGTGTGTGTGTGTGTGTGTGTGTGTGTGTGTGTGTGTGTGTGTGTGTGTGTGTGTGTAAAGTTGCCCCTTTGGGCTGCCATGGCATTCCCACAACAGCAGCTGCAGCTCTTCGATAAGAGCCGTACTGAACAGTTTCACTTTGAGGACGAAATGGAGTGAAATGCAAGGTTTGTTGGGGGAAAATGCACATACACACTTACAGTCGGGTGCATGCATGCACGTACACAAATGCGGGCAAACATACACAATTACAAAGTCACACACACACATTCCTGAAATAGAGAGATAATTGGAAACTAGCAGATTAGCTGACATAAGACAGGATGTTTTTTCCCCCAGAAAGGCAGTACAACGTTTCTTTCACTTCCAAAAAACTCATCAGTTTGGCAGAGTTGACATTACTGCCAGACACACCTTACTACGTTTTGAAAATACCACAGACTCATGTCAGAAAGTCATACATACAGCCATACATTTTGCTATGACATTTTCCATTGTCCACTGGGCTTTGAAAACACCAGGTACAATGGTTTTTAAGTGTCATTATGTAAGATTTCATGTACTGTAGACTTCTTTCTTTCTTTTAACCCCCCCCCCTTTCTCCCAAATTGTATCTGGCCAATTACCCCACATGCCTCCTCCGATACATGTGGCGTCGCAAGCTCTTCTTTTCACCTGACAGTGAGGAGTTTCACCAGAGGGACGTAGCATGTGGGAGGATCATGCTACCCCCCCCATTCCCCCTCTCCCCCGGACAGGCTCCCCGACCGACCAGAGAAGACGCTAGTGCAGCGCCCAGGACACATACCCACATCCGGCTTCCCACCTGCAGACACGGCCAATTGTGTCTGTAGAGATGCCCGACCAAGCCAGAGGTAACACTGGGATTCGAACCAGTGATCCCCGTGTTGATAGGCAACGGAATAGAACGCTACACTACCCAGATGCCCCCAGACGTCATTTAAACATATAACAGATGAACTCAGTTTAGCAACAGTATTTTGCGGCACCTCATCATGAGGTCTAATCAAATCTGCACAACCCCCACTATACAAATATCTTAAAAAAAATGTTTGATGAGTTGGGTTAGAAAGGGAAGGAGTTCAGGTGCTATAGACTGAAGAAGAGGGGAGGGGACCGGGTCAAGGGAGCATGTGGTGGGGTGACTAGATGTGATGAGGTTGAGGACCTTGTTGGGGGAGAGGGGAACAAGGTGGGATAGGGTGGGATGTGGAGAGGTGAAGGAGGGTGCAGAGGGTGAGATAGTGCAGGCAGCACTAACCGGGTGGTGAGAAAAGGAGGATCTGATGTCACTTACCTTCTTGTCAAAGAAGTTAGCAAAGTCATCAGGGAGAAGGGAGGAAGTAGGAGGAGGAGGTGAGGTTTGAAGAAGTGTAGAGAAGGTTTCAAAGAGTTTCTTAGGATTACAGGCACAGGATAGGATTTTAGAGTGATAGAAGGCAGCCTTAGCAGCAGAAAGGGAGGAAGAGAAAGTGGAAAGAAGAGATTGGAAGTTGAGAAGGTCCTCTGGGAGTTTGCCTTATCTCCATTTGCACTCTGCCACTCTTAGGCTCCGTCTGTCAGTACGTACTGAGTCGGACAGTCAGTACTTGTATATCCACTTAAGTGAGGCCTGAGTAGTATTTGTGCATTCTAATACCATGTGTTCTCACACACCAATTCAGTCAAACAGCCTATAGGTTCCAGTCAGGTCAACATCGGGCCTTACTGATGACACAAGTCATAAGTCAGTGTCATTTCCTTCAATGTTACTCACATGTCAACAATATAAAATCAGCTATCCCGAGTTACGCCCCTGGCTTTAGTCTGGGGGGAAGGGAAACGATCCATCTGCACCTTCTCTGTCCAAAAAAATTAGCACACTTAGTGGAGATGGGCTAAATATTAATGTGAGAAGAATCAGACTCATGGGCAGTGGAGATGGGCCGACTGGGTCGGAGAAGGGACGGATATCGAATATTGATGTGATGGGAGTTTATACTGCACCAGCTTTGTTCTACTGTATGTGGCTGGATGGGAAAGAGGTGAAGAAAAGAGCGAGGAGCAGAGCAGAGACACAGGGTAGTCGGGGCATCAGGAAATGCAGACGAAGCACGGAAAGGGTTAAAGTCCAAAGACAGAGACAGGACGTGAACGAGGAGCAGCCGAGAGATCGAGGGAAATACGAGAAGAACGGAAGGTTAGGGAGAATGACAAAAAGAGGAAGGGGATGAAATGGGGCAATCAAATTTTGATGAAGATGGGCTGGGCAGAGGAATGGAGGGAGAGACAGATTGTACAAGAACTGGAAACTATTTTTGGAGCCCAGAACAATATGCTGTAGTAGATAAGATCAGATCAGATGAACTTAATTATTGTAGGGCAATTTCTAGAAGAAAAAAAAGCGTTTGTCTGTCACCATGTCTCTTCACAGTAGTATTGTTTGACATCTACATTTATCTTCATCTAATCTAATACCGAACGTTTAAAGACTTAAAAAAAAAGATGAATGAGAAATGGAAATACTGAAAACTCAAATTAACTCTAATAATGATTTGCAAATTAATTAGCTATATGTCAATTTTGGGGGAAAAACATCGCCCTAAGTTTCTCAACTAAGACAGTGCTACTATGATTTAAAAGGGACACTATAGTCTTTCAAATCTTCCTTATAAAAGATGGTAAACAACTTACAATAATAAACAAGACTCACAAATGAGACACAATTAAACAACAAAGAGTTAGACGAATGAGGAATTAGGAGCGAGGCAGGGGAACCCTACTCTTGCTATGTGCTTGTGTTATCAATCCTCTTGTATATTCAGATGGTGAATTTGTCATTTTGGGAGCCAAACTCTTCCTGTATTCTCAAGCTGACAGAAATCTGGGCTCCAAATATACTGATGTCAGTCCATTAATTAGCAACACTTTTGTACTTCCCATTTGTTACTGCCAAGGGCCGACGTCCAAATCATGTGTATCTAAAGCCATTTCTTTCCTTATACTCGTCTTTTTCCCTGAAACTAAGTTGCTATAAAAGAACTCAAAATGTAGGACGTCCGGGTAGCGTAGCGGTCTACTCCATTGCCTACCAACACGGGGATCAAAGGTTCGAATCCCCGTGTTACCTCCGGCTTGGTCGGGTGTCTCTTCAGACACAATTGGCCATGTCTGCCGGTGGGAAGCAAGATGTGGGTATGTGTCCTGGTCGCTGCACTAGCGCCTCCTCTGGTCAGTCGGGGTGCCTGTTCAGGGGGGAGGGGGAATCCTCTCACACGCTAGGTCCACCTGGCGAAACTCCTCACTGTCAGGTGAAAAGAATCGGCTGGCGACTCCACATGTATTGGAGGAGGCATGTGGTAGTCCGCAGCCCTCCCCGGATCGGCAGAGGGGGTGGAGCAGAGATTGAGATGGCTCAGAAGAGTGGGGTAATTGGCTGAATACAATTGGGAAGAAAAAGGGGGGGCGGGGGGGACTTAAAATCCTTCTAACCTCATTTAAAGCCATTCAATTTTGCAGGCTCACTCTCCCATTTAAAAATGATGTTTCTGTCAAGTCATGTTGTAGCTGTAGTTATGAATGGCCAGTCACACTGCCCATCATACCTTTACCCTCCAGGAAGCGGAGTGATGAATCCAATACTTTGTGTGATCAAATTAGGGGCTATTTCCTGATTCAATCGGATTAGGAGGATATTGACCTGCTTGCTGCTGTCTACAGTAACTCACATCATTAATATGATTAACATGAACCAGAGGTAACACAGTTAACATAACACATTGTGAATTACACAAATTAAGCAAGGTTATTAAAGAACAGTTTTTGGAGCTGTACGTTCTCTTCCCCCCCAGGGCAATATTAACAGAATAATTTCAAATAAGCTTGAGACATATTTCTGGTTATTTTTAGTTCAAATGTTTGGTCATCACATACCGGAGACTCACTATGTTGAGCGTTTTATGTTGACCTGTGGACATTTGATCATTATCGCCTCATTGATGAGGCTGTCCATCAGTCAGTCCTCACTGACACCATAGGATGCAAGTATTGTCTATATTTGTGTGTATGAGTGTTGTGTGAAGTTCGTGACCGAGAGGATGCAATTGTGTGTTGTTTGCCAATGCCGTCAAGCTTGAAATGGCTTTCTAAATGTATGGATATAATGTAAATGTGACATATTGGTAGACAGAGGGGCACGTGTGTGTGTGTGTGTGTGTGTGTGTGTGTGTGTGTGTGTGTGTGTGTGTGTGTGTGTGTGTGTGTGTGTGTGTGTGTGTGTGTGTGTGTGTGTGTGTGTGTGACTAAGCAGCATGGGGCACATGCTAGCTGAGTTTAAAGAGCACCACAGTGAACAGAGGAGGCCTCTGTCTGTCTGCCACCACAGAGCACCGATGCTCTGTATTCTTCATCTGGCATCAGTACAAACAGACCAACACAGAGCAGGTATGCTCCAAAGAAGAACTGGATATATGTTTTCAAAGAGCTGGAGGAGTAAGAGCGATGGTGTGTGTGTGTGTGTGTATGTGTGTGTGTGTGTGTGTGTGTGTGTGTGTGTGTGTGTGTGTGTTTGCGTGTGTGCGTGCATGCGTGCGTGCGTGCGTGTTTCAGTGTGTCCATCATGTTTGTCATTCATACTATATCTGGATGTTTAGAAGCCAGCAGATTAGCACTCATCTGTGGCTACAGTCCTTCTATTACTCAGCAACGTGCGTGTGTGTGTGTGTGTGTGTGTGTGTGTGTGTGTGTGTGTGTGTGTGTGTGTGTGTGTGTGTGTGTGTGTGTGAGTCTCTTAAATGCCACAGACAAAAAGCATCAGGCTGGCATTTACAGGTACAGACAGTCCCACTGACCCAAATCGATCTGATCTGGTCCTAGCTAACCTAGGATAAGCTGTACTCTAGCCGGTGGTTGCACACATACACCCCCCCCCCCACACACACACACACACAACATCCCAAGACCAGACAACATTTCAATATAATTAGCAAGCCAGGCAGGAAGCCTTCATTTCCTACCACAGCAGAAATATGGCATGTCAACCTCCATTCAGAGTCTGATTTTGTGACATTCAGTAATCTGTTCATGGTGTTTACTGGTAGGCTTTGAACATCCAAGCGCTGAGTTACAACTGGACAGAGATATTTATATACCCAGATGTTGACAGGAGATAAAGGCAGCGATAACAAACTATTACTCTTGAGCTATGACTCAGTAGTATTAGGGGCAGCGGGGTATTGTAGTGGTATATTATTAGCATGTTTGACTGAATATTAAGATGATACTTACCCGGCTATGAGCCTAATTGCCAGCATTCATCCACACCCCCAAAAGCCCTGTCTAGTGGCATTTTCTGAGGAAAAATAAACGCTCACCGTGATTCAGCTTTTTCTCATGTTCCCCAAGAAGCGATTTGGATGCCACTCACATGTTCTTGATTTGTTTGTTGCCTCTAAGAGCATAAAAAGTGCTTTCACGAGACAGATTTAAATTCTGCAGAACACCCCGGCTCTGGTTCCTGGCTTATAGAGGTGTGTTCTGAGCACCACAGGGACAAAACAAGACCCAAGTGGTTCTGCTTCCTTACTTGGTGTCATGGTTACTACAACAGAGGACGTTCAGCCCTGTGTTTGTGGACAAATGTGACGGAAACTGTTTAATAGTTGGTAATTAAAGTAAGTTTTTAGTCCCACTGAACAACCTTAAGGATGCAGTTTATCCAAGCTTTCAAAAATCAACATCATCATCATCAAGCATTTCTAACAATTCGGTAACACTTTAGTATGGGGAACATAAAATAACTTAATTACTAGTGAATTAGTAATGATCAAGATGTCACTTTAGTATGGGGAACATATTCTAAGTAACAAAAACTTAATTTACAGTAATTTAACACTATTAACACTTGTAGTTTTGTGTTTTGTTATGTAAGAACAGACCATATTCATTAAGTGTTAGTAAGGGAGAATAACTCTTCTTGTGGTACTACCACCTTATAAAGTCCATACTAAGCAAAGCATATTGAGATGGTACTACTAATAAGCAATAATTCTGAGGTTATAGAGGGAAAACTCATAGTTAATGGCTTACTGGTTGTATAATAAGGCCATGCAGAATAAGGCATTAATGAGTACGTAATAATGACCAATTAAGAGCCAATATGTTGCTAATTTGCATGCTAATAAGCACCTAATTCATGGTGACTACGTTCCCCATACTAAAGTGTTACCAACAATTCTTCTGCTGTTATGCATCAGGCTTATCAAAACCTCTCTAATTTGTGGGCGTCTGGGTAGCGTAGCAGTCTATTCCGTTGCCTACCAACACGAGGATCGCTGGTTCGAATCCCTTTGTTACCTCCAGCTTAGTCGAGAGTCACTACAGAGGTGATCGGCCGTGTCGGCAGATGGGAAGCCGGATGTGGATATGTGTCCTGGTTGCTGCACTAGCGCCTCCTCTGGTCGGTCGGTCGGTCGGTCGGTCGGGGCGCCTTTTCAGGGGGGGCAGGGGAGGGGACTGGGGAGAATAGCATACTCCTCCCACGCACTACGTCCCCCTGGTGAAAATCCTCACTGTCAGGTGAAAAGAAGCGGCTGGCGACTCCACATGTATTGGAGGAGGCATGTGGTAGTCTGCAACACTCCCCGGATCGGCAGAGGGGGTGGAGCAGTGACCGGGATGACTCGGAAAATAATTGGCCGGATACAACTGGGGGGAAAAAAGGCGGGGGGGGGGGGACAAAAACCTCTCTAATTTGTGAAATAAGTCTGTTGTAGTGAGAACAAATGTTCCCGGGATTAATAAATCAATGATTTGAGTCATTACACAAACATTTCACTCTTATAAAGAATGGGAAAAAATAACAACACGATAACAAGAAATGTACAATAATCCCATCCCAAAAGTAATGTTGCTCACGCCAGAGGAAAAATGGGCTGTTCTCTGCTCAATTGAGCTGCATACTAATAGGCTGATTATGAGGCTTTATTATCAGATGGCTCTTGTCAAGAAGATACTGCGCAAATTTGCCCCGAGGATGAAATGCAGAGCGGAGACAAACTATTATTTCTACTGAAAAGCCACTGAGGAGCCACTCTTTTCCATGATAGGGCTGGTTAAAAGTCAAGGGGTCATTTCTTTAGAAGACAGTCCTTGAGGGTAATAGGGTAGTTATGTGGTTTACATTGTGGTATTTCAGCATGACGTCAGAATTTGAAATTTCTCCCCTGGTGGCACTAAGACAAACTAACTGAACTGAATATAGGCAGTAAAAAACAATGTATACATAAGTCCCAGCCTTAACAGTGAATCGGCACTGCCAATACTGAGGTAATTGGTTATTAGTAACACACATCATGAATACATTAGCCACATGCTGAGGAGGATATGAAAAATGCATATTCCCTCTGGCCAGCATATGGTGCAAGCAGTGACAGTTACAAGGAGGTGCTGAAGATGACAAAAGCTCAGAGACTTGACATTCCAGAAAGTTGAACCCATTCATCTGGACACAACATTTATCCTGACCTTGATTATTATTATTATTATTATTATTATACAAATTTCCTTTAACTTCATGCCATAATGCAACATAATAACCGGGCCCATTCCTTGGGCCTAGGCTTAGAATGAGGTAGGAGTCTATTTGATGGATAGTGCCTTTCTTAGGATATGAAATGTTCAGAGTAGTGCGATCTTCTGTAGTTCTTGTATTCTGATGTTACCCGGGATCCGTTGGGTGTATTTCTCCATCCTTTTTTTTTCACAAGTCCCAGGGTTCCTATCACTACTGGTATTGTGGTTTTCATTCCCCACATTCGTTCAATCTCGATTTCAAGGTCTTTATATTTCGACAGTTTTTCCGTTACTTTTGCTGAGGTGCTCCTTTCAGTCAGGATGGACATGTCGACGAGTAGGCAGCTTTTTTCTTTTTTGTTCTTGATGACGATGTCTGGTCTGTTGGCCTTTATCTCACCATCTGTCTGTATTGGCATGTCCCATAAGATTGTGATGTCGTCTTTTTCTGTTACTGTTTGAGGCTGGTGCTCGTACCATTTTTCTTTTGTGTTGATGTTGAATTCTTTGCAGATGTTCCAGTGCAGGTATGTGGCGGCCTTGTTGTATCTTTATAGGTATTCAGTTTTGGCCAGCTCAGGGCACCCTGCCATGATATGATCAATGGTTTCCTGGAATGAACCACATATCCTGCACGCTGGGTCTGTGCCATCTTTGAGGACTTTGCTCCGGTAGTAATTGGTCTTGATGGCCAGATCTTGGGCAGCGATGATACAGCCCTCTGTTTCGGATTTCAGCCCAGCTGTTTTGAGCCATCGGTTGGTCATATGTTGGTCTACATCTTTCTCACCTAGTCTTTTTGGGTATTGCCTGTGCATTTGTTTCCCTCCCCATTTTTGTTTCATTTGTTCTTGTACGTGACGCTTTGCTTTTTGTTTGACTTTTCGGGTGTGGATGGTTGGAGCTTCATTTTCAGGTTGCGGTATTTCAGGGAGGTTGAGCTCTCTTCTGAACATTGCAGCTTGGTTAGCTACGGAGTACTTTTTGTTTTGTTTTTCATGCTCTCTAGCAATCATGAGAAGGGGTTAATTTTTGGTGTTAAGGTAAGTATCTAGGCCTATTGTTTTGTAGGCGGTTTCTAGTTGGATTAGACCCCTGCCACCCTCGTTTCTGGGAAGGCACAATCTATCCATATCTGATTTTGGGTGGTGCATCCTCTCTAAGGTGAATATTTTTCTTGTTTTTCTATCTAGTTTCCTGAGCTCTTCTAGTTTCCAATCGACGATGTTGAATCTGTAAATTACGACTGGTGTAGCCAGGGTGTTGATGGCTTCCATTTGGTTGGATGCATTAAGATTGGATTTTGTTACCATTTGTATTCTTCGGTAGTACTCCTTTCTGACCTTTTCTTTCATTTTGGCATGTTGTATCCCGTCCCCTTCATTCATTATTTATTTTTATTTTTTTGATTTCTCCCCCTTTCTCTCCCCAACTGTACTTGGACAATTACCCTACTCTTCTGAGCCATTCCAGTTGCTGCTCCACCCCCTCCGCCAATACAGGGAGGGCTGCAGACTACCACATGTCTCCTCCGATAACATGTGGAGTCGCCAGCCGCTTCTTTTCACCTGACAGTGAGGAGTTTCGCCAGGGGGACGTAGCACATGGGAGAATCCTGCTATTCCCCCCAGTTAGCCCTCCCCCCCGAACAGGCACCCCCAACCAACCAGAGGAGTCGCTAGTGCAGCAACCAGGACACATACCCAAATCTGGCTTCCCACCCGCAGACACGGCCAATTGTGTCTGCAGGGACGCCTGACCAAGCCAGTGGTAACACAGGGATTCGAACCAGCGATCCACGTGTTGTCAGGCAACGGAATAGACCGCTATGCCACCTGGACACCCTTCCTTACCTGGATTATTGAGCATGCATAAAGACAAGTCTTGACATTACAACTTCACTACTGGTGACAGAAACTGCTGTGTAGGTGTGCAAGAGTGGAATATCTCAAAATGTGTTTACTGTCTGTCATAAAGGCAAACACTTTGTATTTTTAATTTACTCTCTGCTCAGCTCGCTCCTGGATTTTTGCTCCAATATGACTGCCAATAACGCAGACTCTCCTCTGAAGAAGGCTCACATGAATCAAGGGCAGAGTCCCATATTTCCGTACATTGTTAATAATTTACCATTTAATACAAAAACAGGCTGGCTGTCCAGGAGGGCACAATAGCCATGAATTATTGATATGTCTCATTCTCGGAGAGAGGTCTTATACAATAAACCTGAGGAAGAATCATATCTCTGCCAATATTGTCTTGGCCCTAAATGAATCATCCCCTAACCTCCGATAAACTAGCCTCAAAGTGTGACTATAGATGGCTGGCATCTTTCAGAAGTAATTTAAAGAGCAGGTGACTCCAAAACAGGGGTTTTTATTGAATGTAGATAGTACAGCTTCAAACAAGCATGATAGGTGTTTAGTTTCTAATCAGGTATCTGTCCTATATATTGTCTAACAAATTCATTCTATTAACACGTCTATGAATGTTGTCTAACACGGTGTTCAACTGGGTTGAGATCTGGTGACTGTGACGCCATAGCATATGATTTACATCATTTTCATACTCATCAAACCATTCAGTGACCCTTTGTGTCCTGTGGATGGGGGCATTTTCATCCTTGAAGAGACCACTCCCATCAGGATAGAAATGTCACACCATAGGATAAAAGTGATCACTCAGAATAACTTTGTATTGATTTGCAGTGACCCTTCACCCTAAGGGGACAAGTGGACTCAAACCATACCAGAAAAATGCCCCCTACAGCACAACAGAGCCCCCGGACCCCCTCACTGTGGGGGTCAAATATTCATCTTTTTCCCTTTCATCTAACTTACAATAACATACAATAACCTGGTTGCATAAGTGTGCACATCACTAAACTAATACTTGGTTGAAGCACCTTTTGATTTTATTACAGCACTCGGTCTTTTCTGGTAAGAGTCTGTTAGCTTGGCACATCTTGACCTGACATTATTTTCCCACTCTTACTTGTAAAAATGTTCTAGATCTGTCAGATTGCGAGAGCATCTCCTGTGCACAGGCCTCTTCAGGTCACTCCACATGTTTTTTATTGGATTCGGGGCTGGGCTCTGGCGGGGCAACTCCAAAATGCTGATCCTCTGGTGAAGCTGTTCCTTTGTTGATTTGGATATATGCTCTTGGTCATTGTCATGCTAGAAGGTGAAATTCCTCTTCATCTTCTGTTTTCTGGCAGATGTCTGAAGGTTTTGTGCCAAAATTGGCTGATGTTTGGAGCCATTCATGATTTCCTCCACCTTGACCGAAGCCCCAGTTCAGGCTGAACAAAAGCAGCCTCAAAGCATGATGTTACCACCACCATGCTTCACCATGGGTCTGGTGTTCTTCTGGTGATGTACTGCATTGTTTTTCTGCCAAGCATACCAACATACCTTTTGGAATTATGACCAGAAAGTTCACTCTTGGTCTCATCAGACCATAACAAGTTTTTCCACATGGTTCTGGGAAACTGGATGTATCTTTTTGCTAAATTTAGCTGAGCTTGTATGTTTTGTTTTTGTGTGTGTGTGTGAAAAGGCTTCCGTTTTACCACCTACCCCATAGCACAGACATATGAAGAATATGGGAGATTGTTGTCACATGTAGGGAGCTAACAATACCTGCCAGAAGTTCCTGCAGCTCCTTTTTTTATCCCCCCCCTTTTTTTTTCTCCCCCCGATTGTACTTGGCCAATTACCCCACTCTTCTGAGCTGTCCCGGTTGCTGCTCCACCCCCTCTGCCGATCCGGGGAGGGCTGCAGACTACGACACTATCATGTCTCCTCTGATACATGTGGGGTCGCCAGCCACTTTTTTTCCACCTGACAGTGAGGAGTTTCGCCAGGGGGACGTAGCACATGGGGGGATCACGCTATTCCCCCCAGTTCCCCCTCCACCCGAAACAGGCACTCCGACTGACCAGAGGAGGCACTAGTGCAATGACCAGGACAAATACCCACATCCGGCTTCCCACCTGCAGACACGGCCAATCTTTTCTGTAGGGACGCCCGACCAAGCTGGAGATAACACGGGGATTCGAACAGATGATCCCCATGTCTGCAGCTCCTTTAATGTTGCCGTAGGCCTCTTGGCAGCCTCCTTGATCAGTTTTCTTCTTGTCCTCTCATGTATTTTGGAGGGATGTCCTGTTCTTTGTAATGTCACTGTTGTGCCATATTTTCTCCCCTTGTTGTTGATCGTCTTCGCTGTGTCCCATGGTATATCTAATGCCTTGGGAATTATCTCGTACCCCTCTCCTGATCGATACCTTTCAACATGCTTTGTAAGCTCTTTGTGGACCAATGCTTTTGCAGTTGGACGCAATCAATAAGATGTCAATAAAATCCTACAGGAACAGCTGAACTTTATTTGGGGTTAATAACAGTCACTTTGACTGATGGCAGGTATATACTAACTACTATCTAATATGAATTTGAATGCAATTGGTTAATTCTGAACACAGACATGTCCCCAATTATAAAAGGGGACGTGGCTGTGTTCACTTATGCATTTCATACTTACGCATTTCAACAAAAAAAAAGAAGTGGAAAAGGTTCTGACATGATTTATCTTGGTTTCATTTTTTTTCACATTGCAAAAACCTGTAATTTTAACAGGGGTAGACTTTTTGTAGACTTTATATATATACTATATATATATAGTGACTATAAAAATACACTCACCAGCCACTTTATTAGGCACACCTGTCCAACTGCTCATTAACGCAAATTTCTAATCAGCCAATCACATGGCAGCAACTCAATGCATTTAGGCATGTATACATGGTCAAGACGATCTGCTGCAGTTCAAACCGAGCATCAGAATGGGGAAGAAAGGTGATTTAAGTGACTTTGAACGTGGCATGGTTGTTGGTGCCAGACGGGCTGGTCTGAGTATTTCAGAAACTGCTGATCTACTGGGATTTTCACGCACAACCATCTCTAGGGTTTACAGAGAATGGTCCGAAAAAGAGAAAATATCCAGTGAGCGACAGTTCTGTGGGCGAAAATGCCTTGTTGATGCCGGAGGTCAGAGGAGAATGGCCAGACTGGTTCGAGCTGATAGAAAGGCAACAGTAACTCAAATAACCCCTCATTACAACCGAGGTATGCAGAAGAGCATCTCTGAACGTACAACACGTCGAACCTTGAGGCAGATGGACTACAGCAGCAGAAGACCACACCGGGTGCCACTCCTGTCAGCTAAGAACAGGAAACTGAGGCTACAATTCGCACAGGCTCACCAAAATTGGACTATAGAAGATTGGAAAAACGTTGCCTGGTCTGATGAGTCTCAATTTCTGCTGCGACATTCAGATGGTAGGGTCAGAATTTGGCGTCAACAACATGAAAGCATGGATCCATCCTGCCTTGTATCAACGGTTCAGGCTGGTGGTGTAATGGTGTGGGGGATATTTTCTTGGCACACTTTGGGCCCCTTAGTACCAATTGAGCATCGTGTCAACGCCACAGCCTACCTGAGTATTGTTGCTGACCATGTCCATCCCTTTATGACCACAGTGTTCCCATCTTCTGATGGCTACTTCCAGCAGGATAACGCGCCATGTCATGAAGCTCGAATCATCTCAGACTGGTTTCTTGAACATGACAATGAGTTCACTGTACTCAAATGGCCTCCACAGTCACCAGATCTCAATCCAATAGAGCACCTTTGGGATGTGGTGGACCGGGAGATTCGCATCATGGATGTGCAGCCGACAAATCTGCAGCAACTGCGTGATGCTATCATGTCAATATGGACCAAACTCTCAGAGGAATGTTTCCAGTACCTTGTTGAATCTATGCCACGAAGGATTAAGGCAGTTCTGAAGGCAAAAGGGGGTCCAACCCGGTACTAGCAAGGTGTACCTAATAAAGTGGCCAGTGAGTGTATATAGATATATATTCCACTATATATGGAATATATATCTTCCCACCCACTATATATATATATATATATATATATATATATATATATATATATATATATACACACACACACACACACATCGTTTTTTCCCCAGAAACTATCAATGGTGTAAATAAAAGTGCTCAACAAATGAGGAGCGTAATATTAAGATTATATATATATATCTCAAGTAAATTCTTTATGAGACAGTACAAGCCTGTCTCATGCCATAAGCAATCATCAGCTGTCATTGACAGCTGATCATTTATATAGTGCTTTTCTAGACACTCAAAGTGCTTCACATTGAAAGGGGTAACTCATTTCAACCACCACCAATGTGTAGCACCCACCTGGGTGATGCACGGCAGCCATTTTATGCCAGAACAGTCACCACACATCAGCTTGAGGTGGAGAGGGAGGAATCAGGGAGCCAATTAGGTGGCCAGATGGAGAGAGCCAGGTTGGGAATTTTGCCAGGACACCGGGGAACCCTCTACTCTTTGTGATAAGTGCCATGGGATCTTTAATGACCACAGTGAGTCAGGACCTCGGTTTAACATCTCATCCGAAGGACGGCATCTCCTACAGCACAGTGTCCCCGTCACTGCACTGGGGCATTGGGATTTTATGTTTTTATTAGGACCAGAGAGAAGACTGCCCCCTACTGGCCCCCCAACACCACTTCCGGAAGCAACTCAGTTTTCCCGAGAGGTCTCCCATCCAAGTACTAGCCAAGCCCATACCTGCTTAACTTCTGTCATTTGGCAGAGCCAGGGTACATGTTGGTATGGCTTCTGGACAGCGATGTCAGATGTTGTTCCTGGAATCTGCTGGAGCCACTCTCCAAGTTTAGGGGTCACAGCCCCTAGTGCTCCTATTACCACTGGGAATGCTGTGAATTTCACCTACTATATATATATCCATCCATCCATTATCCAAACCGCTTATCCTGCTCTCAGGATCGCGGGATGCTGGAGCCTATCCCAGCAGTCATTGGGTGGCAGGCGGGGAGACACCCTGGACAGGCTGCCAGTCCTTCACAGGACTGACACATTCACACCTAGGGACAATTTCAGTCTGGCCGATTCACCTGACCTACATGTCTTTGGGAGGAAGGAGGAAACCGGAGCACCCAGAGGAAACCCACGCGGACATGGGAGAACATGCAAACTCCACACAGAGGACGATCTGGGATGACCCCCAAGATTGGACAACTCCGGGGTTCAAACCCAGGACCTTCTTGCTGTGAGGCGACCGCGCTAACCACTGTGCCACCATATACTATGTGTGTGTGTGTGTGTGTGTGTGTGTGTGTGTGTGTGTGTGTGTGTGTGTGTGTGTGTGCATGTATTGCTTTCCTTCACTGTCCCTCAATATGGCATCTCTTTTTTATTTTTCGTTCCGTGTCTCCTTCCTGATTTTGCCCGGGGCAAGAGCTCAAATTGAACACGTGGAGACATCACCAAGGACAGATAGGGATTCACCTTTGTACACCTACTCCTCCATACACACAAAGACATACATTATCACATGGAACCCATGGGGTAAGTCTCAAATTAAGTCCTACTCTGTTGCTGTTGAAAAATTCCTCCATCTAATAGCAGTTCACAAATAGACCCATCAGCTGCCAGGTGCAGTAGAGAGTGCTCTGATTGTGTGTACAATCAAGTAAGAGTTAATATACCAATATAGAAGGGTGAGGAGGGAGATATGTCATGATCTGAGCTCCCTACTGTTGGTATATTTTTCATGCGGCTTCATGCCTCCAAACCAATTATCTATCGACCATATCTCCAGAGAGAGACTATGCGGCAGATTGGCACAATGAAGGACACTGTGTCTTCTCCAACACCCTACTTCACTAGCACACATAAACCAACCCCCGTACACCCACCCGCGAATCTAAAATTATACAATGACCCAACCAAAGCAATGCAGATGAGCATAAGAGACACATTAACACATTCAGCAGAACGTAAGCAAATACACGTGCTTGGTTACAGGGAGATCCTGAAAATAAAAGCGACGTCCTGTACAGCCACCCCAGTCATCTGAATGGAGTCCCCTGAAAGTAATCCATTCAGATGGCTGATGTGCAAAAAATGAGGATAGGCAAGTGACAGCATGCTTAATAGCTTGGTGTCAGTGCAAAACTGTTTTGAGATTAAGTAGGAGACAGTGAGACAGCTGATGACTATTTTCTTATTTTCTTACACCAGCATCATGCAAAAAAACCAAACAAAAAATGATGTTGTGTATGGAGATAATTAAAGCAGACAGCATGAAATGATTATAGTAGATGTAATCACAGAACAAATAAAGCAGAAATACCTCAGCATATGGCACTGCTCTCATCTCCTATAGCTCACGATCACACCCACACCTCCTATAGTCTCTGCCTCTGATCGTGTGAGTTTGTGTGTGTGTGTGTGTGTGTGCACAAATGTATGCTGCGAGCTTGCGTGCATGAGTGTGTGTGCACGTGTATGTATGTTTGCTTGTGTTGTGTGCAAGTAGCAGTGCTGCGGATAAAGACATAAAGAAAGCCATACAGCTGGAACAAGGTCACATGTGCTTATTCTCCCCCTTTTTTCTTAACGGGCTTCTCTCTTTTGCTTGATCCACTTGCATGCCTCGTGCAAACCCACACCTTACTTTGAATGCAGGGCTGACGGTGCATCACATAACCTACTATGTGATGCATATTCAAATATTATATATCCTATTATATCACATATCCTATTTATGCATATCCAAATATACCTGCAATTATTAATCTAATTGAGCAAATTATTCCCTGTTCGATTTTTCATTTTCAGACAATCATCATTCACCTCGGCAGCACAGCGGGGGGGGGGGGGGCATTCAAATAAATCCATCACAACAGCCTCCAGTGAAGCCTGTGGTAGATTGATGGACATGCAGCCAGATAACTGAAAGGTTAGATTTGATTTAACATGACCGATCCGTTGGCCGGCTGCCAAGTTGTTGATTAATCCTGCAACAATAACTTGTCTCACTACAGAGAACAGGTTATGATTTCAGAGCCAAGCTAATGGGTAGCAAATACAGCCACACCACTGAGACCTTGAAAGCTGATCTATAATCAAGCAGGTGGTCTTTGCATTCTGGCTAACAGCCCATGCATGATGGTTAAAGATAACAGCTGGTAAATAATAATAATGATAATAACAATAAAAATTGTATATGTTTTCTAGATTAAAGTTTGGCCATCATCCAATTCACATGATCTGATTGTATTCGGTTAACCTTTCTATTACTGTATCCTCACTGGAGCGAAAGGCCTTGTATATAAGAAAACCATTCAGCATTGGCTGACAGCCCATCTCTATGATTAGTGTTTGGCCTCAGCCCATCTTCATGATATACAGACCATGCTGCTGTGATCACAGCCTATTTCTATCATCTCCATACTGGTGATGGTATATTCGTTTGACATGGAAATCCTTGCCAGGCTAAGCACACGTGTGCACGTGACCACACATGGAGGCCCCAACCATGATAAGTTGTTGATTCCTGTATTCGTAACCCCTTATAACCCCTTATAACAACATTAACAGGATGAGAGGGCTCCAGGGCGACCTTGAGTACTTTAAGCACCACTAACCTTTCCTTCACCCTTCCCTCCAATCTGTCCCTGTTATCATACCCCCCTCTGCTCTCTCCACCCTGCCCCCCCCCACCATCAATCAACCTTCCTTCGCCCTCTCTTTCCCTCCCCAAATTTTCTCCCTCCTGTCTCCGATGGTCCAAAATTTCCACCGGTGGAAATCCTCGCTCCCCCAGACTACCGAGTCTCCTTAAAGCCTTCTCAAAGAGCCCCCATCTAAAAATACCCTCTCTGTTGGAGCCCACATCCTTATCTGAACTCCTCACCCCATCTCCGCGCACAAACAAGTACTCCTCTAACCTGCCCCATACTCTCTTCCTCCCTTCCTCCTCCTCTCCCCTCCGCTCTATTCGGCCGAGATCTGATTCAATGATGAATAATGGATGGATGGACTTTCATCTATGGGGGTTCTTTCTCTCTCTCTTTCGCTCTCTCTCGCTCGCTCTCCCTCTCTCTCTCACCCTCTTTTTTCTCTCTCTTGCTTTCTCTGTCTATCTATCTGTCTATCGCTCTCTCTCTCTCTCGCTCTCTCTCTCCAGCAGTATCGCTGTAGTGCTAATGCAGAGCAACATGCATGGAGATGAGCCCAGGGACCTCCCACTCAGTCTGTTTGTCTGTCTGCTGCCTGAAGGGTCTCTCTCTCTCTCTCGCTCTCGCTCTCTCTCTTTCTCTCTATCTCTCTCCCCATCATTTGGTTTCAAAGTTGCTCCATATATGCCTCTTTTCTCACCGTTTTTTTTTCATCCCTTATCTCAGTCCTCTATATTTACTAATCAAACATAAAGGAGGACACTAGATATCCATGTCTTGTTCCTTCTTTTTTTTTCACCCAAATATCTTCTCTGTTTTCATTGTTGATTACCTCTGTTCAATTAGTCCTGACCTTGGGATAGCGATCCCAGGTTTGTATTGACTCTGCCTCCCAATACACTTAGCAGCCTCATTAAAGCACCAGTCAGAGCAACCACCCCCTTATGCTGCCTGGTACACTCAGGGTTATTTTAAATCCATGATAAGTACTAAAGCCAGCAATGAATTCCCCCTCCATAAGCTTTATTGTGGATATTATTGTTTTCAAGAGCTAAAAAAAACAAACAAACAAACAAACAAACATTTGAACTGAGTCACAATTCAGATAGCTGCAACTGTTTAAGGTCGTGAGGCCATGGTTGTCTGTTGTCCGTCAATGATTTTGACTGTGAAATCACCCTCAGGCGCCGTCTTCTCTTCTGGAAATACTGTTGGTCTGGACTGAAGAAACAGGCACACAAACATGTCCTCAAATAGGTCAGATGGAGAAGATAAAATGGGTTTGTCTGAGAATAGCTGCAGTACTATTAGTGTTGCTTAAAGCATACATAGTCAGAGCTGTTTTGCCTTTGCCCGTGCTTAAGGTCCTTCCTCTCATGATATTTTAGTCTCGTTCTATTTGGTTCACGGTGCTTGAGTTGAGTTTGGTTGTGCAATAACGAGTGGCCCCATTATGGAGGACAGGACAGCTCAACAATTAGCATTAGGATGCTGGTAGGAGCAGCAGCTTGTGAAACAGCCCATCAATAATGCAGGCTGGTGGGAGACCCCGGCTGCTAAACTACTGGCCTACTGAACCTTTCTGCCTGTCTACCTGTCTGCCTGTCTATCCATTTGTCGCTCCTCCTTCCTCCTTGCTCTCCTTGCTCTCCTTGACCGCCTGCTACCCTGGCACAAAGTGCCTGTCAATCTGTCTTTCAACCCACTAACAGGCTTGCTGTATACACTCCTCTCAGCCTTGCACCTTTAATGCAAAAATGCACTGAAAGTATCTTGTCTGAATCTGCATTAAACGCATTAATTGTCACGTCAGTATGCCTTGATGGTCCTACTCTGGACTTGCATTGATTTTAGAGCATAAACAGAAGACTCAGCTGCCAAAATATGGCTGATTTTATTGGTTTTTGCTGCAGCAGATGACCTGTTTGCAGGCCTGCAGCATGCCACAGAGATGTCATGTAAAGCAAGTCAAATAACGCATGCCAGTTTTTGCTTTCGGTGTGAATGGGTCTTTAGTTTTTATCATCAATGTGGCCATAGGCTGCTGTGGCTGGGGAAACAATTTGTATATGTGTGCATTCATTTATATGTATCTACTATGGATGGCCATAAACGTTGTTTCTATTTATCATACAATATATGTGTGGACTCAACTGTGGCAGGCAAAGCAGTTGGATTGTTTAAAAACCCAAATTTCAATTTTCACAGGCCTACATACAAGAGGAACACACAAGAACCTCAAAAGAACAGGATTCAATATCATGCATGCCAGGCAACACATCACAAGGTGCAACATCACACAAAAGAACCTGATGCACCTTTTTTTCTGTGGAGGAAAAAAAGGATGAATAAAAACTTCAACAATCAACATGTAACAGCCAAAAAAACCCCCCAAAAAAACCCAAAAGTCTATGAAGCAGAAATCAGAATGCTGCTCAAGGACCCTCCTGTGGGATGAGGACGGCCTCCTGCGGGGGCCAACCAGAGTAATAACAGCTGCTGTTCCATCATACACACCAGCAGAATAACAATCAGCACTATAATACACAGGCTAGCAGCCCTCAACTACCCACCCATCATGGCCATCATCAACAGCAGCGACAGACAAAATGGTTGCCGAGAAAGTGCCGACAATCGAAAATAGCAGAATAAGCACCATCTAAAAGGCACAGTGAAAACGATCTGTGGCTGTGATCTATGTTTCCGTTTTCATTAAGTAGATTAGGTAAGCAAAGCACGTGCACACACACACACAATCATGCATGCATGCATGCACGCACATGTAAACGTATTCATTAGGAAGTGATTGGAGCTAAAAGGGGTCCTGACAAAGCTGAGGGGAAAAGGTGCAACAGTGTGGAGGTTTA
This sequence comes from Lampris incognitus, assembly GCF_029633865.1. Taxonomy (NCBI): domain Eukaryota; kingdom Metazoa; phylum Chordata; class Actinopteri; order Lampriformes; family Lampridae; genus Lampris; species Lampris incognitus. Next base: position 93,074,265 of record NC_079213.1, on the reverse strand, counting down.
CTGCTCGGTTTATTGTCCTGTAATCAAAGCTGGACGGGTCGAATAGAAGGAGAGAATGGGTCTGGAAGAGGCGTGGGAACAAAGACCTGACAGACTGCATAATGGAGTTATGTGTTAGGTACAGGTGCTTGGGACTGAAAAATGATTTGCTGGGTTTGCAGTTACTTTGATCTAAAATGCAAGAGAAATACAGCAAAGCACCAAATTAAAGGACAATAAACCATGCAATTTCCATAAGAAACCATGCAATTTCCATTTGATGTCTCTGTCTGGTTCTGGTTTGGTCTCTGATGTTTAGATATGGCCTATCTCTTTATTCTGTTCTGCACTGCAGAAGGTAAGAAAATATCCACATACTGGAAATAGATGTTTGGTTTACCTGATGAAGTCCATTCTGGTCGAAACATTGCTAAATAAACGAGGGAGCTCTAATTCCAGTGTGCAAATAACTTTTTTCTTCCCATTTTCTTTTGTGTATCCACCACACAGGACCATCATCATCATCATCATCATCATTATTATTATTATTATCATCATCATTATCATCATTATTATCATCATCATCATTTTATTATTATTATTATACAAATTTCCTTTAACTTTATGCCATAATGCAACATAATAACCGGGCCCATTCCTTGGGCCTGGGGTTAGAATGAGGTAGGAGTCTAATTGATGGATAGTGTCTTTCTTAGGATATGACATGTTCCAAGTAGTGCGATCTTCTGTAGTTCTTGTATTCTGATGTTACCTGGGATCCGTTGGGTGTATTTCTCCATCCCTTTTTTTTCACAAGTCCCAGGGCTCCTATCACTACTGGTATTGTTGTGGTTTTCATTCCCCACATTTGTTCAATCTCGATTTCAAGGTCTTTATATTTCGACAGTTTTTCAGTTACTTTTGCTGAGGTGCTCCTTTCAGTCAGGATGGACATGTCGATGAGTAGGCAGCTTTTTTCTTTTTTGTTCTTGATGACGATGTCTGGTCTGTTGGCCTTTATCTCACAATCTGTCTGTATTGGCATGTCCCATAAGATTGTGATGTCATCTTTTTCTGTTTCTGTTTGGGGCTCGTGCTCGTACCATTTTTCTTTTGTGTTGATGTTGAATTCTTTGCAGATGTTTCAGTGCAGGTATGTGGCGGCCTTGTTGTGTCTTTGTAGGTATTCAGTTTTGGCCAGCTCAGGCACCCTGCCATGATATGGTCAATGGTTTCCTGGAATTGACCACATATCCTGCATGCTGGGTCTGTGCCATCTTTGAGGACTTTGCTCTGGTAGTAAGTGGTCTTGATGGCCAGGTCTTGGGCAGCGATGATAAAGCCCTCTGTTTCGGGTTTCAGCCCAGTTGTTTTGAGCCATTGGTTGGTCATATGTTGGTCTACATATTTCTCACCTACTCTTTTTGGGTATTGCCCGTGCATTTGTTTCCCTTCTCATTTTTGTTTCATTTGTTCTTGGGCGTGTTTCATTTGTTATTATTATTATTATTATTATTACACATTCTCGTATCCAGCACAGGTCCCACTCAGATTTGGATGTGCACTTGGCTATAATTTTGTATTTTTCTGTCCTGTTTTGTTCAGTTCTGTGTTTCGCCCACTCCAGCCGACAAAAGCCAAGGAGAGCAGTAGTGTAGAATTGCTCTTTGATCCAGTGAGGGAATAGCAAGAAGGCTAATTGACGAAGCCTTATCTCTCAGCAGGATACAAGCTTTTCTCTCTTCCTGCTCTGATAACAGCACAGCAACCCTCCGGACCACCTCCACACTCACTAGCTGGGGAGTCTGGCTGGACCACTGCCAGACAGACACACAAGGCATGCATGCACACGCACTAACTAGACAATGTGCACAATCAAAATGTGCATACACACAAAAAGATCACATACAAACACATACAATATCAAGCAAATACATATGGATACAGACACTAATAGCACACAGGGATGCATGTCCACATGAAAACCCACCGGCATGCAAAAATGCACACACACACATGTACACACACACAGTTTGCTGGTATCCATACATCACTATCTAAGCAGTTTGCCATTCCAAGGAATAAAGATAAACTGCAGTACATTGTACCCCTATAGGCTATCAGTCTGTTGTGTAATGAGATTGTTGGTCTCTGGGGCCTGGGATGACTGAGTTACCTTGAGACATGGCTGCAATGAGTAGGCAAGGCCTTGGCAACAAAACACATTATGATATAAAGGTGCCACAGCGTAAAAAAGCAAAAGCAAATGGGGTTTGTAAAAAAAAAAAAAAGTTGTAAGGTAGGGTGCTCACTCACAGAGTTCCTACAACCAGGCCAGAAATGTTAGATTCAGTAGATTTAGTAGATGTCATTACACTTTGTTTCTTCACAACAACAGTCGTGGCCAAGACATAGGAGATGATATAAATGTTAAAGCGAACAACCATCACTATTCATTTATTTACTTTTTGTCCTTCCTAAGAATTTACATCACCACTTCCCATTTTCCACACTATTGCTTTTCTACTGTTATTGATTCAGCTGCATAAAACATGAAAAAGGCTTCAAGGGACGTCTGGAGATTGACAGCAGGGTTTCAGGGCAGTGTAGTGGAAGCAGAGTGACCATATAGAAAGAACTGCACTAACAAAAGATTGGATAAATTCGAAATAACATGATCCGGTCATTTCATTCGACTGTATTTGTCGATCTACCCACTCGCTCACTCTTTCACTCATTCATCTCTTCTGTCAGTGGCTGTGACATTCATTTCAAATCCTGTGATTCAGCTCAGAATCCGCTCCTGGTCCCCCGAGCTGTGAGCCAATAACACCCATCCCCCAGCTCGAACACACACACACGTGTGTGTGTGTGTGTGTGTGTGTGTGTGTGTGTGTGTGTGTGTGTGTGTGTGTGTGTGTGTGTGTGTGTGTGTGTGTGTGTGTGTGTGTGAAATATATAAGGGCCCCACCCTTCATCCCTATGTGAATCATCCCTATGCACCATCAGTACCATCATTGCACAGCCCCCCCCCCTCCCGTGCCCTGCCCTGCCCTGCCCTGCCCTGCATGTAGTAGATAGCGTCACAGTATCCCTGATCCATTTGCCTGTCCATCTGCAGTGCAGCTGAATGAGCTACAGAATGAATGAGTCAACAAATTGCTTTGTGAATGAAGAAGTCCCATTGTGTGACATCCTTCCACCAGGAACTAAAGAAAAATAAGGAACTTCACAACTTAACAATACTAACACACCATTAAACAAGGCCTCAAGGCATGCATTGTGAGACACACACACACACACACACACACACACACACACGAACAAAGAACCGGACACACACACACACATTCATGCCAAAGCTGTGTGTTTATTATCCCGGGTCATTGTTCTCAGATCTCGGTAATAATCAGCAGGCTAATTGAATTAGACTGTGGCATAACTCAATCTAATGGTGGAGAAGGAGGAGCCGGGGACACAGCCAGCTGTTCTGTCTGTTGTCCTCCATTGCAGAGAGACGGCATTGTTTTAATTATAACTTACAAGAGCGTTGAGGGATGGGAGGATGGAGAGACAAAGGATCGTAACAAGGGGTGAAAGGTCACATGCAGTGACAGGGCCATGCTGATGTGCCAGTGTGCGTGCATGCGTGTGCACAACAAGCTCTTTCAATTACTCTGCACCTATCTGAAGGATTCATGAGGAGAAGAAAAGCTGCTGTATAGACGGTGAGTCTTCTGCCTGCGACCACATGGAGAGGTTCCCCGTGTCGGAGGCTGATTGGGTGAAGTGGTCTTAAACAGAAGGCAAAACGTCACTGTTCCACATAGCACACCAGCAAAGTCAATGCCACATGTTGTGAATTTGCTGAGAAAAATGCTGTCGAGCTATTTTTCAACTGACGTAGAACTAGTCAACACAGGAGGAGGCCATGATCCCCCCCCCCTTTTTTTCTCCCCAATTGTACCTGGCCAATCACCCTGCTCTCTGAGCCATCCCGGTCGCTGGTCCACCCTCTCTGCCGATCCGGGGAGGGCTACAGACTACCACATGCCTCCTCCGATACATGTGGACTTGCCAGCCGCTTCTTTTCACCTGACAGTGAGGAGTTTCACCAGGGGGACCTAGCACATAGGAGGATCACACTATTCCCCTCCCAGTTTCCCCTCCCCCCTGAACCGGCGCCCTGGTCGACCAGAGGAGGCGCTACTGCAGCAACCAGGACACACATCCACATCCGGCTCCCCACCTGCAGACACGGCAATTGTGTCTGTAGGGGCACCTGACCAAGCTGGAGGTAACACAGGGATTCGAATAGACCGCTGTGCTACCTGGACACCCAGGGGGCCACAATTTGACAAGTCTGGTGCAACACAGAGCCCATAAATTTGCAGGATCCTGCCGACAGCTTAACGTCAACTTACAATGACCAGCATCTACTTCACTCCCACTGGTCTGGAAAAACATTGACATAATACCCATGCCGGGCAGATTGCTGTAATGGTTACCTCCCTATCTGACAGCCATATTGTACGCACAGGGCCTGACAGAGCCTTTGCAGAGCTGCCTGCTCCATGCTGTGTCTGTCTGCTGTATAACTCTATCAGGTGGGGGCAGACCCACCAGAGAGGAGGGGGGGGGGTATCGAGAAGGGGCTCAGAGACTGGGTGAGCAAGTAGCTATATAACCCTGTAAATTGTCTCCCTCAGGCAAAGGAAACAGGGGAACGTTCTCTGACTACCAAAAAACGATGGATTTCCATCAACACTGGGGCAGGAAAGAGTGCATGAGAGTAAACCAGAGAGCAAGACAGCGTGAGTCTAAGAGAGAGAGAGAGAGAGAGAGAGAGAGAGAGAGAGAGAGAGAGAGAGAGAGAGAGAGAGAGAGAGAGAGAGAGAGAGAGAGAGAGAGAGAGAGAGAGAGAGAGAGAGAGAGAGAGAGAGAGAGAGAAATTCACCCTAGGATGAGATCCCTATAATTACTCCTTCACTGCAGGAGCAGATTTAATGAAATTATCAAGATTCAAATTTGATCAGCTTTGACAGAGTGAGTTCAGTGGGTGTGAAGAAAGTGCTATGGTAAGCTAGTATTTCCTAATGTCTGCTAGCCTTGGTTCTCTTGTGAAAAGCCAACAGAATCTTGGCCATAGGAAAGTAAGATAGAGTTTAATTACTCTTTATATTTGTCAGTTCTTGGTACTAGAGCTGCGCAATAATTCAATATTGTCATGTATCATCTTTTCAAGGTATTGTATCAGGATGAAGTTTGGGTATAGTCATATCGTGATGCACATTTCTGTTGTCTAAATTAATGACTACAAGAATCCATTACCTAAAATTTCTCACAATGACAGGCGCCCCAGTGGTTCACCTGGTAGAGCGCGTACCACATGAGGCTGAGTCCTTGCCGCAGCGGCCTGGGTTCGAATCCGGCCCGGGCCCTTTGCTGCATGTCATCCCCTCTCTCTCCCCTGCCTGTCCTGTGTCTATCACTATCTAATAAAAGGCAGAAAATGTAAAAGAAAAAAAAATTCTCACACTATGAGGTCTGAATTATTTGAGGGAATATTATTTGAAAACCAATTTTGGCTTGAAATTTCCACTTTAAATTAATATTTTAATAATTCTTATTTTTTATATTCTTTAATATTTTAATAATTTACCTTACATTACCAAACAATAACAAACAGTTCAATGTAATCCACCCCAGTTGAATTCTTAAATCCAGCATTTTGCATGTGTAAATGGCATCATAATATTTACCAATATTGTGAAAAGTTTCACATGGTTATCGTGATAATGATATTTTCTATATCGGCCAGTGCTACTGATGCTGTTTTTATCATATAGTTGTTCCCTCACTCCCTAAAAACTCCAAAATGACAAGGAAATTGATGAATTCAATTGCCAAAATGCGCTATTTTTGGGTTCAGTATTCACTGCTTTGGTGACATATTGTGTGCCAAAAGGATGAAAAGCAAACACATCAATATGATTGATTGAGGGATGGTAGAAAATCCCACCAAGTAAACAGCAGGTACCAGATGAGCACATGATTTATCCAAGACAAAGTAATAGTCCACTGATTGATTGAGCGATCTCTTCTCGTCTTATAAGACCTCTTGCCTATCATGCGACAGACAACTTGACAGAGTCAGAGCAGTGACCTATGAGGACGGCACAGACTGGAGACAGGAAATGATTTATCACCCATGTTGCACTCACCAGTCATGGCCCACACCTCTGGAGAACAGTGATAAGACAGCTCATATGTTATCACTGAACAGGACACTTTTCTTCGGTACATGTGACAGCTAGGATGCAGTGATACCAAAAGAAACACTGAGACGTGCTCATGCCCTCACACTAACACCCATGGAAGTATGCATAATTACATGTATAGTATACTGACCCTAATACTACACTAATACTACACTAATTCCATCCATTATCCAAACCGCTTATCCTGCTCTCAGCGTTGCAGGGATGCTGGAGCCTAGGTCCCAGCAGTCATTGGGCAGCAGGCAAGGAGACACCCTGGACAGGCCACCACACCATCACAGGGCCAACACACACACACCTAAGGACAATTTAGTATGGCTGATTCACCTGATCTACATGTCTTTGGACTGTGGGAGGAAACCGGAGCACCCAGAGGAAACCCGCACAGACACGGGAAGAACATGCAAACTCCACAAAGAGGACAACCCAGGACGACCATCAAGGTTGGACTACCCCAAGGCTCGAACCCAGGACCTTCTTGCTGTGAGGAGACCGCGCTAACCACGGTACCACCGTGCTGCCCATACTACACTAATTGCAATATTTAATTCGGCAACTGTCAGCCCTCTCTTAGCCTACTGCAGTGGAAGATAAGGTCTCTCTCTCTCGCTCTCTCTCTCTCAAATTCAAATTCAAATTACTTTATTGGCATGACGTAACAATGTACATATTGCCAAAGCAAGGGTTTAAACATTGAAAAAGCTAAACATTAATTGGAAAACATTACTTAAAACAAACATACTACAGCAAAGAAACAGTACAAAACAAAACGATTATACTGTCATTGAATATAACAGCAACAACGTGTGTCAGGTGACTGTCACTCACTGCCCCTCACTTTATGGCAGGCAGCAGCATAGACGGCTGCTAACTTACAGCTCTTTGGGTCTTCAAAGGTTAATTGGTCTTTTTTGTATTTTTAGTATTAGTGGGTATTGGCCTAATTCTGCCCTGTGTGCATCGTTTGTTGCTTTCCTCTGGACATGTAGGAGAATCTTACAGAACCCTGCATGCAAGGTCTCAATAGGGTGTTTATCCCCTTGAGTAAAGTCTTGTTTTGTAAGTGGACCTCACACCTCACTGCCATGGAGAGCAATTGGTTCAATAACACAACTCAATTCATTCTAACCAAATTCGAACTGGTATTTCTGTTTGTATATATATATTTTTATGGCGTAGAAAGCCCGGTGTGCTTTCCCCCTCATCTCATGAACTGCTCCATTAAAATTAAATATACCAATGTAACCCCCAATGTAATTCCCTTCGTCACATGACGGCAACAGAGTTGGGCTGGAGTTGAGCTGAAAATATATGACCACAACATCTATCTGGTCATTTTTTGCCGGAATTGAGTTGTATTCAAAATAAATGGGCCTGCAGCAGCTACCCTGAATCCAGAAGACTGGTGTGGTTTCTGCACGCTATAGCCAGGAAAAAAGGAAAAGGGGTTTACATTTGGTATCTTCTCTCTCTCTCTCTCTCTCTCTCTCTCTCTCTCTCTCTCTCTCTCTCTCTCTCTCTCTCTCTCTCTCTCTCTCTCTCTCTCTCTCTCTCTCTCTCTCACACACACATTTTTGTACTTCTATCTTTGTGAGGACCTCCCCCATCAACTTTGTTCATTGCCTAAATGTGAACCATCAGAACTACTACATGCTAAACCCAAACACTTCTCCTAACCTTAACCCAATCCTAAATCTAATCTTAACCCTAAAACCAAACCCTAACCCTACAATTGACCCTTAAAGAAGTGAGGACCAGCCAAAATGTCCTCTCTTTGCAACACTGTCCTCACTGTAATGGTTAAAAACTCAAATTGGTCATCAAAAACCTAGAAGTACAAGAAACTACACACACACACAAAAGAAAACATCTTATATAGCTCAACCTGGCACACGTGTACACACACACACTGACAGAGTTCAGACACTCATGCATCCAGACACTCATGCAGCCAGGCTCAGTGACGGCCGATAACATCTCTTTCACCCCTGGACAGAATCACATCACACGCCCCTCCACTTAAAGCTCGCTCAGCTGGAACTGAGCTCAGAGAGAGGCAGCTCTGCAAGGGCCATGTCGCAGAACCCAAGAAATGTATGCCTGCACAAATATGTGCTCATCGTCTCACACACACACACACACACACACACACACACACACACACACACACACACACACACATACTTATATCATCAAAAATATGTCATCTAATGCACCCACTGTAGAGTTAAGCAGGGCCATATTTCCAGAGAAATCAAATGTTTCCCATGCAGTCACAGTCTCAGCACACTCCGACACGCTAACACCAAACAACTACCCCTATTTTCTGCAGCCGCAGTAAAATTTGTTTACTCGCATTAACATGTTTTTACCAAACCGTTCAATATGGGTTTCTATTTTAAACCGTTTATGTTCTGTCCCATGTCTCACGCAGCCCTTTAACAGTCTGATGCCAAAGATTAATTATAGCCAGCTTCTTTCCTGATCTCAGCCTGCCCTGTGCTGACCGCCAACACTGGGCCAAGCGGCAACACTAGTGAGTCCACACTGATGATAGATACTCCGTTGGCGAGTCATTCCTAGCATTCTGTTTAGCATTGTGGTTAATGCGTCAAGACAAATTCAGACAGTTCGACGGACCAGTTTTCAATTTCAGTTTTTAATCACAAGACACTAGCACCCATTGTATTGTCCTCCTATGTGCCAAATGCCACCCATTCCTCAAAGCGGATTAAAACAAATGCTGGATAATTAATTACAAATACTGCACTGCATGACTGGGGTCTGTTTTAGGTAAGTGGTGAGGCCTAATGGTAATGATATAAACCTATATTTAGTAAGACGGAGCGTTGGTATTCTGGGGACGCCCAGGACTGAGGACACTGGGTACAGTAATGTGTGTGCATGCGTGTGTGTGAGTGTGTGTGTGTGTGTGTGTGCTTATGTCTGGGTCTGTGTGTATTAATGTTTGTAGGGTGTGTTTGTTGTGTGCAGACATGGAGTTTCCTTACCTTCTATGGACGGCGCTTGGTCCTGGGCAGCGTACAGCATGTCCTTGAATGCCTGATGAGAGAAGGAGATACAGCGTTACTGTGTGCAACCACTGACCCTGGCAACCTGCGAGGATCTAGCATCCAAAACAGCCTTAGAGATGCTGACATACTTGCACTGACACCTTGGGTAAGACTCGTAATAGTATGACAGTATGACACCCCGTGTCACGCTGTTCAATAGTTTGATCGCCACCTCTGTGGGTATACTCTACTGGCAAAAAAATACAACTTATTTTGTTCTAATTTTGACATTAACACATTTCAAGTGCATGTCCATTCCTCTAGGGTCCAAGAGCTCATTACTGATCGTAATCCTTTAGCATTTGTGAAGCAGATCTGGAACCTAAACCATCAACTCTTGCAAGGGAGTCTGTCTTTGCAAGCCTTTAATGTTGAAGTCTGACATAGTTTGATGGTTTGCTGCATGTTTTTTTGTGGCATGAATAACTTGAGTCATCGATTAGGATGGGAGTCTGACACACTCCCTAGCCTCGTCTTTCTCTTCCTTCTTCTCTTCTTCCTCTGGGTGTTGTCAGTTGGCAGTCGACAGCAATGGTTGTACTCCCGCTTTTTCTCCCCCAATTGTATCCGACCAATTACCCCACTCTTCCGAGCCATCCCGGTTATTCTCCACACCCTCCGCCGATCCGGGGAGGGCTGCAGACTACCACATGCCTCCTCTGATACATGTGGAGTCGCCAGCCACTTCTTTTCACCTGACAGTGAAGAGTTTCGCCAGGGGGACATAGTGCATGGGAGGATCACACTATCCCCCCCCCAGTTCCCCCTCCCCCCTGAACAGACGCCCTGATCGACCAGAGGAGGCGCTAGTGCAGCAACCAAGACACATACCCACATCCGGCTTCCCACCTGCAGACACGGCAATTGTGTCTGTAGGGATGCCTGACCAAGCTGGAGGTAACACCGGGGTGTTGATAGGGAACGGAAAAGACCACTGTGCCACCCAGACACCAGCCATGGTTGTGCCTTTTGTTGGTGATTATAAAAATGGCAGATTGAATGACAGGACAGGACCAGCAGATCCCACAGCAGAACATTTTGCTTTTTCCTCCCACCTTTTTTTCCATTATTTTTGAGGAGGAAGGTCTAGCGGTGCTGTTTTCAAGGTTTTATTTGGTAGATTTTCTCTTGTTTGGTTTGTTTAGGAGCCTTTCGCTTTATCAATCGATCTCAGACTCTGGTCAGCCTTTCCTAATGTTATGGACTGGTTGAGTTGTAGTTATGGCGTTATCAAGGATTTGTATGCATACATCTGTGGGAGTAAATACAGGGTGATTTAGTGTAACTGACAGGTCTACGCACATCAGTGTGAGGTGCTGGCAAATCCATTCATAAGCTTCATACCTTTACAACACGGTTACAGTAGCATTTGAACTTTGTGAAGCCTTCCAAGAGGCGCCAACCACACACTCAATCTCCGTAAGAGCCACACAGCTGTTAACACAATGAACTCACACGGTAGAGTTTTATTATCTACTTGTGTTCAACATAAACTACCTATACCACACATAGCACTTGTCCGCAAAGGACTATAAAATGATATTGCCAAAAATGTGTTTGAGAATATTTGGAAAATATCTGGATCCACCACAACCATGATGATGGTGACAAGATTTTAGAGCCGTGGCAGGATAATCATTGGCATCAAGGACCTCTGAAATTAATGATGGTAGTTAGTGCTGCACGATTTGGTGAAAAAGTCATATGGCGATTATTGTGGACAATATTGTGATTCGCGATTGCAATATAATAAATTTAAACATATACAAATAATACAAATTTGCCGTGTTGCCGCGACATGTAGCGACTTTCATTTATCGCTGAGCTTGAATCCAAAATACTTAAACTTAAAAAAAAAGTAAATAATTTTTTTAACATTAATTAATTGAATTAATTAAAGTGATAGCAGGGCGAGGGTTGGGATACATGCATTTTCCCATCTTTGGAATTAAAATAGCTGAGACAGACAGAGAGACAGAGACACAGAGACAGAGACAGAGTGAGAGAAAGGGAGAGCAAGAGAGAGAGTGAGTGAGAGAGAGCGAGAAAGGGAGAGAGACGGAGAGAGAGACAGAGACAGAGAAAGGGAGAGAGACGGAGAGAGAGACAGAGACAGAGAAAGGGAGAGAGCGACAGAGAGGCAGAGAGAGACACACAGAGAGCAAGAGAGAGACACACACACACAGAGCGAGAGAGAGAGACAGAGAAAGAGAGAGAGAGAGAGAGAAAGGGAGAGAGACAGAGCGAGAGAGAGACAGAAAAAGGGAGAGAGAGACAGAGAGAGAGCGAGAAAGGGAGAGAGACAGAGAGAGAGAGAGAGAGAGAGACAGAGAAAGGGAGAGAGACACACAGAGAGCAAGAGAGAGAGACACACACACAGGGAGCGAGAGAGACAGAGAGAGAGACAGAGAGCGAGAGAGAGAGACAGAGAGAGAGAAAGGGAGAGAGACAGAGAGAGAGAGACAGAGAAAGGGAGAGAGCGACAGAGAGAGACACACACAGAGACAGCAAGAGAGAGAGACACACACACACAGAGCGAGAGAGAGAGAGAGAGAGAGAGAGAGAGAGAGAGAGAGAGAGAGAGAGAGAGAGAGAGAGAGAGAGAGAGAGAGAGAGAGAGAGAGAGAGAGAGAGAGAGAGAGAGTAGTTAGATGAGGTTTGACCTACCTTGTCAGAAATGAGTAGAAAATAGAAACCAACAGAAAACCACCTGCTGGTTCATCTGAGCATTTGTCAGAGAAAGTAATGAGAGGACAGTCGAACTGAAAACTGTCTCTCTCTGTGACAAAAGCTGTCTTCAGACTGAGCTCTGTCAGAGCAATGGTAGGAATCAAATATTAAAACCGATTTCTAATTTATTTCCAAAGGTCTTTCAAATAATGAAATAAAACTGATCAAGTTGATGAGTGCAGGTTATTCAGAGCATATCACCGGAATATTCACCCCTCATGCAAATCCGATTAACTTTCATTTGTCATTTAAATCACATGTTAATTTCTTGAGAGTGTCAGACTGTGGCTTCCCGACAAACTTATAGCTTTCCTGACTTTAGTCTATACAAACATAACAAGCAATTCGCTTAACAGACCTGCCTGTGAAACCTGCTGCTCTTCTAACAATATGAAATGGGAATAGGAAAGTGTGGTCAGCAAGCCTGTGTGTGGGTGAGAGCCACTCAGAAACCACCGTGGGCTTTTATCATTCTATGTATCCCTGCATACAGAAATGGCGGTGCACTGTTTTCCGATCCGCGTGACTCTGTGAATCATACATACGGCGAGGCTCCGAGGCCAAGGTCTCGCATCGGCAGCTTGCATTGTTTCTGTATTATCTGGTAAAGACCTGAGGAGACCAACCCGCACACACACTTTATTTTGAAGCAGGGGCTGCTCCGTATTAAACTCAGGCATGTGCAGATGGTGCTGACTAATAGCTGGGAAAAAAAGAGAGGTGGGCACTTATCAAGATGGAGGCACTGCCACAGTGACGGTAGTGATGGGAAGAGAGGGCAGGGTGGCTCTTCAGGGAATAAGGATGAACCTGCACTGCAGGCCTGGCAGTAAACAGTGATGAAACCTGTAGACAATAACCCAAGGCCAAACCTAATGGGAGTATCAACTGGAATGCTCATTCATGATGTGATTATGGAGACCATAAACTCCAGCATGTACCGCAAGAACCACATCTGCATCCAGCCACTGTCCAGCAGACTGGAAACTATGGATGGATTATTTAACCTTTTAAATTGATGTTATGTGTCGAGCGGGGGCTTAAACAAAGTGTTTGCTTGCCAGGCGATCAAATCTAAGATGCTTGAGATCCTTTTCCACACGCTCGAGATGAGCGCGGAGCAAGCGCTACCCAACTAGCAGAGCCCCATTCCTTAACTTGAAGAGACCTCTGGACAAAATGCGATGTCAAATGTGAATCAGGCAAATCCCTCGCTTTGTGTCTGAGAGGATCCCTGAGTGATGGAGGAAGGGTAATGAGAGGAGGAGAGGGTGAAAAGAGGAGAGCAGCAGAGGAGGGGTGCAGAGGGCAGGTCTGGGCCGGGACCAGATGTCCTCCCAGTGGGGGAGGGAGGATGAGGTGAAGGATGGAGGGAAGTAAGGGGCGGGGGGGGGGGACAGGGAATTCTCAGCAGTTGCCATGCCATCCCTGGTGTATACATAATGTCCTTATTGTAAAACATGTCAGCAAACAGCAGATTCGTGCTACAGAATATAGACAGCTTCAGCACTGTTGTGCATTTTCTGCGATTAAGCTCGTTGGGATTGTTGTGAGAAATCACACAAAGCGAATGAAACAAAAAAAGAAGAGGACAAAGCGTAACCTTTGGACTGAATCAACAATCAATCACTGAAACCTTTTATGTGTGGCATGCGGGGACCTGCCTTTGATCCAAATTGATCGAAATAATATCAGCTCATTCGTTAGAATTGTAAATGTGAGCCGGCACGAGCGTCTTCCTCCTCCCGCTCGCCTGAAACCACAGAAGTGATTAGACTGCAGAGGTAAAAAACATAAGGGGCCTTGTTCTCCCTCACCCCCCCCCCTCCTCTCTCCCCCGGTTTTGTTAAACACGGCATCTACACGTCTAAGTATGCCAGCCACATCCCCAGATTGATGCGACGGGTTGCATACTGATTCAAAGATTCAAAATGATTCAAAGGCTCAAAAGGTTTACTCATCACATGTTTCACAATAAAGCAGTGAAATGAGTCTTTTTTCTTGGTAAATTCAGCAACAGGAAGCAACAACATTTTGACGTTGTTGTGCAACAACATGTGCAACAACAGAACATGTGCAACAACAGTAAAAGTGGAACGTCAATAAAATAAGAATAAAATACAATACAATAAAATTTGAAAAAAAAAGTTAAAAATCCAGGGAGTATACAGAAGGTAGAGCCCATGCATGACATTAATTTGCTGTACAGATATAAGTGTGCAAATAGTCTGCATGAGTAAAGTGTAATGTGTCGGAGGCAAAGTGGCAGTAGTGCCAGGTTCTTATCATGTATACACAGTACACACAGTGTGAGTTACAATTTCTGTTATTTGGTGTTAAATGCCCTCGTGGCCAGGAGAAGGAATCTCCTTCTGAGTCTCTCTGTGTTGGCCTTGTGGCTGCAGAGATGTCTGCCTGACCACAACGGCTGAAAGAGTCTGTAACTGGAATGATGGAGATCCATAATAATCCTTCTAGTCCTGGTCCTACACTGCCTGGTGTATAAGTCCTGTAGAGGGGTGGGTGTAGAACTACATCCACCCCTTTACAGGACTGTGGTAGAGGCAAGTCAATGTCCATCTACCTCAGACATGTATGTAAGTAACCTGCTAACATCTATTTCAGCATCTCTGATATATTCTCTGCACCATTGCACTTTATCACCTCTTATTTCAACTGTACATAGTCAATCCTTGTGTATATATCTGAAGATTGTTGCGTTGTAGTGTTGTCATTCTACGTTAAGTACACTGAGAGAGCCATGAAACCGGAGTCAAATTCCATGTATATGCAAACCTACATGGCCAATAAACCTGATTCTGATTCTGAAGTTTGCCCCCGTACAATGTCAACCCTCTTGAGTGCAGTTAGCTGATGAAGACAGTAAGATTACCAAACAGATCTGACAGACAATGACTATACTCACATTTTTTTATTCACAGCTTTGCTAAATCTAAAGAAAAACAGAGATATCTCCATTATGCATATCTACCAACCAATTTAAAATTCCTTGTCTTCAGCAGCAGCCCCTCATTCTCTGGGGCATATTGTTATAGCCTTTAAAGAAAGCCCCAAAAGACGCCCAATAGACCTAAACACTCAATCACTGTGTCAATGCTTCCAAACGGAGTGTGTCACTGACTTAAGGCTGTTTTTGCTGGCACAGCCACTTTGCCACATCCGTCACATCTGCATAGAATGAACAGACCAACAGCGTTTTCCACACAATCGCGTGCTGTAAAAATATGAAGGTCAGGACAGGCAATGAGATGTGGGCAGCAGGTTAATTAATCCAACCGGCTCATAAAAGCATGGGGAACACAAAAAGCCAGAGTCAATTTCTATAAAGACAGCTGTTATTCTCTAGCATATGCTAGAAATGTGCCCACGGGCTGCTGTGGAAGTCCCAAAATTTTAAGCCCAAATTGAACTGCGGGGAGTCCTGACATACTGCTGCGCTGTCGGCACATATTTGAGAGAAACACTTCAGAAAATCCAGATTTTTTTTCCCTTGTCAATATTTGGAGTATACAAGGAATGATTTCTCACAATATCATTTAAGGGACAGGGAATCGTGTTATATGTTCACTCAGTATTACTTTGTAATATTAAAAAAAAAAAGAACAGGGCCACAGTGGCCAATGCAGCACCAATGAAGGACAGATGAAGGATAAATAGGACATGGGGGACTCGTGTGCTGGCTGACACTGTGTGTGATTCCACAATAAGGTATTGAATGGTGGAAATGGCATAGTGAATGGCATATACTGGTGTAGTCTGATATGGTGTTGGTTATTTTTCTTTCACGGACCCAATTTCCCAGTGGTCCACTGGCTTTCTGAATATGACCAACTTGCTGTCCTTGTCCTCTGACTTGTTGCATACTGCACATGTTTATCCCCTATATTTCAGAGCCTTGAAGAAGATATCCATCTCATCTAGCTGCTAGTCATCTCTGTCTGTGTTGAGCAGTCGAGGCACACACATGCACACACACATGCCCACACACACAAACACATGCATGCACGCAGCATGCTCTCTCTCTCACACACACACACGTGCTCACATGCTCACACACACAAACATGCACGCACGCACACACACACACACACACACACACACACAAACACACACACACATTGCTGTACATTTCTAAGAAGGTACCAAATGAAATGCTGTACCATCTGTTTCAGTAGGATGCAAATTCTCTTGCTCTGCACAACTGAGATGAGCGATACACTTGTAACACAATGTGTTCGTTGTTTGTTTTACCAGTGTATTTTCTATGTGGTTCAACGTTGAAAACAAAGGTTGCATAACCATATTAATAAATGACTAGTGTTTCATTCATGTTAAGTGGACGTCATTTTCTTTCTTTCAGTTCCTTTTAGCTACTTTTTCAGCAAGCATACATTAATACCACACCTTTTCCCAAATCTCAAACATTACAGAGTAAGCGTTTAAGAGTCAAAATATATAACACTTTTCAGACAGCTTTTCAGACTGATGTTTAAAATCTTCTCATATATGTCTAGCAATCGTATCTAATGTCATTAAAATAAAATATCTGCAGCACTTTCCTGCAGAGGGCGATGCTTTTATTTATACTTGCTGTGGAAAAGTAATATAGACTAACGCTGAGATGAAACGACATTGATTTCTCAACATTTATTCAAGATTATAATGCTGATAACAATGCTACAAAACAACCAGACCAAACGCTGAGCGGAAGGAAAATCCATCACCATCCATCTCAGGTCAGCATTTGAGCGTCGAGCCAAAGACTGGAGGTGTAAAATGGCTGGTATGGCCGTGCATCTGTCCCCCAGTCTCACAATGCGTCAGTTTGTACATACAAACACCCCAGATACTGTATGCATACCTTAGATTTGAATTCAAATAAAACTGTGCCGCTGTTCTACTCGACATCTAACGCATTCACCATTAATCTGACATTATTTGTTCCTTGCAGTTCCCATTTACTTGGATTTTCATTCACACTAAGCACAACACATAATTCATTAACACCTTCAAAAACTGTGCAGATCCCAAATTACTGTTGTAGCAAACATCCACTTTTGTAGTCCTCTTCAAGACCAGACCAGATCATATTTTCACAATGGAAACATTGCGATGAGTTGCTGCTGAGGCTGAGGAGAACTGGTCTTTGTCTATAATTCATAGAGCTAAATGGAAAGCAGCAGCCTGTCCTGTCACTGCATGTTTGCACTCGAGCTCTCAAGGTGAACCAGACAGAAGAGGGGTACGAAAAATGAAAAACACTGTAAAAGACGTTGCCCAACAAACACCCCGTGTGTACACTACAGTTTCCAGATGCTCTGTCCAAAACTACATAGACAGCCATGCAGCAGACAGAGTATATGTTCCTGGACTGGGATTAGCAGGGGGATTTGTCGAGGCAGCCCCTGCTACTTACTGACCATTTAAATCACCACATCTGCATCTATCACATCCACTTGTAAATGAAGTATCACCGGTTACTATTGCAATTATGATAACAAGGGAAAAGTACAAGGGGCTTTTCACAATTTGCCCCCAATAAAAGCTCATCCTTTTGTTCAATTGATTTGCAAGTCAATGGCCAAAAATGTTTTATTTGAATTAAAAAAACAAATGAAGCAGACAACTGGTATAGTTTTTCAGGTGTCATTTGTGTGCAAAACAGATCATTGCAGCCTGATAACAGAAAAAAACAAAACTGAGGAATGTAATGAACCTGCATGTGTGAGGTCATTTAAAATGGGGTTTTATAATAATCATAATATAGAAATAGTAAAACATGTAGGCCAGCAGCACAATAAAATGTGTTCCATGTGTCACTTGGGTTTTGTAGATATTGGGCAAAAAAAAAAGAAAGAAGAAAAACATTTTACTCATTTCAAAAGTTAGAATTATTCAAATGTGTCAAGAAAAGAAAAGAAAGAAAGAATCCCCCCACCATACTTCAGGTTCCGTCAAAAGAGATAAAACCCACCGCTGTGTACCTGCTAAGCACGGCTGGTTACAGCTGCAGTGTGTCTGCCCTCCGTAAACAAAGGGACAGCCCTCATCTCTGATAGAGCTCTTATCTGGCAGCCTGACCAGACTGCTCTGAGTAGTATAGCAAGAGTCACTGGACTGGGAAACCACTCAGAAATACTTGTTTTGAACTAAAATCCCAACACCGATTCTCCTTTTCCCCATGACCTCTTAACAATCAAGGGAATAAAGGAGAAGCTTTTACGAATAGTTTCCACATGACAAATCACTAAAAAAAAAAAAAAAAAAATCGGGAGGCAAAAAAAATAAAAATAAAATAAAAATAAAGCTTGTGTTGATTTTTACCTCATATTGAAGATATTGTTTCCTCCACTCTGGGGTGATATGGGACGCGAGATGCTCCGCGAATTTCATTTTGCCGGAACAACGATATCCGCCCCCCTCCTCAAAGCTCCGTTAATCCCGGGTGCGACAGCGACTGTCCCCCCCCCTCCCTCTCCCCGGCCTGCTGACGCGCCTTTGGAGGTTTCGGTCAACTTGCCGCCTCCAACTCCCACTTCTGTCTACTCCCGACGAATGACTGCGCTCCGCACGGACCCCGTCCCGCATACTATGTCGCCGGAGGGACGGCAAAGTTGCTCCCCAGCGACCTCCCTTCCGTTTTCTTTAACCGCTGGTTTGATGAGGATAATGGTAATAATAATAATAATAATAATAATAATAATGTTAGTAATAGTAAGGGGAGCCTGCAAGAATTCCTTAGCGACTTTCCGCCGTCCCTCCCCGGGCAGATCTGCGGACTCTGCGCTCCACCATCGCTTTGAGCCGCGGCGTGGTTGCGTCAGCACAGTGCGCTCGTAACCCCCCCCCCCCCCATCCGCGAAAACAGTTTGGTCTGTCTTAAATGTCTGGAAATGTTTAATCGTCGCATACAATATGTGACACATACAATACGTAACGTCCTATATCTATAATGACAGACCTGTAGAACGTTTTTGTATTCTCAGCTGATAATAAGTAACTTTCAACCGTTATTATGGATCTCTCTCTCTCTCTCTCTCTCTCTCTCTCTCTCGCTCTCTCTCGCTCTCTCTCTCGCAATTATTTGAAGTAGAATATGACAGCATTCAGACAAATGTATCAGTTTTACTATGCTCTAGAAAATGGCAGCGAGGGTCAGAGAAAATTGGATGCGCCTTTACAATAAACCGGCTTTAAAATCCAAGGCCGACAAAAACCAAGTAATCTATGATCGGGAGATAAAGCCCTGGAGGAGAGAGAAAAATTGCATAAAAACGGAGGGTGAAAATTGCCATTGTTAAAAGTTCAGCCCGTGGTTTAACGAGAGCATCGTTATGTTTATCTGTGCTCCAAAGTGGGCTGCGTCGCTGAGGTTCCCCATACAATTGGGTAGGTAAACCATAGACAGAATAATGACAGGGGCATCTCAAGTTCACGTTCTTGATAACTCTGAACAGCTGGTCAGTTTTCCAGACCCGTAACAATTCCCTTTTTAATTTGCTTTTTTCTCTCTCTCTATTTTTAGGCCAAGTGTTAGTGTCAACATTTTGCAAGGCTTGAAATGTGTGAACTGATACAAGCTAAATTTGTATTCATTCTTTCATTCATTCATTCATTCATAAAATAATGGAATTTTAATTTTGATTTTTTTTCTGTTGATTTTCTTCTTGAAAATTCCGGTGCCCTAATTTGTCATTTACCTCGACTTTAATTTAGACCCACGTTGTGTTATAACGAGGCTCTCTTGCGCAATTAGCAGTAACGACTGCAACGGAGCTGAGTGAGCGGGGACACCTGAGCCTTGTGCCAACAGTGTCATCTAGTGGAGACCCTCTGCTCATGCATTTTGCTACCTGTATATTAATAGCGGTTTTATTTACATTTTCAGTGGAATAACCTTTTGCACCAAATGCCTTCAGTTACGACTGGCCTTTATGTAAATTATGATGTTAATGGTACAGAAGCAGCAGAATTTGACTTAAGACGTCACGAAATTGTTCGACGGCACTCAAATTAAGGACAAGGTTTAAAATCGAATTATACCCTAAATCCAAACGTATATCATGGGTAGGCACCACGGAAAGCTAACGAAAACTGACGTACTCACACAACACAGAAAAATGAAGCTTTTGGTTATCTTATCACGCAGGGTCCTAAGAAAGTCCGTTAAATGTTGGCTAGAGTTTAAATTAATAATGTTGGAAATATGACGATTTAGTTACTTTTGGAGAATCAAAGAATATTTGAAAGACTGGCCCTTTTCTGTTGATCCCAAGAATTGACTGAAAACACAGGTCAGTTTTCATCCACCATTTGACCAAATGTTTGCTACACACGATCAATAAGAGCGGAGATAAACTTTTTTTTTCTTGACTAAAACGATTTTTCGAGGGTGATACAAGCGGTTTATTTCAATTTGCTCAGGCTAAATCGGACGTAAATACAATTTATTGGAAAAGCACAATCCACGAGAACCTTTATTTACAGTCGCAGTTTCTGACGGTGGTTTTAATGGACTGTACCAATGACGGACCAACCATAGAAACAAATCCGACTTCACACGAAAAAAAAAAGGGATTGTCAACGTTAGTCCAAGGATTAAAGCGCCTGTTATTTGTTCTCTAGCTCTCTGTGAGGACGGTTAACTAACGCCCAAGGTTTTTTATTCGACGTCTACGACGTCCAGGAATCGTTGACACTACAAAACAAATAAATAATGGCATCTCGGTCGCCGTCGTCCTCCCCAGGTTCAGCGACGGGCTCGGGTACTGATCCAGCTCGGCCTGACACGGGAGAGCCTCTCGGCGGAGCAGGTTCAGATTCCGACTCGGATTTGGGTCTTGCGAAGTTTGACTATAGTGCAGTTGACGTTGGGTACCGACTGGAAGGGGAGGAACTTGAACAGGAGTTTGAGGTAGCGGCGGACCGTCTCCGGGGTCTGGTTCAGACGGCCAGCAGGGACCAGTTGTTGTACCTGTATGCTCGTTATAAACAGGTGATTATCACATCCAGCAGCACTGTGGCTGCGTAGGCCCATCTCGCTCTGTTGTACTGTACGGAAAACTGACGGAGCGGCCATCTCATCACTTCTGATGGCATTTACATGTCACTGACAATTTCTTTGTATATATGTGTGTGTGTGTTGTGTGTGTGTGTGTGTGTGTGTGTGGGGGGGGGGGGGTTATATGATGATATAAGTTGATGATAGGTGAAATATATGTGCTTATTCACGCACTGTATTATCCTCCATAGAGAAATGATGTTGTATTCTAAAAAAACTGCACCACCCACGCTACATACAACATAAAATAAGGAAAACATTCATTATAAGAATTGAATAAGATGGCAGTTAGGCGAACGCTGACTGTAGTATATTATTTTCACGATAATAATAGATAAAAAGACTCATCAAAATGTGTTTCGCTAATGCAAGCAATTTACCCCCACTGTTCACAGGTCAAAGTTGGAAAGTGCAATACATCAAAGCCTGGCTTTTTTGACTTTGAAGGACAGAGAAAATGGTATGTGCCATCTTTTAATGATCTATCTTAGGGAATATGTTAATGTAAATCTTTTCAGCATAGCTCATCCTAAACTGGTTCTAGTTTCCCCTTGGGAAAAATGAATTACATTACAAAAACATGGTGCCAGAAAGTTTGGGAACCCTTTAGAATTTTCTGTATTTCTGCATAAATTTGACCTACATTGTGATCAGATTTTCATCAAAGTCCTAAAAACTAGATTAAGCGAACCTAAAAAAAAAAAAAAAATTACATAAAAAATTCATTTATCTTTGTTGGAAAAAGTATGTGAACCTTGAGCAGCAGTAACTTCAACCAAACATTTCCAGTAATTGTTGATCAGTCCTGCACATCTACTTGGAGGAATTTTGGGCCATTCCTCTTTACAAAACTGCTTCAACTCAGTAACGTTGATACCCTTACATGAACTGCTCTCTTCACAACATTTCTAATGTGTTATGGACTCGGCCATTCCAAAACATTATATTTCTTCTGTTATAACATTCATTGGCAGACTGACTTGTGTATTTAGGGTTGTTGTTTTGCTGCATGACGACCCACTTTCTATTGAGCTTCAGTTCACACACTGACACCTTAACATTCTCCTGTAGAATTCACTGGTACAATCCAGAATTCATAGTCCCGTCAATGATGGAAAGTTGCCCTGGTCCAAAGGCAGCAAAGCAGCCCCAAACCATGACACTGCCACCATCGTGTTTCATAGTTGGGATGAGTTTCCTATGTTTGAATGCAGTGTTGCATTTTTGCCAAACATGATACTTCTCTTTGAAACCAAAAAATTCTATTTTGGACTCTTCTGTCCACAGAGCATTCTTCCAATAGCATTCTGGCTCATCCACATGGTCTTTAGCAAACTTTGGATGGGCAGCAGTGTTCTTGGAGAACAGTGACTTCCTCTTTGCTATCCTGCCATGCACACCATTCTTGTTCAATGTTTTCCTAAAGATAGATTCATGAACACTGACCTTAGCCAATGCAAGAGAGGCCTGCAGATCATTAGATGTTACCCTGGGGTTCTTTGTGACCTGCTGGATTATTATTCGCCTTTCTCTTGGCGTGATTTTTGTTGGATGACCGCTCCTGGGGAGTAACAATGGTATTGAATTCCTTCCATTTGTACACCAGCTGCCCAGCAGTGGACTAGTGGAGACCAAATTCTTTTGAATTAGCTTTGTAACCTTTTCCAGCCTAGTGAGAATCAACAACTTTTTTTCTTAGGTCCTCAGGAATCTTGTTTGATTGAGGCATGGCACACTTCCACAAACATGCATGGTGAAGATCAGACTTTGATAGTGAAGACCCAGGTTTATGTTCTTTCAATAGGGCAGAGCCTGCCGAACTCACACCTGATTGTCATCCCATTGGTTGAAAAACCTGACTCCAACTACCCCTTTAATCCATGGCTTGAACTAATAATCCTAGACGATCACATACTTTCTCCAACAAAGATATTTACTCTTGGATCATTTTGCTGAATAAATAAATGAAAAAAAATGTGTTAATTGGGTTCTCTTTCTCTAGGTTTAGGGCATAGATGAAGAGCTGATCACATTTTAGGTCAAATTAATGCAGAAACACAGAAACGTCTTAAGGGTTCACAAACTTTCTAGTGCCACTGTAACTCATTTATCAGGATACCCATAGATGGATGACCGAACGGGTCTACCTGGGCACAGGCCCAGGGACCGAAAGGGTCAGGGGGCCCTAAAACCAGAGCTTCTCCATAAAGTTGCTGTTATTAGTAATTTCATTTGTTGCAGCATAGTTGAAGGACTGAGTCATTCAAGTCAATAACCAGCTTGCCATCACTGGTGTTTTAGGCTATGGATTTGTTAATATTAAAGGTGGCTTTAACTGATATTATATCCATGGTTGAAAGAGGTGTATTTTATTAATGTATTGTTTGGTTTAATCAAGCCTATCCGTGCCACTTGGGGGCTTTTCTCACATAATCTGTCTATGAAGATACCAGTTAATCTGAAACAAAAAAGACACGGATTTGTGTGTGTGTGTGTGTGTGTGAAAAAGACAAAGATTTGTGTGTGTGTGTGTGGGGAGGCACATATACACTTTCACATTTGTATTTTTTTGAGTATATGATGATGATAATAATAATAATAATAATAATAATAATGAATAATAATATTAATAATAATAATAAACCCTGTGATGGCCTGGCAGCCTGTCCAGGGTGTCTCCTCGTCTGCCGCCCAATGACTGTCAGGATAGGCTCCAGCATCCTACGACCCCGATTGGGATAAGCGGCTTGGATAATGAATGAATGAATGAATGAATGAATGAATGAATGAATGAATGAATATTAATAATAATAATAACTTTACTTATATAGCACCTTTCCAAAACAATGTTACAACGTGAATAACAAAGAAATAAAACCAGGCAAGGCAAAAATAAGAATAAGACCAAATAAGTAAGAGTAAAAATAAAAACAGTGTAAATAAATAAAAACAAATATCAAACATTTGTGAAAGCTTTCATGAAAAGAAAAGTTTAAAGATGAGATTTAAAAGAAGCTAGAGACTTGGTAAGTCTTAGTTCAACAGGAAGAGAGTTCCATAGTGTGGGGGCTCTAACAGCAAAAGCCTGATCACCCTTTGTAACAAACTGAGACCTGGGATAACCATATATGTGTGCATGGAGGTGCTAGCTATGTCTCAGTGAGTGTGAAAGGTGTATCCTTAACAATATTTCAGTGTACCACTGACTCCAGTATCGCTAAAGACCATTGACAAGTGGTTGATTCCTTGATTATTATTCTTAAATGACTATTAGTGTGCTGAAAGTCAGTGTTGATGTTGTATTGTTGTCGATGATTACAACATTGCTATTGATACAGGCAAGCCTGGAAACAGCTTGGGGACATGGAGGCAGAGCAGGCCATGCAGGAGTATATCTCATGTGTCAATGCACTAGACCCTGAAGGCAGCTACAAGGTGGGTAATAACTTTCTGAGGAGTCATGTCTAATATTGTATCATCTAAGATATTAGCTCTTAATTGCTAACTTATACTGAGATTTGTCAGATTATGCTTTACTTTGATATGTTATGTTTTATACTTTTGATGATATGTTGATGTAAAAGCAGATGTTAAATGATATGCGATGAAAAAAAGGTTGATCAAATCGTTCTCATTCACTGTTTAATGTTTGGGATGCAGGGGAGTAAACTTACAGCAGAGGTCACTGTCTGATAATGTAATTCCTCTGCTGCTGGTTTTAATGGTTGTAGTTTCTGTACTTTTGAGATCGAAAATAGAGAACCAAAGCTGGTAACCACCCTCACACTGATGACATATTGGGGTGTGAATAATTTGAGAAACCTTTTTACTTTTGAGAGGGGAAAAAAATGTGTGTGTGTGTGTGTGTGTGTGTGTGTGTGTGTGTGTGTGTGTGTGTGTGTGTGTGTGTGTGTGTGATCACACAAGACCATTTCTGTCTTTACACACTTCTGTGTATGTGCCAAGGGAAGAACGCCATGGACACCTGCCATGGCATTCTTCCAAGGGAAGTGCACCAATCACTGAGTTGTAGCAACAACTGGTTTGCTCATCTGTTAGTATTGCTACTGTAATATTTACATCAGTTACAGTACCAACTGCTGTGAGATCTCAATGCCCCAGCACAACAGAAATATAATCTTTATTGACAATAGTGGTGAATACACAGAGACTAGTTTATTTTAATTTAAATATGGTACTGTCTTTATGTAGGGATTCAGGGTTTTATTGTACCATTCTGAATAGCTATATTGTGTTGTTAAACATACAGAGTAAATTATGGTATGCTTTAAAGTAAACAGATTGCCGAACAAAGCAAAGGCCTACAGAATAAATGTAAACCACGTAATTTATGATACCATTCTCCAAACAGCTAAATTTCAGTTGTATGAATAAGATTTGCTTCAGTATGCTAACAAACTCCATACTACATTTGATTTGTTGGAAATTATGAATAAAGTAATCCACATGCTGACTTATTATCAAACCTTTTGTGGAAAAAAACATTCTCCTTCAGTATTCTTGAAGAAAGCCAACCTTCTCAAAAACACAAGCACAAAGCACAGCTTTGAATATTTGTGATGCACTTGGTGCATTGGTTGTGCATCCACATAGAGCATGCGGGTGTTTATTTCCATAGCTGTTTCAGATGTTAAGACTTCACATTTTACACAGCATATGATAGTTTTTTATTTGTGTCAGTGATTGCAGTAATTTCTGGCATTTCCCATTTGTTCTTGTCAGCCAACACTCCATCTGATTCATCTTCAGCATGTTTTGTTTTTTTTGGGGGGTTTTTTTTGGAATCGCATGTTGTTTGCTAGATAATGCATGAGCATATACAAGGACACAAGAACTTACGACAATACCGAACTTAACAAATTATTTTGCGAAATTGCTGCTCTATGTATTTTGTTTAGAAGTGAGGATCCTATCCCGATCAATATGTCGGTTTTAGAATTAAAGCCGGTACTGAAATCCTCGAGTGGACTTGCTTGAGAAAATGTGTTATTCAGAAAATATTACAGTGACATTTGACAAGATACAATTATTCTGAGATGATGCTCTGTGTCCCTGCTATGATCATTATATTTTCTTATTTTCTTCCAGTGGCCAGTCATACATGTGACTGGTCTAACTAGAGTAACTGTATGCTAGTGGTGTATGATCCAGCTATGTGTAGTATGTGGTGCCCCTGAAAACAGCTTTAATCAGCAAAGCCATCCCTGAACAGCCCATCTTCCATCAAAGCAGATGTGTACCCATGTCTACGCTGTATTCAGGAATATGGTGGCTTAGTTTCAGGACACAACAGTTCCAGAGTGGTTTGAGTTCTATGATATTTCCTGTGTTGAGGGAAAGAGGGATACTCCTGTACGTGCTGCTCAAAGCCTGCCACTTGAGTTGTTCAATTCATATCGACTTATGCAGCTTTTCCTAACCCCTTCCCATGCTCCATTATCCCTTTATTCCCCCCCCCCCGCTTCTAACCCACCTTTATTCTTCACCACCACCCTTACCTACCTTTCCCTCTCTTGTCTCGCTCCAAACACACTCGCACCTCTCTTGTGCAACTCCTGCCCACCCCCTCTTCCATCCCTCCACATTTCTGTCACCCTAACAATGTAAGTGTCAGCTACTATCACAGCTAGATGTCTGGCCCTGACATGTTCTTTTCTCTGGTGCTGCGCTGCGAGGCAACTCGCTGACTTTGCCCCGCATTCACACAATGCTAGGAGTGAGCCCAACAGGCAGGCCAGCAAATGCGCAAGTGCCCCTCTGAATAGAAGCTGATCATATTAGTGTGAAGCAGCCATTCTCTTTCAAAACAAAGTAAAACAGTGCAAGAGGGGGTACACAGACAGAGAAGTGGGGCAGAGAATAATGGCTTGAATGTGACCTCTGTTCCTGCTTCTATTGTTAAGCAGACACTGGCATTATATTGCATTACATAGCAGGAGGGGCAGGGCCAGTGCTTCAGCGAATATTCTGAGTTTCAAAAGTGAATTAGTTTTTCTCAAAAGTGCCTGCGCGGTTGTTCTGCTCTGCTTGTCATGTTCTCCCCCATTTTCTGAAATCGGATTTTTGCGGGTTCCTTTGTTAGTCATGGGGGAAAGAGAAGAATAGACTGGGTAATAAAGTCTTGGTTAAGCTGAATGTCAGGGAATGTCAGGGAATGCCATGAAAATAAACAACAACAAAAAAAGAAGATTAACAAGAGTCACAATTCAGGCCTTATATATTTTATAGGGTTCTCTTGCATGTTGTTACTAATTCATGACAATGAGGTCATGTCTGTCTGTTGTGTAAGCTATATCTGTTGCCTATGAAGCTAATTGAAAAATGAATTCTTATTTTAGAGTCCATCCTTGACCCACATTAGCAAAGTGAATACCACAAGTGGAATTTTTTTTTTTTTTAGCATTTTTTACCTTTATTATTAGACAGTGAAAGGGCAGACAGGAAATGGGAAAGAGAGAGAGGGGTATGACATGCAGCAAAGGTTGCTGGCTGGAATTGAACCAACAATGGTTGTGACCATGTGGCCATGTGGTATGCGCTGTAACCATTCGTCTAGGGAGATGCCCCAACAAGTGAAAATGTTATATGTAGAGCTTTTCATTACGAACAGATGAGGCCAGCCCTTTTTTTTTTTTGTGCTGAAGGCACAATGGCGTGAGGCCATCGCCTCAGTCCATAGGATAACTAACCCGGCAAAGTGTAGAGTCAAGCTAAACTCAACTAGGCTAATGCCGAAACACTGATTTATGAGCTACACTCACACCCCACCGGTGATCACTGAAATAGTGGTGAGTCTGGCAGAATACAAAAAAGCTGGTATTATAATAATCAGATTGTAGTTGCACTTCATATTTACTATCTGCCTGGGTGAATGATGAATGATATCCTTTGACCAATCGGTTTTTTTTCTTTGCAACAGGGAGCAGAGAAGAGGTCAGGCTTTGGAGGACCAGCAGTCAGCTCTTTATACCAGGAAGAGATGATCAGGTATCCACGTTGAGCAAACAAAGATTAACACTCACATGCACAGCATACACGTTGTATACATGTATACAGCATACATTGATGAGCCAAAATATTATGACCACTCATATGTGAACCAAATACCATTTATCATCTCCAAATAAGGGCACTTGTCAAGGTCTGGTTAGATTAGATAGTAAATGAACAGCAGTTCTCATAGTCAGTGTGTTGGATGCAGGAGAAATGGGCAGGAGTAAAGAAAGACATGAGTGACTTTGACAAGGACCAAATTGTTATGTCCAGATGACTGGGTCAGAGCATCTCTGAAACAACAAGGCTTGTGGGGTGCTCCCAGTCAGCAGTGGTGAGTACCTACCGGCAGTGGACCAAGGAGGGACAAACCACAAACCGGCGACTGGGTGTTGGGTGCCCAAGGCTCATCAAGCAAGAGGGCAACGAAAGCTATCCCGCCTGGTCCGAACCGACAGAAGGTCTACTGTGCCACAAGTCATGGAAAATTTTAATGATGGTTACGGGAAGAATGTGTCACAACACACTGCATCGCATCCTGCTGCGTATGGGGCTGCGTAGTCGCAGACCGGTCAGAGTGCCCATGATGACCCCTGTCCACCATCAAAAATGCCTACAATGGACACGCGAGCATCCAAACTGGACCTTGGAGCAGTGGAAGAAGGTTGCCTGATCCAATGAGTCCCGTTTGCTTTTAGATCACATGGATAGCCATGTATACATGCGCCTTTTACCTGAGGAAGTGATCGCACCAGGATGAACTGTGGGAAGATGACAAGCTGGTTGAGGGAGTGTGATGCTCTGGGCAATGTTCTGCTGGAAAACCATGGGTCTGGCCATTCATGTGGATGTCAATTTGACATGTGCCACCTACCTAAACATCATTCCAGACCAGGTACACCCCTTCATGCCAATGCTATTCCTTGATGGCGGTAGCCTCTTTCAGCAGGATAATGTGGCCTGCCACACTGCAAACATGTTCAGAAATCTGATTGAGCATCTGTGAGATGTACTGGACTGACAAGTCTGATCCACGAAGACTCTACCTCACAATTTATGGGACTTGAAGGATCTGCTGCTAATGTTTTGGTGCCAGATAACACAGGACACCTTCAGAAGTCTTGTAGAATCCATGCTTCAGCAGGCTGGCGCCAGAGGACAAACAGCATATTAACCAGGTGGTCATAATATTTTGGCTCATCAGTGTACCTACACATGCATACACACACATCAGAATTGCAGTCAAAATCCTGTTAGAGTGTCTTGAAATAGATGTTTTAGGCCTTGCATGAATTGCCACACACACACACACACACACACACACACATTTATCAAGTCACATTTATTAAAAACATATATGATTGAAGTTACTGATATCTCTTGATGGTATTATTGGGTTACGTTTCGAACATAGATGGTCAGATTAAAGCTTTGTTGTGTTTTCTTGTTATCTACCGCCTGAACATTCCCCATGGGGCAGGGATCCATCTGCCTTATTTAGTCGTCTGTTGAGCCAGGTATATTTGTGTACGTAAACCAATGCTATTTATATTTGTGGGGATCTCAATAGCCGAACTGGCAGTTTGGATGATTATATATTATGAATGAATATGATTTTATGATAATAATTTATGATATTATGGGTATATATATATGTGTGTGTGTGTGTGTGTGTGTGTGTGTATAGCATTAATTATTAATTAATTTAAAAATAAGTATATACATATATAACATTAATTATTAATTAATTAAAACATATGTATAGCCTGTACGTATGTATATAGCCTGTTTCGTGCGTCGCGCACTCATCAGCTGCTGTTTCGTGTGCAATGCACGAAACAGGCTTGTACTGCTATGTATTAAAACTTTTTTCCTTCATCTGTATTGATATATATATATAGCGTTTTTTCCCGAAACCGTCAATGGTGTTATAAGTGCTCAACTTATGAGGAGCGGAATATCAATACAGATGCGGCCTGTTTCGTGCGAGACAGGCCTGTACTGCTATGCATTAAAACTTTTTTCCCACATCAGTATATATGTACGTATATATAGTTTATATCGTTTTTTCCAAAACTGTCAATGGTGTTGAGTGCTTGACTAATGAGGAGCGGAATATCAACATGAATACAGGAAAAAAGATTTTAATGCATAGCAGTACAGGCCTGTTTCGTGCGTCTCGCACTCATTGGCTACCCCATTGGCTGTTATAATTTGAATGTTTACCCATCTGATTGGTCGCTGTCCAACCGAAATTAGGGGTGTGACGCTCGGCAACGTAACTGTATGATTCGTTGTCAAAAAAACATTAGCAGCTGATGAGTGCGAGACGCACGAAACAGGCCTGTACTGCTATGCATTAAAATCTTTTTTCCTGTATCCGTGTTGATATATATATAATAGCTAAAAGTTGTTAAATGGTAGAACAAGCCTGTTTTGTGTTCAGTGCCAACAGCAAAACAGGCTTGTTCTGCCATTTAACAACTTTGAACTATAAAATATATCTTTGCTCCTGAATTGTTGAGCTCGTTTTTCTATATTGAAGGTTTCATTGCAATATATATCTATATATACTATATAGATATATATTCCACTATATATGGAATATATATCTTCCCACCCACTATAGATGTATATATATATATATATATATATATATATATATATATATACACACACACATCGTTTTTTCCCCAGAAACTATCAATGGTGTAAATAAAAGTGCTCAACAAATGAGGAGCGTAATATTAAGATTATATATATATATCTCAAGTAAATTCTTTATGAGACAGTACAAGCCTGTCTCATGCCATAAGCAATCATCAGCTGTCATTGACAGCTGATCATTTATATAGTGCTTTTCTAGACACTCAAAGTGCTTCACATTGAAAGGGGTAACTCATTTCAACCACCACCAATGTGTAGCACCCACCTGGGTGATGCACGGCAGCCATTTTATGCCAGAACAGTCACCACACATCAGCTTGAGGTGGAGAGGGAGGAATCAGGGAGCCAATTAGGTGGCCAGATGGAGAGAGCCAGGTTGGGAATTTTGCCAGGACACCGGGGAACCCTCTACTCTTTGTGATAAGTGCCATGGGATCTTTAATGACCACAGTGAGTCAGGACCTCGGTTTAACATCTCATCCGAAGGACGGCATCTCCTACAGCACAGTGTCCCCGTCACTGCACTGGGGCAGGACCCAGGACCTTCTTGCTGTGAGGTGACCGCGCTAACCACTGTGCCACCATATACTATGTGTGTGTGTGTGTGTGTGTGTGTGTGTGTGTGTGTGTGTATGAAGAGGGAACGGCCATCCCTGAACCGTTGTTTTCTGTTGTTATGCCACTGTATTGTGTATAAGGGTGGGGATACCTGTGGTCAGTTCTCTCATACTTTTCTCTCTCAGTAAACGTTGTGTCCAGATGAACTGACTCAACTTTCTGTGGTTATGGAACAGACTAATCTGTATGCCTAATGATAGAATAGCTAAAAAGATATTTCATTGGGATGTCTCAATAGGAGGCGCATGTGCAAAGTGACATAGCAAATCTTTTTCACCAACTTGGTAAGTACCCTCTGTTTCAAAACACAAGTAAAGGAGATATGAATGCCATTACGCAATATATGCTCGGTGATCACAAAATGAAAATGAAGTTGAAAATGAATTCCATTTTGTAATGTACTGCCGCTTTACCATGATCTTCTTGCACATGAAGCATGTAGAAATGCTCTGGCTCAGTGATGGAGAAAAACTGAAGTGGTTGTTTGATACTAACAAGTTTGCCCTGGCAAATTTTATTTATAAGGCTTTGGACAGACGTAAAAGCGCAACTTGCAATTGATGTTTTGAGTTTATTTATTTTTTCCTCATTAAGGATATTACTTTATCGTGCAGTAAACGGACACATTGTAAATGAAAATGAAATTTGTTTTGTAATTGATATTATAACAGTGCCTTATAATCCTGTAAGGGGTGGGTTATTTATGACAAGACACATTTATGACAAGACACTGAAATAAACTTCATTCATTCATTCATACACACACACACACACACACACACACACACACACACACACACACACAAATGCATTTTGCTCATTTTGTTTGTGCATTTATCCCTGGCCTGAGATTTCACATGCCGAGGTATCGCCATTCCTGAGCAGCATTTCCCAATTCCTGAGTGTAATGCAACTCATCCTGCCTCTTTCTACAGTTGCATATTGCCACCTATTAAATACTCAGGTCAACTAGGACTAACTCTAGCACTGTTAACCACCAGGCTTGATGCTGTATTTGACTATAGTCAACAGACCATATCCACAGTAAGAGCCCCGAGACCTCATACAGTTCTGATTTATGTTAATGAAATATATTTTCCATTTACTCTTGCCCGGCAGACTTACTCAAGCTTAAAAAGCTCATCTTCATTTCAGTGTAAAAAAAGGACCCTTTTGGAGATGAAAATTAGATGTGTGAATTCTGCCGGTTTTTCTTCTAAATGACTGTAAGTGATTAGCATGCACGGTGTATAGTAGAGGTGGCCAGAATCCCCCCTTTTTAATTACATTTTTATTTTTTAGGGGATGGGGTGTGGGTTGGGGTTAGTCTAGCGGAGGAAGGAGAGGCAAACGGGGGAGTTACCGTGTACAGCAGAAGCAGGTTCCCAGGACGATGCCACCCTTGGTGATAGCCAGCGGTGCCAATTTCCCGAGGGAAACCAGGAAATAGGAATTCATTAACATGGCACATACACACGTTTACACACACAGGCGCACATAGGCACACATACACATACCCAGCACAATGTGTTTGCATCTAAAAACCTGGTGGAACCTGCTGGAACTGTCACACTCACTGCTCCATTGCATTCTAATTTCCGCTTGGCATGCGTGCATGCATGCATGCGTGTGTGTATGTGTGCATGTGTGTATGTGTGTGTGTTCTTTCCTGGGCACACAAACAAACACACACACACTCAGCCCACTCCATATTAAACAGCTAAGCACCTGTTAACCAGACAGGGAGTTAATTGCGTCGCTCATTGCTCATCTCAATCATGGCGTGGGTGTAGGGTTTGAATTGACAAAGGCTGGATTGATTAGCGATATCCCTGGACTAGTGAACTGAGCTGTATGTGATTGAGGAGGGTTTGTATGCTACATTTGTAATTCTCTCACATACTTTGAAAAGGGGTTCCTGATAAACACTGGAGGTATTGTTGTTGGGCGATAGGCGTTCTCCAGACAACTTGATGGAAGCCAGTTGCTGAGTTATTTGGGTTCTTATTGTTGCTCATACTTTCATGGGGCTTGGCCATGTTGAGAGCTTAAACTTGGGTCCTATAGTGGATTTGGTGATAGATTGTAGATTGCGTTGTGTGTGTGTGTGTGTGTGTGTGTGTGTGTGTGTGTGTGTGTGTGTGTGTGTGTGTGTGTGTGTGTGTGTGTGTGTGTGAGATGGATGGTGTGCTGTAGTGTTGATCAGTAGAGCCAATGCCAGGTAGATGAGTGTTCTCCACTAGTATGGCCAGTTTAGCCTGATGGATGAAGGACATATCTGCCGGTACACTAGCCACTGCTGGATGCACACACACACACACACATATACGCATATACACACACTGCACACACAAAAAACCCATGGTAGCTGGCTGGTGGGATGACAGAGTAGGCTGTGACCTTCCCAGCTTGCATTGCGGCACTGTTGATGTCACGTTGTTTGCAGGGTTCACATTAATCATGAGTTTGTTTATAGCCTATAGCTTGCACAGAGCTTCTCGCTCTCTCTCTCTTTCTCTCTCTCTCTCTGTTTATTCACACTTCCATTGTGCTGCACTCGCCACTAAATTCCAATATTTTGAATGTATGCATCCACATGTAAACAAAATCAGATGCCTTTGGTTGTTAATCTAAAGCTATATACATCCACAACTCATATGAGTGGGAAAATATGTGCATGAGCAGGCTTGCACTCTCTGGTACATAATGTGGGTGTGGGTCATGTGCCTGTCGGGCCAGCCATGTCTGCCCATCGTCAAAAGACTGATGAGCTGGCCTATTGATTAGTTGCCGGGGGAGACGGATGGTGGCCACGCGACAGAGACACTTTGGGTCACCGCGGCCATCAGGCAGGGAAGTGGGTGTGGCCCTGCCCGGAGACTCATGAATAAACATGGTGGTGGTAATCAGCGGTATGCAAATGAATGTGCTCATACGTAGCCTGGCAGTGATAAAAGTGTAATGAGTTATTCATAATTCATCACAGGCTGATGAGGAGGAAGGAGGGGGGGGCACAGGGAGAAAACTGGGAGGTAATGAGGAGAGCGAGAGGGGAGAAACATCGTGAAGAAAGTAAGAGTAGATAGGATGATTTAGAAAGGGAGCTGGAGAGATGCTGGAATGAGAGCAAACTTTTTGCTGCTTTTCATTCAATTTTAGCTATATTCCCTGTTGAGCTAGACTGGCTTACCAGCTACCAACCAAACCACTCGCTTGTAGTGGAACGGGTTGGTCCCCCTGGTCAACACAGGTCTAAGACGTAGTTGTTATAGCTACAAGGAACAGATATCGAAAGTCCGCATATCCTTTTGAATCATTACTTTAAAACCTGAAATGAGTGTATGTTAAATCTGAAATTCCCCCACTGACATTTTGATATATTAAGCAATAAAATCAAGGTAAAATTAAATGATTCTAATTGCAGTGAGTTCATTAACAGTGGAAAATCAATTTAAATCTAAATTAGTCTCAGGGACTTCGTGGAGGGCTGACTGAGGAACTGGGCAGTGACGCCTAGATGGAAGTGTAGTTTTTGGTATAGGATTTGACGGTGACATGGACAAGGGAGGGTTTGCGATGCTGCCAAACTATATCCCCCCCCCCCTTTTTTTTTTAAGAAGAAGAAGTCGGCATTGACATAGCTCATGTTATCATGTGTTATTTGCTGGACACAGTCATCCAAAGCACGACACAGTCCCACGTGTTTCATATTGCCTTGACGGGTAGCTCCAATAGTGATCAAGCCTTAACATTTGGCAGCCTTTGTAACAAACTCAGCTTGCTGTGCTACACAGAACCGCATCAGCCCAGTCTCTCAGTATGCATCCATCGTGTAAGAAAGTAAAAGGAGATTGCTGTTTGGCAGGCGCTTGGCTGTGCTGAGTACTGTGGGATATGTGGCAGAGGAAGGTCCTGTGTGGTGGACTTGGCCCAAGAACCCGGACCAAGCAGCCGAGAGACAGAAGCTGGGGAAACTGGCCTTGGCTATGGCTGAACCGCTGGGTGGGAGGGGTGATGCAGCGGTTGAGAGGGGTTTCTGTCAGACAATAGAATTAAATTCAATTAATCTGAAGGGCCAGCATGGCTAAGAGAGGAGAAAGGCGTAAAGCTCTAAATGAGATTTAGCCCCCCCCCAACCACCACCACCACCGTGCCGGGCCTCACCCCCAGCACTCATTTCTCCCCCAAATACCAGGAGGTGATTAGAAACATAGACATATAATCAGAGCTAGGACAGCGACTGTGTGTGCAAACATACATGCACCAGTGTTCCCAAGAGATGCGGCACATGTAGCCGGTGTTTTGTTGTGAGATGTAGACATTGGGTAAACATCCATGTTCTCATCATACTGTGTCACAGAGTTGACTCCTCTAGCAACATGATGCTTTTTTGATGCTTTCCTTTCATACACATACACACACTTGGTATGTGTACACACACAATTCCTGCACATACTGAGCCAAACAGTTGCACTTCCCCAGAAATGAAGTTGACTGAATCTCTTTCTGTCTTTCTCTCTGTCTGCCTCTCTCGGCATTTCCGGCCGTCTCTTTCTCTCTCCCCACTTCGACTGTCTCTCTCACACATTTCGGCATCTCTCAGGGAAGAAGATAAGAACATCTTTGACTACTGCAGAGAAAACAACATTGACCACGTCAGCATGGCCATCAGCTCCCAGAAAGCGGATGTCAATGTCAAAGATGAAGAGGTGAGTTAAATAATACCGAGCCAATAACCTCAAAACTGTAACCGTAACAGTGTCATGTGAGAGTGGCTGCTGATAATGTTACTTAGATAGCCTCTAACCACAACAACTTCATGCTTAATTTTAAGTGGAGCAGTGTAGTTTGTAGGGAGACCATTGAAGGCCTGGGTCCAAGTCCCCCATGTTAGCTAGACATCCACTTTTGCCTATGACATGTTGAAGTGTCTGTGAGCAAGATATAAACTCTTGACCAACTTCAGGGGTATCAAAGTTCTGCTGCCGACCATGTTCTCTGACCTCCCTTTGGAGGGGGATGAACAGACATATCCCCGTAAGGATCAGTTATCACAAAAGAAATGCTACTGAATCAGGAAATCATACAGAGGAAAGTATTGGGGTTAGCTGGAAGTGCTATTTTATAAAAATTGTCATGTAATGGTTTTGCATGAGCAACACATGGGAATCACTCCTCAGGCAGGGGCGTGTAATTTGTGTGAACGGCTTAAGCCATTACTATCATGAGGTGTTTTCCGATCTGACCCTGAAATCTATTCATCTGCCCTTGATTCATTTATCAGCCAGGCCAAATGGCTTACTCTCCTCTCTCTGGCTCCCTCCCTCTCTTTCATCACAGCTATTCTTCAGATGAGCAAGCAGTTGGTGGGTCCCCAGTCAAATGCCAGATGGCTGAGGACCTTAGGCATGAAAGCGCATTGTCTGTCCATTGCCATTGTTATGGGCCAGCTTACTAACCTGTAATTCAGTATGGTCGGCAGCAGAGGGCAGTAGGGAATTTTTACGCTAGGCAACGTTTATTGTGGTTCCACAGCTCTGGATTTGGAGAAGTGTTGAGACAGACAGAAGGGTGGAAAGTCAGCAGTGGTGTGTGCATGCGTGCTGTTGCTCCAGCTGTCGGTCAGAGCCTGTCTTTCACGACTGCTTGTTGCCACTAATCCCTCACTAAACACACTGACAACCTAACACTGGAGCTGCTTTTGTCTCCAGCAATAGAGCATTAGGTTGGGATGCCACCTCAGAATGAGAAGAATGCATAATTTTTACCCCACTCTCTGTTTAAACAAAGAATGCTTAACATTTATTGCCTATAGTTAACATTCCCTAATAGATTTTTCCACCATGGTGTCAGACCAACATCTGTTACCAAATATTGCACAGATCGGTGTAGATTTCTTTCAGCAATGGTGTCTTTGTAGTATGCTATTATTCTAAAGTTTGAATAGTATGTTGTAGAGAAAAACTGTTATATCCCTGTTAAGTTATTAGATAATGCCATTCAAATAAATAGACTTTTAATGACTTTCTATCTACTGTTTGCATATATAGAAGAGAGCCATTATTCCCTATATTCTTTTTATTTCCCATGGCTACTTATTTATGCTTGGATACACTTGTGTTATGTTTGAATTTATAATATTAGAAAGGGAACAGGCCACATTCATTGAATGCAAACTTAGGAAAGAGCAAACCTAGTCCAAAGTTTTTAGAAGTGGCGCTTCCATAAAATGAAATATTATGATTATTCTTCTCCATGCTAATTCAATTTAATCTATAGAATTGGAGCCACAAGAAACCCCATTTAATGCTTAGTTAGTGCAGCATGCACTCAGATGTAGAAGTTATAAGGGACCACCCATATGAAGCTGGTCTGGTTCGTGTTGAGAGGGAGAAAGGGGGGGGGGGGAGAAAAAGTTATTGGTATTCTGGCCTGGCTCATAAATATCCATTTTAACATGCAGCCATGGTGATCAATATGATTTAAGCAACAGAATAGGACTTAGGGAGTTTGCTTTACCTAATTGGCCTCACTGAAAAATGAGCTTGTGTGGTTTTATTGGAACAGCGGGCTTGGACCTAAGCAAAGGAGGGAGGGAGAGTGTGTGCATACATTTATGCATGTGTGCAAGTGTGTGCGAGTGTGCATGTGTGTGTGTGTGAGTGATTGGGAAAGAGGGAGCAAGAGAGAGTAGTGAGTTGCTGATAAGGTGACTGTTCTCGTTCTGTCCACAAGCCCCCATCAATCAAGCTGTAGGGGAAGACTGTGTAGGTGTCTGCAATCTCACCCAGAGTCTCTGGGCCATGCCTGAAACCCCTACTGCCCCTCTGCCATATACACAGACACACACACACACACACACACACACACACACACACACACACACACACACAAGCTTGAAAAAAGCAGATGAATACACACACACACACTGATCTATGCGTCTCCTGCTGGCCCCCAGCTCATTCTGCTCAGCAGCTCGTTGTGTAGTTAAAGTTCAAAGGCTGTGTGTTCTGAATGGTATTATGCATAATTTTTTTTTCTAGCGGTAGACAAAGAGATTGAAGTCAAGTTAACTTTGAGATGCTGGAGTTTACTTCGTTAGGAGGAGGGGTGGAAGAGTGATGGGGCCATCATTCTGGTTGTCTGTTGTTTTGTGCTCTGTAGTAATATTCAATACTTTGTTTGATTTCTCTGATTATATATATATGTGTGTGTGTGTGTGTGTGTGTGTGTGTGTGTGTGTGTGTGTTGTGTGCAATTGTAGGGCCGAGCTCTCCTGCACTGGGCCTGTGACAGAGGACACAAAGAGCTGGTGTCTGTACTACTACAGAATAAAGCGGATATCAACAGTCAGGTGAGAGGCACCCACACACACACCTTCTTGCTCTCTCTCTTTCTGACATACATTCACACACCAACTGTAGCTGTCTTTCACAGCTACAGACAGCCTGACCTCAGGCCATAGTGAATTCCACAGTATCCCCAACTCGTGTCTTTCGCTCTCCGTCAATCTCAGAAGGTCAGCTTTAATTCACTTTGTGGCACAGACAAATCCCTGGGGGCTTTGGCCAACAGATGTAGCAGGTAGCTACTAGCTAGCATCTAGTTTAGCCTCCCCAGGTTTAGCTGCACCCAGGAGGCTTTAGCTTTGACGGTAAGCTGGCTCAGCCATGCATCGGCGAAATTAATACCGCGCCCGCCCGCCAGCAAAGCACAGCGCAGTTACCAGGCTGCACACGAAGGCTTTAAATGTAAGGCTGAATCAATTGGAAGTAATCAGGCAAATTGTTTTACATTACACAACCCACATAATCAGGACATTTTGTAAATGACTTTCTCTTTTGTGGTCATGCATGCCGCTTTTGTTTTGTGTGCTGTATGGAGAGGATTTCTGGGTGGACAGTTCGTAAAGACTTAACAGTGGGTTAACAAGGAACATTTCACTGATTATATAGAGATGCATGAGACCACAGACAGTGGAGGGCAATTGATAAATAAATGGAAAAAAGCCCTTTTTTGAAGATAGTCTATTCACCATATGCATAGATCATGTGTTTGTGACTTTTTTTTTAAATCCCTCCCTTCCTGCAAAAAATGACTTGACCTTTCCAGCTATGAGTGACCTGAAATAAAAGTGAACATGGTGTTTAAAAGGGTTTTTTTTTGCTATCCAATTTGAGCCCTGACACAATCAGTTTGTGTCAGATAATCAGGACCTCCTCACCTGCCTGTCTCTCATATATGATAGGCTGTCCAGTCAGTTGCCTGTAGGAAAACCTGAACATTAGAACAACT
The DNA here is from genome assembly GCF_029633865.1 of Lampris incognitus. Classification (NCBI taxonomy): domain Eukaryota; kingdom Metazoa; phylum Chordata; class Actinopteri; order Lampriformes; family Lampridae; genus Lampris; species Lampris incognitus. The sequence continues at coordinate 93,034,525 of NC_079213.1, read as the reverse complement.
GGACTTATGCAGCAGAGTTAGTGGGAGCAGATTTATGAGATGACATAAAGGTGGTTGAGATAAAATATAGCTTGTTAAATCATATCACACTGTCTCTCTGCCAAATTATCACGCTATGTAATGCTCACAGGGCGATGTATTACTCATTAGAACCTGCTGGAATGTTCTTGTACCCTTCTGGAGTATGAGAGCTAAGTTACAGCGGTACCATTTGAGAGAAACCTTTTTTTTTTCTTTCCTAAATAGGAAAACTAAAATTTTATTAGATACATTTTCTTAGATTTATACACCTGCCTTCATCCCTTCTGTTTGCGTTTCGTAAGAGGAATGCACTGATTGTTTGCAGACTATCGGAGGGTCCCGTAATCTCTCTTGACCTCTACCAACTGCCAAGCAACTGGTAAATAAAGATCAAACATGATTTATGCTTAATTTGTTGATTAAAAAGGGGAGGAGGATGTGGAGGTAAAAAAAAAAGGATTATTATATGCTCGGTGACAGAGGAAAATCGTTTGAAATTAATCAACTGATTGTCTCAGTGAATTGTTCCCAAACCCTGGTAACCTGCATTGTAGTCTGTTTGATAGTTAATCCTGGATCAAGGCAGGGAGGGGAAAAGGGACTACAATAGGTAGCTGTGTGGTTGAATACGCAGATCATGGCTCCGCCACCTGCCAACAGTAGAGCTGGCCCCGGCTCTGGTACATATGGGCCCCCGCTCACCGTATCACTGCTCCCTTAGCCAATATGAGTGGAGAAAGTGGAGCAAATGGCCGATGTACCGCATTGTAGTGTGGGAACTGTGGGTGTGAGGGCCAAAAAAGCGCTGGTTAATGTAATGATGTGAATAAACACGGATTTAAATTTCCGGACTTATTTTCTGTGTGCTAGAATGTGTTCACACACATAAATTTACCATTCAGTGATCTGTTTAGAAAAGGTATATCAGTTAATTTTATTATGTAATTAATACTTTTGGCTAAATAGTGCTTGAACCCCTAAAAAAATAATAATGGGAGTGATATGGAAATGGCGGCATGGTGGCACAGTGGTTAGCAGAGTCGCCTCATAGCAAGAAGGTTCTGGGTTCGAGCCCCGGGGTAGTCCAACCTTGGGGGTAATCCCGGGTCATCCTCTGTGTGGCGTTTGCATGTTCTCCCCGTGTCTGCGTGGGTTTCCTCCGGTTTCCTCCCACAGTCCAAAGACAAGTAGGTCAGGTGAATCGCTTGTACTAAATTGTCCCTAGGTGTGTGTGTGTGTGTGTGTGTGTGTGTGTGTGTGTGTGTGTGTGTGTGTGTGTCTCTGTGTGTGGGCCCTGTGATGGTCTGGCGGTCTGTCCAGGGTGTCTCCCTGCCTTCCACCCAATGACTGCTGGGATAGGCTCCAGCATCCCCACGACCTTGAGAGCAGGATAAGCAGTTTGGATAATGGATGGATGGATGATCTGTTTAGGTTTCAATAAAACATCCAGAAAATTCCTTCATATGAGGAAGAAATGAGAGAAAGATGAAGTGAAAGATGGCTCGTTCGGGATGATTTGATTTTTTTCCAACATTCTGCAATTAATTATTCTGTATTCAGGCGTAGTATTGGTGATTTGAGGTTGTTAATTGGTCGTTAGTTTTGTATATTTAAAAGCTGAAGTGCGTTACCTTACTGAGTAATCGTGTGTTCCTTCTCTCCCTGTGGTCATTTTATATCCAGACGCAATAATCCCACACCCACAGCCTAAACCTCATCCCACACACAAACACAAACACACAAGCTTTGTCTTTCAGGTGGAAATCCCTCCTGGCCCTCGTGTTGCTGTCTTAGGTAAATCAACAAGCCTCAGGGTTGCCATGGAAATATGCATTTATAGAAAGGATGTGCCCGTTCTTGATCACCAGAACTCAATGGAAGGGGTTAACTCTCCAAGACCCACCAAGATGCAGTATCTCAGTGTGTCTGCTTTCTCTTTTTTCCTTTTTTTACTTAGGGTCAGGAATGGTCCTAAGTAGGTTCACACAATATCAGACTAAAGAGTGTGAACACAAAGACGGAAATTGTGGAGACAGGCAGGCTAGATGGGATTAGGGACTAAGAAGGCGGACAGGTGAGTTGCAGGTTAACACAACACAAACACAATGACAGGAAGGAAACATTGTGAAGCGAGCGAAATGGCGATCGGAGGGAGAGGTGGAATAAGGTTTTATGCCCGCTGCCCTTTTCACAATCTCCTTTCAACCCATCCTCGTCTCTCTCTCCCTCTCTCACCTCCCCCTTTTTTTTAAACTGTCCCATCACCCCCCCCCAGCCCCCGTCCTTCCCAGCCTCCCTCCTCTACTTTATATTAAAACAACATGATCCATGAGGCGGGGGGGACGACTTGCAGCACTGCTAATTCTAATTAATCCAGCGTGGTAGCGCGGCCGCGGCGGGCCCCGAGCGCTCCCAGTCTATCAGATAGAAATTCATAACTTAATTGAGGTCAGAGCCTCGAGCGCGGTAGAACAAAAGTCTCCAGCCAGGACCAGCAGGATCAATAGTAATAAATATCTGACTGGGTGGCCCACGACTGGTGGCTACAGAACACACAACAAGTACTCAAACACACAGTCTGCATGCGTGCAGACCAGGAAACTCACTACACAAGGTGTGTGTTTAAGATGAACGAGACCTGGGAAGGTTAAGACAAAAGACACAGACTGGCTCATTGAAACGGGAATCTTTCTATAGTGTACATTTATTCTATATAATAGTAAGGCAGAACTTTAAGTGAATGTTGGTATCAACAGTGTTTGTAAGTGTGTGTAACTCAATTTGTTATCGATGTGATGTGTTGTACCGTGCAGGGGGAGGAGACCGAGACTCTGTGCTTCGGTGCCACTTTGCTGATGTTTTTGTGTTTATTATTCACAGACGATATATCCTAAAAGTTAGCGGTTCATCATTTTAGTCCTTACTGAATCCGAACCGGTCATTTATTTAAATGGATATTTTTACGTTAGATGAACATTTGAACATTCGTTAAAACAGTCTAAATGTGATTAGCAATAAAACCCAGACGCTTGCTGCTCCAGTATCTGTCCGACACTTATTAATGATAATTGCAAAGGATTTTGTTTTAAATGTACATTATTGAAGAAATATTGTCAAGGTCCACCTTTTAAAATATATGATCTTAAATCATAATTTCCCAATTGAAGGTTTGTCTTTGCAGTCATGACTGAAGGTGTGCGTATTTAAAATGGGAAGATAGTAAAATGTGAAGTGGTTTTAATGATTTCAAGATTCATTAGAGGGCAGGTAGTTTTGTGACACATCATAACTCACTGTCTAGCACCGTGCTGGAGTAAAACACCCTGTTGTTTGCGTCCGTACTGTCATAAGTTCTGCTGCAGATGTATGTTTTAGCTTTGCATAGATATAAAAAAATAAATAAAAAGTTGCAATGTGGACTGCTGCAATTACCAAATTGCCAGAGGCTACAGTATTTTTTTTTCTTAGAGGAAAGAATGTTTCAGACCACTTCCTAAATAAGGTATTTTCGAGCTGTGCCAAATCCATTCTCTACAAATCAAGTTGTACGTCGGGGGGAAAATGTTTCATTTTAATCAAACTGAGCAAATCGAAGCATTAGCATCTCATTCTCCCAGTGCACACATTTGGTAACATTTCTTATGCTTTGGAAGAGAAAATATGTAGAAAAGGCTGTATCAGCATTTGCCACAGCTGATACCAGTCACAATGTTTGGCCACATTGTAGCCACATTGTTTTTGTGCAGATATTGTGTTTTATCTTTTTCAACCCAAGCTAAGCTACACATGCCATGGTAGTACATGCCAGAGTACTCAATCCTCTCAACATTGTCCTCTACCAGGGTGTCAACTACCTGTGTGATTAAACTGGTAAAAGCAGAAACACACACACACACTACAGTGGCTGATTGAAATTCTATGGTGAAGGTATTATTACACGTTTGTATCCCTCCCCTTTCCCAGCACTGCCTCCTATAACTAATGGCTCAGTCAGCCCAGTCATAACAAATATCCAGCAGGATTTGTCAAAATTGTGTGTATGTATGTATGTGTGTGTGTGTGTGTGTGTGTGTGTGTGTGTGTGTGTGTGTGGGTGGGTGTATGTGCATGTGTGTGCGCGCGTGTGTGTTTCGTGGTGGGAGTTTGTGTGTTCCCTCTCACCCAGCATGTGTCGGGTGTTTAGGAGTGAGGAGGTGAGCTGGGGAGAGAGAGAGTGACGGAATAGAACGAATCCATTGAGGGATCACAGAATAGATCTTTAGTATTTTATTTTTAGTCCCCCTTTACTTATTGCTCACGTTTTATTTATTGCGCGCGAACCCGTCTACACAAATGTGCCTATGTGTGCAGCCTGCAGCATGAGCATGGCACAGTTCCCAAAATGGTGGGGCATAAATGCAGGCAGGGTGGCACGGCTACAGCAGCGGGTTCACACTCTCTCGGCATCCTGCCACATATTAATACTGGTCTCCAGGACACTCCCACAGCTTAGTGCACACATTAATACAGATATCTAAGAAAGCCAGCCCTGGCTTCTTCTTTTTAATAGGCCCGGTGACAGCCCAACTGTAATTTATGACTCGCCTGCATTTTCAAGTGAATGCATGTGTGTTTCTTTGCCTGCCTGCTTTCACTTCCAGTGTGTAGGGCAGCTATACATGCATCTGTTACTGTGTTTATGTGTGTCTGTGTGTGTGAGTGCATGTGTGCGTGTACATTTTGTAATGTCCATATTCTATTTTGGCTGAGCTAGATTGCATTAAAATAGGATAGAGGAGAATCTAGCAGACAGGTCCTTTAAAGGTCGAGGATTATAAAGATAACAGAAAGTATGAGAAAGGGTAGTACCCTCCCATTACTCTCTCTCTCTCTCTCTCTCTCTCTCTCTCTCTCTCTCTCTCTCTCTCTCTCTCTCTCGCTCTCTCTCTCTCTCTCTCTCTCTCTCTCTCTCTCTCTCTCTCTCTCTCTCTCTCTCTCTCTCTCTCTCTCTCTCTCTCTCTCTCTCCCTCTCTCTCGCTCTCTGTCTCCACCCCCCCACCCCCATGGACACACACGCACGTACAGACAACTTAGCCACTATCTGCAACACTTCCCATCTTTAATACATGACTGTAAGCCGGGCTTATGTGGTTCATATTTAGTATGTGATGTACATTAGCTTGGCCTGATGAAATGAAAACTGTTGCCGTGCCATGTTAAAAGGGCCTACCGGACCCAGATGCAGTTATGAATCTATAATACGAGCACTTAGAAAAGAGCCGGTGGCTTGACAGTAATAGTGCAGCCTGAGGAGCCATTCCAGCAGGTAACAGTCCTCCTTAGCCATCATCAGCTTGTTGTTTTGTCTTATTGGCCACTGGCTGTGCCTTGCCTACACTCAACTATTTGATTCCCATCGTTCTTAACCGTCCACATAAATTGTCGGGAGCATTTAAGCTGTCCTCAACCGTTTCAGACAGAGAGGGGAAAAGAGAGTGAGATGCAGACAGAGAGAGAGAAAGAGCGAGAGAGAATAAACAAAGTAAGTGTTTTGCCTTCCATCAGTCTCCCACGGTACTCAGCTTTATGAGCCCCTCACTCCAAATGCCTCAGCCGCAGCCCCCACTGGCTGGCCATTGATTTTCATATTACACTCTTTTATGTATTTATTTATTTCATATATTTCTTTTTAAACATCATCGATGAGCCGCGGGAGGACAGACGGGGCTCGGGCAATGTTAATTCTCAGCCCAACCCGACGCTCTCCTCTGATGGCTCTAATGGAGGCTAGGGTGTCCCATGGGAACAAGCAAGCTTGGCGACAGAATGGGGGATAGGGGGGAGGGGGGGAGGAGGAAGATAATGTGCACGGGGAGAATGAGGGGGAGGAAGGGAGTTGAGAGTGAGAGAATAAGAGGCATTGGGAGAGAGAAAATGGGAAGAGAAGAGTATTGAGAAAGTGTCAGAGGCTTTGCTGGAGAGAGAGAGAGGGAGGAGGAGAGTTATTAAGCTCACTGCTTCAAGTGCGGAGGAGGAAAATAACACTTAGTCAGGTGAAGGTGCGGTCAGCTTTTGGAAATGCTGCGGGAGCTGTTTTTCAATATGGTCTTACCGGTGTTGAGCGACAGAGCAGTGGTTCTGACACGGACGCCCTGAAGTGTACAGACAGGCAGGAGAGGTGTAGTGTGGATGCTGAGGGTCGGCCCGGGCACTTGAAGGACAGTTCCATGCTGGGTGGAGGGTGGAGAGCGTGGCGTTGGGGCTAATTTGTCCATGGGTGGCAGTGCACACACACACGCTGAGTGGCAGGGTTAACTCTCCCCCACTCAGAGAGGAGACCCAGATTCAATTAGGGCTGGCCCCTGTCTGACGATCCTTTTAACACAGGGGCCTCTCCCGCCACACACTAACACACTCACACATTCAAGACCGTCTAAGAGTAAACGCACACATAGTATACACACCTGCACAGGCATGAACAAACAGCTAAGAAGGTTAAACGTGCATGTACGCACATACAGCTACACAAAACACGGGTATCATCTTTCGGCTTAATGCTAGTGCAAGCACAAACATTTACAGTACATTCTATACATGCACACACACTCTCATGCTTAACTTTGTGAACATGATGCTTTGTAGCCAAAAAAAACATCTGAACATTGCTTCATGATAGACTCAATGTGGTTTGTCTGTTTGGTCCAGAAGTGAGGTTGTGGGACAGTAGTGGAAACCAGACCTGATATCATAGCATCATCCCTCTCTTCCATCTCTCTTATATCTACATGTGGCTGGCTGATTAATGACACCTGCTCATCATAATGCTGTCTGCTGCTGGATTCTGCATTCGAATGGTCCCAGCCGACCATCGATTTTCCCCCCCAAAGCGGTCCCATCATCCAAACACACCCCTGGAGACCACTCTCTCTTTTTCTCTTTCTCTCTCTCTCTCCCTCTCTCCCTACACCATCTCTCATCTCCCTTCCTCCCTCTCTCTATTTCTCTTCTCATCCACTGCTCTTTTTTCACTGTCTCCCCTTTCTCTCTGGCTCTCCCATCTCTCTTGCACCCCAGCCCCCCACCAAACCCCAAGCTACTGTCATTATAAAAGTCAGCAGCCGCTGCATGCATTGATCATAAATCATAATTGCTTGTCCATTTTCCCACTTGTTTAATGTTGCTGTCAGGGACAGTTGGATGGAGGGAGGTGGGGTGGGGTGGAAAGTAAGCTGACTGTGAAAAAGATGAGAGGAAGAAAAAAAAAGTGAGTTGATGGAATGGTTTTCAGGTAAAGAAATAGTAGAGTTAGAAAGATAGTACAATATTGTATATCTGAAGGTTGAGAGAAAAGAAAGAATGGACAGAGGGATGGAGGTAAAAGGAACATGTTTTTTTTTTATTGAGAAAAAGAACTAGATTGGAAAGTGACATAGTATATGGTGTTAAGAGGGTAAAATCCCACAATGGCTTTTAGAATACACCTACCATATGCCCAGGGCCGTTGATGTGGTATGATATCAAAAAGGCTTTTAGTGTCTGTGGTTAAGGCTGGCATGGTAACACACACACACACACACACACACACACACACACACATACGTACATACACACTGCCCTCCCTTCAGTCTCATATGCTACAGCAGGCTCTACAGATGGTGGTGGATTTGACAGAGCTTTACCCTCTGTCTGCAATCTCTTGTCTGGGCGGACACACTCACTGATAGACAAACATATTAACTGACTGAGAGACGAGCAGACCAAAACCTAGTTGTGGACAGAGATGACCTCGGACACCTCTGTGTCCTAATGTATCTACAACTCGGTGAAGTCGTTCTCCGACATGGCTTGGGTTGCTGCGTTCAGCAGATCTAACCCCATATTTTGTGCAACATGGCACAGTGGAAACTTTAGAGGAGCCGTGGCCAGTTGTGTGAGATCTGTGAAGGGAGAGTGACTGACGGCACAGCCTAGTGAAGCATCCATCCATCCATCCATTATCCAGCCGCTTATCCTACTTAGGGTCGTGGGATACTGGAGCCTATCCCAGCAGTCATTGGGCGGCAGGCGGGTAGACACCCTGGACAGGCCACTAGTCCATCACAGGGCCAACACACACACACCTAGGGACAATTTAGTACGGCCTACATGTCTTTGGACTGTGTGAGGAAACCGGAGCACCCGGAGGAAACCCATGCAGACACGGGGAGAACATGCAAACTCCACACAGAGGACGACTCAGGATGACCCCCAAGGTTGGACAACCCCGGGGTTCGAACCCAGGACCTTCTTGCTTTGAGGCGACCATGCTAATGACTGTGTCACCATGCCGCCCTCTAGCAAACCAGTTTTTTAGAAATAAACACAAACATCTGTGACCATCCCTATGGGTGCCTGTTGCTCTGTGGACAAGCAGGATCTCAAAAATTTGTTTGCCTCTGTTGCACTTTCTTTTTCAATCTGTCTGGCCTTCCCTGCTTTCTCAGCAATTGAGGATAATCTGACTGAAGAAGCCCCTGGAGACCTCACCACCATGAAAACACGTGAAGAAGCAGAGGCAGACTTACTAATAGACTTAAAGGAAAAAGTAAACCCACAGTTGAAGTACAATGTGGAAGATAGATTTTGATATAAATTAACAATTCATACCAATGATTTAAAATAATGAGCTCATATAACTAAGATATCTGTCTCTGAAAGTCAGTTTTGAAGCAGAATTGATGAAACATGGCAAATAAGACTTAAAGTAATGGGATGCAAACCATTGCATCAACTGCGTTGATTGCATCAATTTTTTTGCGTCATTTTCTTGTGCTAAAAGATACCATAAGTCTAATTTGTACTCACTGCCTTCTGAGTCACTCTCTGCCATCTTGTCTGCAGATGTTGATTTCAATATACACGTTTTGCCCCTTCTGTATTAAACAGTTACACCAGTGGAGTTTTTCAGTATTGGGCCCTTTGTGGCAGCAGGCACCAGTCTGCATGGCGCCCCCTAGAGGCAGTAGAAAAGCAACACAACTTTCTCATAAATGAGTAAACATGCCTGAAACTTTTCATGTAGGCTCTATATAAAAAGTTAATAGTATTACAAGCTACTAACCTTGTATTTACCTTACATTTTACATTCCTTTAAGTGTATTCTTGTGTCCATGCATGTGCACAAAGTCACACTGTCTCTCTTTCTTGACTCAACAGAGAGTCATTTGGATCTGTGGTTACTAGTTTGATTTAAAGAAATTAGACTCTAGTATCTCTCTGTATGTATCCATGACACTATATCCCTTTCTTTTTCTTCCCCTGTTATCCATCTTGCTTCATGTCGTTCATACAGTAGAGATGATAGATTAGCGCGAGTTAAATTTAACAAAACCAAGCATGCACTCGGATGCATCAGTCCCTACCCTGCACTGCTGCTCCTAAGCATATTGGAGCGCTCCATTAGTGGGCTACACAGTGCCGGACCTCTTCTCCTCCAGCTATTGTGCAGATGCCTGCTTTATTGAGCCTTCTGCTGACATCCGGCCCAGCATTTCTGCTGTGCAAGGAGAAACTTTGGATGACACGTGAAAGCAGAGGTTTGGTCCGACATGCCTCCCCGTAATGGGATGGAGACAGGGATGGGCGGGGGGGTTGTTGGTGTGTACGGCAATGCTATGGTAACTGACTGCAGGTACATGTATTGGGGTAAGTCTCTCTACCGGGGTGCTTCCAAAGCAAATAGAGGACAATCCAATTTCCTGTGATTCCATCAAGCCCACCCACCCCTCCCACCCTAGATGCCAGAGCATTAGGGAACGTAGAGAGGACAGGCCACTGACCCTTCACGTGCACATGCATAAGGCATGCACTCTCTGCAAACATGAACAACAACACACACAGAAAAACATGCGCCAACACAAACTTGGACTTGATTATACATGCTACTGCTTTTTCAAGCCTGTGATTTTTTTTTTAGTCCCAATAGACTACTCTGTAATTTGTCAAACTTGTGTGCAATGTATAGCTTTAGGATATTGTCCCTGTATGTGTGTGTACATTTGTGTATGAAATTTCGTGTTCGTTAGTGTGTGTGTGTTTTGGCGCATGTGTGTGTATGGACTAACTACAGATTAGTGCTGTCTGAAGATTAGGGCTTAAACCCCTTACACTTTAATTATAACTGTATGTATTTATGTGCATCAAGGTCTTTCACTTGACCCTTGCGATAAACATCTGTCACTGTTCTATTGTACTGAGGCCAGTGTGTGTGTGTGGTGTGTGTGTGCGTGTGTGTGTGTGTGTGTATGTAGATGTGTAGGTGTGTCCATTAAGAATTCTAATATAGTGGGATGTACAATGCACTCACATAGTATAATAAACTTATTCAGCTTTAATTTCATGTTGACTACTCCAGTTATAGTGAATTGGTTAAGACAATCACCTGTGGAACCAACCTATGCAACTCCTTGCTTTTCTACTGTGCTTTCTGCTAAAAAAAAAAACATACACAGGTACCATATGTATACCAAAGCACAATTAAACATAGGTTGATGGGCTGTAATTTAACTGTCAGACACATAGCGTTGTTGTCTTGAGCTAACTGTGTGGTTCGCTTTTCCATCTATGGTGATTTGCATTGGTGTTCTGTGATCCACCCAGAGGGAATAGAAAGCTCTAATCCAATCAGCAGGTCCCTAAAGTGCTGCCCCTGAGAGAGAGAGAGGGAGTGAGAGAGAGAGAGAGTGTGTGTGAGAGAGAGAGAGAGACAATAGGATCACTCTTCACCAGGACCTTCCAGAGCAAGGGAACAGACAGGAAAAGGGGGATTAGCAGGAAAGAGAGATGATGGAGGAGAGGCAGAATTAGACAGACGGAAGGGGAAAAGAGGACAGGAAGTATTGGAAATTAGATTTGATTGGGTATGAGAGTAAAGACAAAAAAGTGTGATATGCTATAGACCGCCTAAGTGTTGTCATCATATCAGGACTTCAAATTACTTCCGGATCCATTATTTTCTAAGCTATGGCAAAAATGAATAGGATTTCTGGTTCCCATTTATGACTCGCTTCGTCCTTTCTAGAGTACATCTTGCAATGCACCTGGACACATCCTCAGTGATGTAACCTGGGGTCCTTGGGTGTTTCGAGTCTTTCAACAATCAGACACCCTCACCCAGGCGACCCAGGTGGAGATGATCAAGTTCCAGCTTGTGTCCAGGGAGCACTACCCAACCCACGGATCACCTCTCCTGATCCACAGCCACCTTGAGGTCACGTCGGCTGCATCAGCGACCAACCTGATGGCCCTTCACTTGCTGGCCCCTGTGATGCTTAGTATTTTATAGGCCCTGCAGAGGGACCAGCCAGTAAACCCTCTGCATCCTAACTCAGTGGGCTTGCACCTTGTACGTTGTTGCAGCACTGCTCGACCAGCTCAGCATACTTCGCACTCTTCCTCTCGTTGCCCTCCTCAATGCAATCCTTCCACGGGACAGTGAGTTCCAAGAGGACAACTTGCTTGGAGGCCTCCAAGAGCAGCACCATGTCTGGCCTCAGTGTTTAAACTTGTAAAACAAGACATTAGAAATACTGTTGGGTGGGGGTGTCCGGGTAGTGTAGCGGTCTATTCCATTGTCTACCAACACAGGGATCTCCGGTTCGAATCCCTGTGTTACCTCCAGCTTTTTCAGGCGTCCCTGCGACCGAAAACAATTGGACGTGTCTGTGGGTGGGAAGCCAGATGTGGGTATGTGTCCTGATCGCTGCACTAGCACCTCCTCTGGTCGGTCGGGGCGCCTGTTCGGGGGGGGGGGGGATAGTGTGATCCTCCCACGCGCTACGTCCCTCCAGTGAAACTCCTCACTGTCAGTTGAAAAAAAGTGGCTGGTGACTCGGCATGTATCAGAGGAGACATGTGGTAGTCTGCAGCCCTCCCCGGAGCAGCAGAGGGGGTGGAGCAGCGACCGAGATGGCTCAGAAGAGTGGGGTAATTGGCCAGATACAATTGGGAAGAAAAAATCCAAAAAAACAAAAACAAACTGTAGATTAACTGTCTTATATATTTCATTAACATCGTCTAATTTGAAATGTATATTTGCTAACAAACTTAAGTGCTGATGTGTTTCACAAAGCCACCATTTCTCTTAATGCCTACAACCACAACAATAGGCATTGAATGCAATCTAGAAATTTCAAAAAGCAGGCAAATAATTCTTCATCTGCTTTGCTACTAAGCAGACCATTGTTTTCTATGGGACAAGGTAACCTCTGGTTAAGAAGATATCTTGTTACATGCTCCTTAAGTGGGCCTTATTGAGTCATGCCTCGATCAAGTTAATACAATTACAATTTAAATGATATTCAAACAAAAGGAAATGTTCTGATCTCTAAACTATTGTGAGTTTCAGGTTAAACCATGAAGTGAAATGCTAGAGCATTCGCAGTTCGAGGTTGGGGATGATGCCCAAACATGCTGTTGACAGCTTCTCTGTGATTGACATTAGAAGCCACCAATGATGAGTCTTCAGTTGATTGCACGAAGCATTCCCATTGTCACCAGTTTCCTACCCGATGCACCCAAATTACTCAATGGGGTTTAGTAGGATATCAAACCTCTTCCTATAGTATCTAGTCTCCTTGACCACAACCTCTATCTCCCTGCTGGAACATGCAGTGCAAGTCATATGCGTGTCAAATGCTGAAATGCTAAGCTAGTTAATGCTAGCGATTTCGTCAGAATTTTTCATTGCAGTTTCAAAATTGGTTCACACCCACCTCAACAAATACAGATGTCAATGTTAAATCCAAATGTCTTTAGGAAAATAGTGTTGGTGTTAGACATCCCCCCCCTTTTTTTTTCGCCCCAATTGTACCCGGCCAATTACCCCACTCTTCTGAGCTGTCCTGGTCGTTGCTCCACCTCCTGTGCCAATCCGGGGAGGGCTGCAGACTACCACGTCTTCTCCAATACATTTGGAGTTGCCAGCCACTTCTTTTCACCTGACAGTGAGGACTTTCACCAGGGGGATGTAGCACATGGGAGAATCATGCTATTCCCCCCAGTCCCCCCTCCCCCTGACCGACCAGAGGAGGCACTAGTGCAGTGACTTGGACACATACCCACATCTGGCTTCCTACCCACAGACATGGCCAATTGTGTCTGTAAAGACGCACGACCAAGCCAGAGGTAACACAGGGATTTGAACTAGCAATCCCCGTGTTGGTAGGTGTTCGACATAGTTTGAGGCAATAATTTCATACCCCAATTAATTTTCCCATTAGTGTTGCAAGGCAGTGGAACCTATGTCACACTTTGGTGGTTTGTTTGGCAGAATGTGTGCAAACAGGGATGTAAACAAGGCGCTCTGTGATAGGGAAATCTAAAAACGTGAAGACATGATGATGGCAACGTAATTGAAACATGTCCGGGGATGTTTCGATTTCCCCATCCTTAATTTGACTTTATTTTGATATAGAGTAGATACAACTTTCCTCATGCTTCCAATACAAGCGTGCTTTCATTTTTGGAAAATCCCACCTTCATCATGCCTTACATTTTCCCAGGCAAAGTCACTTCCATATCCACCGTTCTCATTTCAGTAAGAAGGGATTCAGAGTGGGGTGTCTGGGTAGCGTAGTGGTCTATTCCGTTGGTCGGGTGTCTCTATTCCGTTGGTCGGGTGTCTCTGCGGACACAATTGATTGTGTCTGCGGGTGGGAAGCCGGATGTGGGTATGTTCCTGGTCGCTGCACTAGCGCCTTCTCTGTGTCAGTCAGGGTGCCTGTTCAGAAGGAAGGGGGAACTGGGGGGAATAGCATGATCCTCCCACACACTACGTCCCCCTGGCGAAACTCCTCACTGTCAGGTGAAAAGAAGCGGCTGGTGACTCCACATGTATCGGAAGAGGCATGTGGTAGTCTGCAGCCCTCCCCGGATCGGCAGAGGGGGTGGAGGAGCGACCAGGATGGGTTCAGAAAATAGGGGCAATTGGCCAAGTACAATTGGGGAGAAAAGGGGGGGGGTCCAAAAAAAGAAGGGATTCTGAGTAAAAGAGAAGAAGAAAGACAGCAGTGCACAGCGTAAGGATGGTGGGCAAGGTAGTTAAAACAGTGACAAAAGAAAGAAATGATTAGGAGTTGGCAGTAGAAATACAGGGGGGAGCAATGGTAAAAAGTAATACAAGAGAAATAAGATGAGGGAATTGAAGAAAATTGGAACCAAGGATCTATGAAGCAAAAACAGGAGGAAGTTTCTACTTCACAAGATCAGAAATCAAAGCCATTGGTGGAAAATCTCTTTAATAATTTGGGACTGTTCCATGTTTTTTTTTTTTTTTTTACACCTGAGTCTTAATTTTGTAAATTTTGCTTATGTGCTTAACATTTATGATGTTTTACACATTGTAATGTTATCATTTTACTTCATTGTGGAGATTTTGGACATGGCAGCACCGCTGGATGTGTCTTTACAACGGTGTCTTATGGAGCCATGGAACAAGTCCAATTTTACCCAATTATCCAAACCACATCTTTGTAAGTCAAAATGAAAGTGCAAGCTAAAAGTTATTACCCGTAATGTCCAATACGATCAACGGTCGATTGCATTGCTGAGCGACCTCCTGTTCAACTTTCAGGAATGACCAATCACAATAGCCATTCAATAACTCCCAAGCCTGCAATTGAGAAGTCATAGATCATGGAAAAATCATGTAACCTGTCTAACCGTGGCACTCGGTTTTTTGTTATTATTCAGTTGAGAGGAAAGTTTTAAGGCTTGTATTCCATGACCCTAATCGACACCATTTTAAAGTTGTATCCATCGATGCTGCCGTGTCCAAAGTCTCCAAAATGAAACTGCTGAGTAAAATAATATCATAACTAGTATGCACTTGCCAATGCCAAACAAGCGGCAGATTTGGCATCAACCGGGAATGAACAGCAGGCACTTCTTAGCTTTGTTGTGTTGGTTGTGAAAGTGGTTGTGAGGAACGTGTATATTTATATTTGTGCTATAGTTTGTCTGTACAGACAAAAAGCTCAGTTTTGATATTAAAAAGTGACACAAACACTTTCATAGAGAGTAATTGTTCCCCTATAGTTTCATGGAGAAAGAATGCTTGTTAAACCTCTATTATTATTATTATTATTATTATTATTATTATTATCATTATTATTATTATATATGGTGGCATGGTGGCACAGTGGTTAGCACAGTCACCTCACAGTAAGAAGGTCCTGGGGTCGAACCCCAGGGTAGTCCAACCTTAATGGTCGTCCCGGGGTGTCCTCTGTGTGGAGTTTGCATGTTCTCCTCATGTCTGCGTGGGTTTCCTTTGGGTGCTCTGGTTTCCTCCCACAGTCCAAAGACATGTAGGTCAGGTGAATCGGCCATACTAAAATTGTCGCTAGTGTGTGTGAGCGTGTCGGCCCTGTGATGGCCTGGCGGCCCGTTCAGGGTGTCTCCCCACCTGCCGCCCAGTGACTGCTAGGATAGGCTCCAGCATCCCGTGACCCGACTTTGGATAAGTGGCTTGGATAATGGATGGATATTATTATTATTATTATTTATTATTATCATTGTCTGGCAGCACAGTGCTGCTGTGGTTAGCGTGGTCACCTCACAGCAAGGAGGTCCTGGATTCGAGCCCCAGAGTAGTCCAACCTTTGGGGTCATCCCGGGTTGTCCTCTGTGTGGAGTTTGCATGTTCTCCCTGTGTCTGCATGGGTTTCTTCCGGGTGCTCCGGTTTCCCCCCACAGTCCATAGACATGTAGGCCAATTTATCAACACCTAGACTTAAAAAAGGCTGGCTGGGAAGGTGATTAAGAACCAATCCCCCTGGTGATGCCAGTTGATCATACAGTATGTTGTGTCTTATTACATACACAGACACAAACACACGCATATCTGCAATACTTTCAAGAATTACACTTCTGCCATTAACCTCGTTCTCAAGTTTAATTTTTAGCATTCAAACACACACACACACACACACACACACACACACACACACACACACACACACACACACACACACACACACACACTTGCAACAGACCACCATACTTGTTCCAGCGAGCCCCTTCCTGGAAGTCTTCCTTTCTGTGTCTGCGAGGTATTGTGTGTCAGGGTCACATTAGCTTCCACGGCTAATTCATTTAGCACGCTCTAAGAACCCCCACCCTCATTCAACCCCAGCCCAGGCCCTCTCCTCCTCTCACTTTTTTCGAGGACTTAGAGGCACTTGAGGTGGCTGCCACACTATGTTGACCCAGGAAGGAGAGTCACGGCCTGGGGCAGCAGGAGGCTACGGACGATGCTGGAGGTGGCTCCACAATAATGTGTGGTGTTCCTCTGGCTCACTGGATTAGGTGGATGAAAACTGGAAGTGATCCTTAATCATTGGTCTTATACTTCTCAGATCAATAGCTAATCTTTTTTCCATAATCTGCCATTTGACACCATGAAAGGTGTTTAAAACCTACAAGTAAGTAACAACTGGTATTCCATCAGCGGCTGGCAAGTTTTGCTGTTGACAAGCGGGACATTAAAACTGACTGAATTATCTTTTTTTTTCTCCTCACACCCACGTCTTACAATGCATCCTATTGTAGTGATATGATATGTATGATATTGAATTGTTAATGTCTTCGCTGGCTGATGAAGTGAAGACTTGTTTTTCTGTTTTAACAGGATGATGAGGGACAGACAGCGCTGCATTATGGTAAGGAGGCTTCTCATATTCTCACACTAAAATGCCCAAAATTTGCCAGTTTTGAAAAAGTCCCATCATTTGTGCTCGTCTGTGCTACTATGAGTGTAGGTGGGTTTTTTTCTTTCTATTTTCTCTCCCTAAAATGGATATCTCACTGTCATGCAAAGCCCTTCAAATATATTGTACACTTACATTATTATGTACCCTGCAGATGCCAGCCACTTAATATGACCTGCTTTCTGTAAACCCCTGCACTTTGGCCCACATCGTTTCGAATTCATCCTCACCATCCTTTCTTTTTCCCTCTGTCTCTCTCTCCACATCTTATTTTTCCATGGGTTTTTCTTTCAGGTGCATTTCATCTATCAGAGTCTTGCTCATTCTTCCTTGTTTCCATCTCTTCTCAATCAGTGTGCATGTGCACGTGTGTGTTTGAGCCTGCGTATGGGTGTATCCATTTGTGTGTATTTGTAGGGTGTATGTGTGTCCATCCAATGGCGTAGGTGCACTGGTACATTTGTGAACACCTGAGTGCTTTCTCTCTTTGTGTGCGTGCGTGTGTGTGTGTGTGTGTGTGTGTGTGTGTGTGTGTGTGTGTGTGTGTGTGTGTGTGTGTGTGTGTGTGTGTGTGTGTGTGTGTGTGTGTGTGTGCATGTGTGTGTGTGGTGCCCACATGCACGCATGTGTGTAATAATCACCAGGTCTCCCAAAGGAAATCAGCAGTACTCCTCAGACTCCCCTGACCCCCTCATGCCCCACTACACACAAGTCCCTGAGGGGCGGTTCCCCTGTCCTCTGAGCCCAAGTGTGTGTGTGTGTGTGTGTGTGTGTGTGTTTGGGTGGATGGGTGGGTGGTTGGTTGGTTGGTTTTGCACATGTGTGTGTGTATATATATGTATGTGTTGGGGGGGGGGGGGGCTTGTCACACCATCTGTCCCCATGCTTGGTGGCGTCATTGTGGGCACGCGTCACCATAACCCACCATTTTCAGCCTGGAGAGTCATACACGTGCTCACACACTCAAAAAATACACACACACAAACAAGCACGTAACATGCACAAACACATCACACACCAATGAAAACCACACACACCCATACCTATATGCCAGAGGAAGCCCTGAGGATGGGGCATAAAAAGATGACTAATAAACATAAGCGATGAACTCCAGGAGACAAATAGCAGAGAATGAAAATTCATTCCCACCTCTCTTTGCACAGGGGCCACAGTGGCTGGCAAGTGATTAATCGGGGGTTTACTGCTCACCATAAATTGTTCTCCTCCTCTACGGCTCCCCTGAGGGCCACGCGCTTTTTACAGCCAAAGGCCTCGGCGAGACGCCGGCCACGCACACACACACACCCCCTTAGCAAAATAAAATACTGTTTAGAGAAGGCGGAGGAAGGCTACAGGAATAAGTCAAGATTTTATTCATTGATTTGGTTCAATGACTGGCACTAGTTGTATTCCACGCTCTCATACATCTACACATACTATACATACTTTTGTATGCATTATATTTGCAGTATACAGGCTGGACACACAATGTGAACATCCACAGCTAGATGCACATACACACACACACACACACACACACACACACACACACACACACACACACACACACACAAACACAAATACACTCCTAGGTGCATAATCAAAAGGTATACAACTCATGCAGATGCTCTATTTTATCACACACACAGAATCCAAGCACACGCGCGCACGCACACACACACAGTTTTGCTAGCCAGCCAGGCTTGGGCTGGAGGTTAAAAGACCTGACTGTCAATCAACATGGCTGCTGACATCAGCGAACATGGCAGAGAACGGAGGCTGCTCTTTAAAAGGAATGAACGATTGACGGTGGCAAAAAAAAGAGCACTCAGAATGAGGGAGAGAGATACAGAGAGGGGAGAGATGGGGGGATGGGGTGCACAATGGTCTGGAGGTGCATCAGCAATGTGAGGACCCTCTAACTGGGTTAAGAAAGTGGAAGCCCCCCCCATTCTTAAAGAGAGAGAGGTAAAGAGGCCCCTTGTAGCTTTTAGTGGGGTACAAATTGCCAGTGGAGCAGAAATGAAGTGTTTGAGGCAACCACAGGTCCAGGCCAATGTCACTGCAGGACCTGCAGATGGTCTTTTCATTAACTACTGGACTGTACATACTGTATCAAACTGTGGCACCACCAATAAACTAATTTCACTGGAACCTTTTCTGATTTTATGTGTTACCTTATCCATTAGATTCCCCGCTAATGAAACATGAGGATATTGGATCACTTTTTTTTCTGAAACCCCCCCCCCCTTTTTTTTTCCATCCCCAACTGAATTTTGGCCAATAACCCCACTCTTCCGAGCCGTCCCGGTTGCTGCTCCACCCCCTCTGCCGATCCAGGGAGAGCTGCAGACTACCACATGCTTCCTCCGATACACGTGGAGTCACCAGCCGCTTCTTTCCCCCTGACAGTGAGGAGTTTCGCCAGGGGGATGTAGAGTGTGGGAGGATCCCACTGTTCCCCCCAGTTCCCCCTCCCCCCTGAACTGGCGCCCTGACCGGCCAGAGGAGTCGCTAGTGCAACGACCAGGACACATACCCACATCCGGCTTCCCACCTGCAGACACGGCCAATTGTGTCTGTAGGGATGCCCAACCAAGCTGGAGGTAACATGGGGATTTGAACTGGCGATTGGTAGGCAAAGAAATAGACTGCCACACCATCCAGACACCCCTATTGGATCACTTTTTTATTCTTTATTTATCAACTAGTAAGTGACCCGCAACCAAGTTGCGGTGATCATGACGTTTATTAGCTATCCACCTGTCTAAATCTCCCTCCTCTTCATCCTGCCAGCTAACCGCCTTCCCCCTGCCCCTAACCCCCCCCCACTCCAACTCCCTCCCCCCAAATGCTCAGAATCATCTGAAATGCCGAGAAGTTGTTTTTAGCCATTTTTAGAAAAAATCATATTTTGCATATTTATGCATAATTACGCATAATTTTAATTTTCTGGGATTTTCCCCTTACTCTCTGAGACAATACCTACCACCTCCAAAAGAAATTAGGATCATAAATGCTTTAGTTTTCGGTCTTGCTATCTACACTAACACACATACACTAACACCACACACACACACATTCCGAAAATATATGAGTAGAAGGTGCGAAAGTACCTTCTACTCATAAGCCACAACGTCAGAGTCGTATTTGCATGGGTCGAGTACGCCCGTGCTCGACCCATGCAAAAACGACTCTGACGTTGTGGCTTATTTCACGGACGCTTTCCATTTCCAACGCTGCTCGCTGTCTCCGCCCGCCATCCAGCAACCCGTTAAGAACGCGAGGTTTGTGCGAACGACGGAAAGAGCCGAGGCGTGACGTAGCCAGAGCTCACCATCTTGTTGAACTGCTCAGGATTCTGAAGGGATTCCACATATTTTATGCATATTCCGCATATAATGCATAATTTTAATGTTCTACTATTTTTTATAGGTGCCCCCGATCATCCCCGATAACCTCCAAAAAGAATCGCGGCCCCAAGTGCTTTAGTTTGGCCGTTTATAGACTCCCACACAGACACACACCAGACACACATTGTGAAAATACGGGAGTCGATGGAAGGATTTTGCTGCACATGCATGCACCATATTGTCACATACATTCACACCTGAGAGTATCCCACAGTATGTTCACAGTGCTAAGTAAAATGGCTATTAAGCACCTTGCTTAACAGTAATATGCTGGTATGTTTACCTTGTCTTGTATCTCTCTCTCTCTCTCTCTCTCTCTCTCTCTCTCTCTCTCTCTCTCTCTCTCTCTCTCTCTCTCTCTCTTACCTCCCTCTCTCCTGCAGCATCGGCGTGTGAATTTGCAGACATCGTGGAGCTCTTATTGAAAGCCGGTGCTGACCCATCCATCAAAGATCTGGAGGGTTCTCTCCCCGAGGAGGTTACCGAATCCAGCGCCATCTCCTCTCTCCTGCGCCAGTACACTGCTCCTAAAGGCTAGGTCTCAGGGCACTCGCCCAGCTCCAATCTCACTCCAGATCCCATCAGACCCTCCACCTTCCTCCTTATCCCTTAAGAGACTCTCCTCAGCCCCAGCAGCAAGTAGGCAATGAGTGCAAAAGTGTTTGATTTTATCTTATTTCCAATGCTTGAGGTGCGTTTGATTTACCTGGCTCTGCTGATTTGAAAACTGCAGAGCAAAAGAGGTGGATGCTGTGCCACCCAGAATTACCAGGCACATCAAAATCGAGCTCACCCCAAGTATTTTGTTGCATATAAATACATTGACCTCTGTTCTCGTCTGATAACTAGCCAGCATTTTCAGTCTAAGTCAGACCCCCTCTGACAGTTTCAGTTACTGCAGTTTGTTCATGTTCAGTTGTGTTACATTCCAATGAATGACCTGGTTGTTTGTCATATACCGCTAATAAAGTCTTAAACAGAGTTGTTAACATTGATTCCCCCCCCCCTTTTGGTTTGCTGAGCAGGTATTTGATGTCAGTTTGATGAGTTTGAAGTGTGATAAGAAATATTTGCTTTAGTTGAGAAAAAAAAAGTCCTTGCCATTTCACTGGCCTGTCTCCCAGCCACTCACCCAGTTTCTTAGTCTGGGTTACAAAGGTTCAATGATTTATGGGAGTAATTTAGAAATATATATGCCCCAAAGTACTCAGCAGAAACACTTTTATGTCAGACTTCATTGTTGTGACTTCCCGAAGCCTTTAGACCTCTCTCTGCAAAGTAGGCTAAATTACTGTTAGCTTCTAGGTTGGTAATAAGGCCAGGCTAAAAAAAAAACAACACAAATCGGCACTCATAATATGAGTAAAACCAGTATTGGAAAGTAAAAAAGGTAATCAGAAATATTCTTTTATTGTAGAAATGGACAGCATGAACTGCCTGCACCTGATGAAATGACTTTACCTGTATACATACAGTTTCTGTGGTTCCCTTTGAAATGGTACGTTGTAGGCCAATATTCTGAGAGTGTTAATTGACCATAAAATAGCTAAATGTGCTAAATTAACTTAATCCATGGCATAAAGAAACCAGCCTACTAAATGCTGGAAAATATTGGTTGTGACTGATGCTGTTGCTGTGTGAATATTATACCAACCACTTTGGCAAGTAGTTGCCTTGATGTCCTGTTCTGTTTTAAAAGTCAAGTTTGGCTCATTAAACTGACAACGGACTTTTCCCAATGTGAATTTTGACATCCATCATTGTATTTAGTAGAAAGAAAACGCCACTCTGCTGTCCTGCCCACTGTCGTAATCCACACGCTCGACCCACATCTCCCTCTGCTGCTGGCCTGTGTTGACAAACCTAATACAGTTGATACGGTACACCTAAGCCCTTACAAAACTGGTCTCTATGGCCTGCCTCTGTTCCAGCATGTCACTCGAGACAGGTCTGGATGTTCTCCAAATAAAGAACACATGGGCCGTGTCCATATGTACTTCACTTGCTCTAAAGCCCCTCTAATCAGAACATTCTCTGTGCCTGGGGCTCTCCTCTTCAAATCACACAACACAAACACCCATCCCCCAACAAACGAGACTACATTTAATCTTGTTCTTAACTACAGCTTCATAAAGAAGCTAATGCACATTTTGTACAAAACAATGGGAACAAAGTATAATCCTTTACTCTCTATACCTCTCTCTCTTTCCCTTGCGCTATCTCTCTCTCTCTCTCTCTCTCTCTCTCTCTCTCTCTCTCTCTCTCTCTCTCTCTCTCTCTCTCTCTCTCTCTCTCTCTCTCTCTCTCTCTCGCCAAATCTTCCTGGGCATAAGGCATTGGATAACAAAAATGCCTGGGTCCATTTCTGTCAGTTAGGCACAGATCTGTGTCAGCTAACATTGGTAGTTCAAGTCAGCAGCATCAATTCATATTCAGTTTTCATCTTGCCCATTATTGTGCAGCACATGAAGTGAAGTGAAAAGCAAGTGAGCGCTGTCTGTTACCTCAAGTGAATTATGACATGTGAGATGGAAACATGTTCCATGTTCTGTGTCCATATCTGCATCTGCAACATCTTGCCTCCCTCACAAAACACACAGATGTGTGCGAGGAATGGTTTTCTATATGTATCACTTCTGGGAAGCCTCAGCCTTTTCAACAGGATCAACAATGAAATTTTATGCATCTCCCTTTATGCATTTTGAGAAGGTAACCTAAAAGAAGTCTTGCATGAACCGAGAGGAAACATTTTGTGCATTCAACTTGAGTCTGGGGCTCCGTGCTCTACAAACCCACAAAGAGACAACCAGTGACTCTCTCATTATTATGCATTCTGTCCACATCCAGCCATTAGGCTGGTGCTGTATCTCTAAAGCCTGTTTGGGGCCCAGTGTTGTCTCCTCATTGCTTCCAAAACCCTGTTATGCTAGCTCGAGGTAAGAGAGGGTGACGGCCGTCGTGCCGCCCCCCTCTCCCAGCTTGTCTGCAAGACTCTGACACTAAGCCCATTATGTTTCCATTATGGAGCCTCAATTTCCCTCTGAGCTTTTCACTTTTGACACTGTATCTTCCTCCTTCTGCAAACCCCAGACCCACCACACCCCTACGCTGGTATTTTTCATACCCTCTTAACATTTATGTTTTTTTTTCCATATGTCCTCTCTCTAAGCTTCAACCCATCTATCGCTCTCTTTTTTACACAGTTTCTCATCTCTCGCTGACAGTACTGAGGACAGAGGGCTTAGGTTTGGAGCAGGAACGAGTCCAGCAGTCCCAGAGCACTCTTCTCCGTCTCCCCTCTTTGCTTTTCTTGCATTTCTTTTTTTAATTGCAAAGCATCTCATGAACCTGGCTTCCAACTCACTCACAAACTTACCTCACATTTAGCTGTACCGTTTGCCTGGACTAGTGGGAGGTTGAGACCCCTCCAAAAATCTGTGTGAGTGAATGCATATTAAAATATATGCTGTTGCGAGAGGTTACGTTTTTTTAAAGATGTTATTAAAAAAATCAACATTATACTCATTGGTAAGAAAATTTGCACAATATATTTTTTTCTACAACCCCACCACTGTTCTCTTTTAGTCTCTCCCTCGTATTGCCCCTGTGGTTTCATTTGAGGTAGGATTTCACAGAAACACCATCAACGGAGATGCAAGTAAGACGGGCTTCTATCATGTTCAAACAAATCAATATTTTCATAAATTGTTCAAGATTTTCTGATGTGTCAGCTTGCTTTTCTGGCTGTTGGTTAGCTAAGAACATGATTCAGACAAGCTAGATTGAGCTCGAACCTGTGCAAAAGCATCTATTTTACAATGTCTATGTTAAGTATCTAATCAGGAGAATATGTGAATACCAAAGGTACTTAGCCTGAACAAAAGGCACGGCATCCTGAAAAATGGCCACAAGGGGCGCCCGAAGCACACTAAGCGTAAAATGAATGGGGGCGAATTTCACAAAATCACAAATTATCGCAATTTTAGGGAATTATCGTTCTATAGTTGCTCATTTCTATAAACACTGCGTCCATACTAAATAGAAATGTATCAAATGAGGGGGCGTCCGGGTAGCGTAGCAGTCTATTCCGTTGCCTACCAACACGGGGATCACCGGTTCGAATCCCCGTGTTACCTCCGGCTTGATCAGGTGTCCCCCTAATAGTGCTTGGTCCGACTTCACACCCGCAGACATGGCCAACTATGTCTGTAGGTGGGGAGACGGATGTGAGTATGTGTCCTGGTCACTGCACTAGCGCCTCCACTGGTCGGTCGGGGCACCTGTTCAGGGGGGAGGGGGAACTGGGGGGAATAGCGTGATCCTCCCACGCGCTACGTCCCCCTGGCAAAACTCCTCACTGTCAGGTGAAAAGAAGCGGCTGGCGACTCTATATGTATTGGAGGAGGCATGTGGTGGTCTGCCGCCCGCCCCGGATCGGCAGAGCGGGTAGACCAGCGACCAGGACGGCTCGGAAGAGTGGGGTAATTAGCCAAGTACAACTGACAACTGGAGAGAAAAAAAAGGGGGGGGGAAATCCAAAAAAAGAAATTTATCAAATGCAACTGATATATGATTTGTATTTTTAGAAAATTAAGTTCAACTCTCTTTTTCTAAGAACGATGTCATCCTGTCACATGTCTGTATTGAAATCACAGACTAAACAATTTGGACGTAGCACCTGTGACTTCACCCATTGGTTTCTGAAAGGGCCTTTCGAAGCATGGCGTTGCTCGCCGCCATCTTGTCAGTTGGAGCAAGAAACCCCAAATTTGGGCAACGGGGGGGGGGCGGCGTGGATGGAGCCGAAGTGGGACCTCTACATACACTGTGGCCTGTCAATCACTGGAGGAAAGACTTGTCAATCAAGCCACATGCGCCCACTCTTTTAATGCTTAATATCTTAACGGAAAAATAATTCTCAAAATCACAACCCTCGCACTGTGGGCCAGACTCAGAATTAGCGATTGAGACCTAAACTTTTTGTAGAAAATACTGATTAACTTTGTATTTGTTGGTAGAAGTTGGGAATTCCCTAACTGGCTTACATTGGATTGAAAGTTTTTTTTTTGAGCCGGCCACCTAGTGGCCACTGTTAAACTGCAATTTAAGGCACTTCTGGTTTCAACTTTCAACCCAGCGGTTGGCGTTTGCTCAGCTATAGAGAACGGTTCTGCTGCAGCCTGCAGTACTGGTACAAGACACGCCCAATTCCATCCCTTCCCCTAACCTTAACCTCCTAACCTTCACCTCAGTGGGTGGGTGTGTGTGTGTGGGGGGGGGCTCTATAGAGGCTTGCTGTGGATGGAGTGGATGGTGAGGTGGGCAGAGCTGCTGGTTCCTTGTAGAATATTTCCCATTCAATCCACATGAGAGTTTAACTAGTTACAAAGCTTCACCAGTTCAGGCAACAGAATTGTAAGCTCGTGATTGGATGTTTCTTAAACGCAATGTACGTTGGGACTCGTAGATGACTTATCTGTTATGTAGACAGTTGGCTCCGAGTCCAAATGACCTCTGACTTTCTTTTTCAAGGAACTAGAATTTTTTCAATACAGATGCTAATTGTTTATACTGATGATTCAGCTGGGAGAGTGTCATGACCATGCAACTGTTCACAATGCTCAAATGGCCAGTCACGTGACATTTTCTAAAGGGAAAAAAAAGTATGAGATTTGTCTTCCACCAAGCCCCCACCCCAATATAACTTCACCACCTTCTAAAAAAAATATATATAAAAGGTCAAAGCTTAAGTGGCTTTATTGATTAATGGAGCTAGAGAGTAACTGGACATGGTGCCTTCCAGAACCTAAAAACCAGAAGATTTATGGTTGTACAGTCACATGAAGTATGTTTTTAGCCATGTGGTCATGTCTCAGCCCTATCTTGCCCATTCATTTATGATGCTGTTTGCACCTAGAGGTAGTTGGCGCTTGCAAATGAATGGAAGCAATAGAATAAACCTTTGATGAATCGTCAGTTACTTACTTAAAAATTTGCAGTCAATACTTTTTTTTTTAATACATTTATTTCTGATTTTTCCCTTCTTACTCCCAATTTAGTGGCCAGTCGATCCCTATTTTAGTTCAAACAGCCACCCTCGCACTGCATGCGTTCGCCAACTACATCTCTCCGGCCGGCAGTCTCGAAGGAGACGCCTCGCCACTTTCGTGACAAGGCAAATCCAGGCCGAATCACTGCTATTCCGACACACACAGAGACGCATTCATGTGACGAACACAAGCCGACTCTGCCCCCCTCCCGAAGACAGCGTTCCCAATTATTGCTGCTTCACCAAGTCCGGCCATAGTCGGATCTGACAAGACCGGGGCACGAACCCCAGTCCCCAGTGGGCAACTGCATTGACACAAAGCCGATGCTTAGACCGCTACGCCACCGCGGACCCCCAATGTGTAGTCAATACTGACTGTTTCCAGCTACAGTGATCCCATATCGTTCTGTTCACAACAAAGTCACACAGTAGTTGTGCTTTGTATCTTTGTTTCTTTGTGAGCCTGT
Organism: Lampris incognitus; assembly: GCF_029633865.1. Classification (NCBI taxonomy): domain Eukaryota; kingdom Metazoa; phylum Chordata; class Actinopteri; order Lampriformes; family Lampridae; genus Lampris; species Lampris incognitus. The sequence continues at coordinate 93,007,848 of NC_079213.1, read as the reverse complement.
GGTTGCTCTGCTTCTCACTCACTCCACACTCTCCTTCAATCTCTTCTGTCCTTTCTTTCACTTTGCTGCCCCTTTGGGATTTTTCTCATTTTGTTAATCTCCCACCATCTCTTCTCTACACACACTCTGTTTCTTTCTCCCCTCCTTACTATCTCATCTCCCACCCCCCATGGGAGGCCCTGGCTAGCTGAAGGGCTAAAAACGATAGCATGTTGTTGCTATAGCCAGCGCTTAATGTGATACTATTGGCCCCTTTTCCACCCACCCCAACATCCACTCAGTGTGGTGTGGCTGGGAATCCAGCACTAAGCAGAAATCCCGCTCTTCTGTTGAAATGCATCTCACTAATATCAGAGAGCACGAGAGAGAGAGAGAGAGAAACTCATTTGCTGGTGCTTAATGGTGTGTATCTGTGTTTTAGTGCTTGTGTCCAAGGCTGAAACCCCAATGCTTTGTGTTAAGTTTATGGTGATGGACAACATTTTCTGTTGTCGACTGTCACTCCAGACCTCAGCCACTGTCGGCCAATGAATTATCCAACACAGAGTGAAGGAAATCGTTTGTGCCCTCATATATAATCACTTGAGGACTTCACTGCAAACCAAGGCCGAACCCTTCTCCTTTGGTTAAATGTCATATACATCGATCAGCTAATATATTAAAACCACTATACGTGTGGGTAGTGAAAGCTAGCCCGTTTGGTCTGATCCCACAGAAGAGCTGCTGTAGCTCAAATTGCTGAAAAAGTTAATGCTGGCTATGATAGACAGGTGTCAGAACACAGTGCATCACAGCTTGCTGTGTATTGGACTGTGTAACCGCAGACCAGTCAGAGTGCCCATGATGACCCCTGTCCACTACCAAAAGCTCATACAATGGGCACGTGAGCATCTGAACTGGACCATGGAGCAGTGGATGAAGGTGGCCTGGTCTGATGAATCACATTTTCTTTAACATCATGTGGATGGCCAGGTGTGTGTGCGTTGTTTACCTGGGAAAGAGATGGTACCAGGATGCACTATGGGAAGAGGCAGGGTGATGCTCTGGGCAATGTTCTGCTGGGAAACCTTGGGTCCTGACATTTATATGGATGTTAGTTTGACATGTACCACCTACCTAAATGTTGTTGCAGACCAGGTACACCCCTTCATGACAACGGTTTTCCCTGCAGTGGCCTCTTTCAGCAGGATATTGTGCCCTTCCACACTGCAAAAATTGTACAGGAATGGGTTGAGGAGCATGACAAAGACTTCAAGGTATTGCCTTGACCTCCAAATTCCCCAGATCTCAATCTGATTGAGCATCTGTGGGATGTGCAGGAAAAACAAGTCAAATCCATGGAGGCTCCACCTCACAACTTACAGGACTTAAAGGATCTACTGCTAACATGTACCAGATACCAGACAACACCCTCAGAGGTCTTGTGGAGTCCATGCCTCGACAGGTCATAGCTGTTTTGGCGGCATGAGGGGGACCTACACAATATTGGGCAAGTGGTTTTAATGTTTTGGCCGATCAGTGTATCTGCAACATTATCTATGGAGTGACTACCACTGAGTAGAAAAGGCCTGGTTTCACATTAAAAAAAGCTCTGCACCCACAACCTTGAGGGTGTCATTGAGAGGCCTCTATTTGACTCCAGCCCCTCTTTAAGACTCACTCTGTCATTCTGTGGATCATTGTTCACCGTGAGGACGATGGAATCGTCGGCGGAGAAAAATGTCCTGTCTTGGTGCTGCAAGATTAAGCTAAGGCCAACCCAAATCCTATCTATTTTGCATGTTAATTTACTTCCCTTGAGAAGGAAAATAAGAATTGTTTCCTTTAGGAAGTTCGTAATAAAAGCCTCGCGATCAATGATAATGGTATTTGTGCTTGTGTTTGTCATCTTTGCAAAAGCAACAGTGGTGGAGTTTCCACAGATTTATTTGTATACTACTGCTGTAAGTGGCGTGTAAATTATCCTAACTGTCTGTGTGGCTCTTTATCTTTGTAAGGCGGTACTATTAGAGCATATCCATTAATGCCCGTAGCTTGGCCAATCAATGCTTGAATAAAAATCAGCTCAATTTGTGCCGTTTTATGCAAACGTGCAAACTCCGGCGAGGCTGACTCTTTGCTTTTTGTTTTTATAATGAAACAGGAATAGCTAAAACACAAGGGAATCGATAACACTTAGGTTTGGGGTATGCTGGCCTGCCCTCAGACAAATGCTCTGCGTTCTTGCATACTAATGAGTTTCATTTTGGCCCATGGTGTTGTACAGTGTGTGGCTCTACTGTGCTGTAATTTCTTAATAATAGCATGCATCATTATGTCATAGGTATGTCGAATTGCTCTAGGTTAAGTAAGAAGTAGTTTATTAATCCTGTAAGAGAACAAACACACAAGCGCGCGCACACACACACACACACACACACACACACACACATCCATTTACTGGCTTGGCATATTAACACACAAGCCTACTGTCTGTATTTGTCTACACTTCCTTTCCTGACCACAAATGATATTTATCTATATTTCACAAAGCGGTTTACAATTAGTTAACAGTGCAGGGATTAAGGAAAGATTTGACTGTGCAAAACTGCAATCTGGAGCTGTGGGTCTTTAGTAGTGAGAGGATCAGCGAAGCCAACAGCCCAGCAGATGTGCTGCTTCTGCCCTTGTTTTTTTTCCCTCTATCTATCCTCTGTTTTCTCTTTTTTCTCCTCTTTCTCTCTCTCTCTCTCTCTCTCTCTCTCTTTCTCTCTCTCTGTGGCCAAGCAATGTTTATCTTCCCTGCCCTCCACCCCCATCCCAGAGAGGAAAATAAGAGAGAGCGAGAGAGAGAGAGAGAGCAGCAGCAGGGAAGTCGCATCCATCATGGTTAACTGACTGACCACTGTCTGTTGGAGGTACTAAATGGATCTCCACAATTGAATAGAGGCCTAAGTGTGTGGTAAATGCTCTCAATGGGTAAATGAATTTGCGGGTTAACTCTCTCTAAGAGCGTTTAGATTAAGCAAAATAATCAAAACACCTACGACAGAGCTTTTGTCCGCGACGTATTGATGACAAATTTTGGCTGAGAACCTCCCGCGACTCACTGAATCGTTGCTGCAGCAGATATTGTGTTTAATGGGGGCTGATGAATTGATGAGAAATATGCTCAAGGGTAACCCAAAGACAGTTCAGCTTTATTTTCCTCATATAGATTTGACTGTACACAGTTCATACCATTGCACAGAAGGCATAAATGAATAGATTCAGTGCTCTCTTTTACATCTTTTTCAAAGACACATGGCAATAATAATAATAAATAGCGCTCATGAAACAAGACGATCAACACATTTCCAAACTGTACAAAATTTACAACAATTAAGACGCGAAGTTCTGAGGCAATAGAGACTTAACAAAAGTGAAGTGGTGTGTTTTCTTGGATCATTTTCTGAGTGACGTTTCTTTTTCTTGTGTGTTTATCGGCTTTCTAGCTGTCAAATTGGGTTCTCTTTTTGACTGGCACAACAGTTTGGCAATCTTTGTGGAAACAGTTGACAAAGACAAAAGAACAGGCGAAGAGATTTGGATTTGTTTTGTTTTGTTGTTTTGCACAAGTAGAGCTTTCTTACTATTTCTTTTTTTTCCAGACCAGACAGGAATATCAGCATCAGTTGCAAGATCCTGGCTTTGTGTTTTTTACACATATCCTTAAAGAGAGATTGCATTTGAGGAAGATGAGAAACAGGGGTTTTAAGATTCGTGGTATACCACCTCCACACACACACACACAAACACATGCAGGCGTGCACACACACACATGCAGGCACACGCACACACACGCAGGCACACACACACACACACACACATATGCAGGTGCGCACACACATGTGCAGGCACGCACACACGTACATACACACAAACACATGCAGGCGCACGCACGCACACACATGCAGGCGCACACACACGCAGGCACGCGCGTACACGCACACACACGCAGGCGCACGCGCACACACACACACACACACACACACACACACACACACACACACACACACACACACATCCCCTGTCCCTCAGTGGGGTGCCCTAAGATGTGGCCTGCACTGTTAAGACATGTGCTGGTGCAGCAGTCACACCAGCGTTGACGGCAGACCGAGTATCAGACCGCCATGCTGTGGGATACTGTATTAACGTTACTAATCCCTCTGACATGGAGGCCAGGCAGTGGGAGCACAGGCTGATGTCACAGCTCGGGTTAGTAAGAAGGCAGATAGCAGACAAAGCTGCAGCGCTGCTGGATTCTTTAGATTATCAGGGGCAACTCGGATAAGACCGAGAAGTCAACTGAAAATGACTTTTCTCCATATTCACAACAGTCTGTGTGTTTTGGAACGAAAGGTGGAGATTTCGTGTTCCTGTGATGCTCTATTTTCACTCACTAAGTATCATGTGGATATCTGTTGCTAATTTGCAAGTCTCATGAATGGATAGCCTACCATGTTGCAGATAGCTGTGCATTCAAAAAAAGAAAAGAAATAACTATCATGTCCAACACATCATGAGAAAGGTTTAGATTAGCATTTCTCCAAACCCAAGCAACACTCTCCTTGCTTTCGCAACACGACTGTGCCCCAACTGAAAGCTTGAATTCTGGCGATTTTGGAATCGGATAACAGTAATACTAATAGGAGTCTCCTCTAGGGTCGGGAGCAGACACCTTTACACAGACAAGAACAAGTCAAGCACCTATAAATATAGAAGAGAGAGACCTGTCGTGTAGCCAACAGTGTCCTCCATCTATCAGACGGAGGACGCCTCGGCTACAACAGACAAACAGACAAACCGACAGACAGAACAATGGCCATCTACTCCCTATTAACTTAGTCATTTAAGCTCCAGCAATACATTAAAAAACATTAGCATGGTTCAAAAGTCCCACTTGTGCCACTGCTCTTGTAAAGTTCTCTACCCATGAAACACTGTGTTTTTGCCTTGTGCATACATCTCTCCTCTCTCTCTTTCTCTCGCTCTCTTTCTCTCTCTCTGCACTCCTCTCCATAGGTGTAGAAAAAGAAGAGAAGAGTAAAGTGCATTGCCAATGTGAAGGCTTTGACATGGCCAGACAGTGGTCCGACTCATTCTGAATCTGAAGCATGCAGGAGCCTCCCGGGTCTAGGGACTTCCGTTTAGATTGTGGCCCTAACACTGTGGCTAACAGACAGAGCTCTTTATAGGGAGGGTTATGGGGGACGGGGTGCTGCTGACACCTCCCCTGCAAACATAATCCACCAACCCTACGTTTGGAGCTTCAATTTCAGCCTCATATACAGTGTCCCGAACAAAACATCATCTGACAACAAAATGGTACAGTATTAAGATGAACATTCACTAGTGTTTTGTCCTGTCATTTTACTGTGTGTGTGTGTGGGGGGGGGGGGGGGTTTCTTCACTTCTCATTCATGATTAGTGGTTGGTCTACACAGGTCCACCTCACTGTAATGACTGCTGAGGAGCTGAGGGGAATACTTTGTCTGCTCCTTCTCTTCTTTACCCAACGTCAAATAAACGAAACATACCGGAGCGTTGGAGGGTGACACAAATGTAAAAGGGCTTGTTGAGTCTGTTCTCAGTCTTGCTCACTGTTTCACCCCTTCAACCCCTTCCTTAAAAATCCTCTCACCAGGTCTGATCCCACTGTGTCCAGCCAAAGGCTCAGAACTGGGAATGGTCCATTTCATCTAACCAGGAGGCGGGGCTGGTGGGGAAGTCAGGGTATCCTGTACTGCTGCCTGTGGAGAGGTCTGAGGTGGGGCCACCCGCCATGGCCCTCAGGGCCTGTCCTACCCCACCAGGCCCCCCTTGGGCCACGAGACTGTCCATGTTGAAACCCAGATTGTTGAGGAGAGGGGTGTGGCTGGGCAGGGAGGCAATGGAGGATGGCGACTGGGGAAGACCATAAGGACTTCCTGCCCGGATGTCATGATAGGGCTGCCCTGCCGCATCAAGAGAGAAACCGCCATTTAGTGCCCCGCCATTGGCAACATCTCCAACACTCCCATACAGCCCATTGGCATGGCCCAGGTCTGACAGGATCTGGTCCTCTGTGGAGGGGAAGGGGAGATATCGTATTTAAACAGCGGGAGTGTTATCATTTTGACACATCTATACATATGCAGTGCTATTGACTGCTTGGACATTATATACTTGTTATCTTTCAATACAGTTAAGTGCTTTTATGAATAGTATTTATGGAAGAAATATTACATGGTTTCCATGTAATTAAGTGGTCCCGCTACTGAAATACCTCTTAAATTTTTCAGTTTTGTCAATGTGAGTTACTTTCAGCTTTAACACATGAAGCCTGAATGTGTGCAAATGTTGCTATATTGAAATATTCACTTGCGTCTCATCCCTCCCCTGGGTGGCTTTAATAATAACAATGTCCCACAGTGCTTTCTCTCTAATTGACTAAAAGCCTCACCTGCTTTATAGAGTTTCTGCCTCCATGTTTTCGTTTCTCGTAAAAATTGCCCTCTTTTTAAAAGCGGCTAGGAGACTTTTATGACTACCAAAAATGGGGCTTAGTAAACATTAAATAACTATAAAAACACTGGGATGTCTAAAATGCATGATGGCAGGTGATGGAGGCTCCTCTCATTTCCAATCAGCCCCATCACAGCAACACACAAGGGGAGGTTGAGTCGGTGGCCATAGTGAGACATGAGGGGAATGTGAAATGAGGGAGACATTTTGGATTTGCCTCAATGTGTCACCATGAAATGAACAACATGAGAAATCTCATAGGAGATGTCCCGACACCTTATTGAACTTTTCATCTGGTCGGTGTAATGGGCACGTCACCAACCTCTGAAGCTGAGCTCACTGTCACTGAGTCCCGCGTCGTCAGCCGAGCTTTCCTTCTCCACCTTGGTTCCCCCTCGGTTTCGTTTGACACTCTTGTAGAACTGACCCCAGCGATGCCGACCTGCATCCTTTTTCAGACGCTTCTCTTTCGCCCGTCGATTCTGGAACCACACCTGACAAACAGATAAACAGACACCCTTTCTATCCGTCTGTACAATCCCCAATAACTGAAGGTTGGAACATTGGGAGTGGAAGGGGTAAGTTGTTGCCACAGCAGGGACCTTGAGATGAGACGTACCTGTACTACTCTCATGTCAAGCCCCGTCTCGGAGGACAGTTGTTCTCTGACGTGGCGTGCCGGCTTGGGGGAGTTCTTGTAGGCGCTCTTGAGAGTCTCCAGCTGTTTGGCAGTAATAGTGGTCCTTGGTCGCTTGGCTCCTGACTCTGAATCATCTGAAAGCAGGTGTGACTGAATTATTTTTACATACGTTAAGTGTGGTTCTATTTTTATGGATGCTGCCCTTGTCCTTTGTGTTACATTAGGTGAATGGTCAATTTGGACCTGCTTTTTTTTTGTACAACTTTATTAATCCCCCTTGGGGAAATTCCTCCTCTCTATTTAACCCATCCTAGCTGTGTAGCTAGGAGCAGTGGGCAGCCGCTATGCAGCACCCGGGGACCAACTCCAGTTCGTCTTGCCATGCCTCGGTCAAGGACACAGACAGGAGTATAAACCCTAACATGCATGTTTTTTTGATGGTGGGGGAAACTGGAGAACCTGGAGAAAACCCACTGCAGACACAGGGAGAACATGCAAACTCCACACAGAAAGGACCTGGGATGACCCCCAAGGTTGGACAACCCTAGGGTTCGAACCCAGGACCTTCTTGCTGTGAGGCGACAGCACTAACCACTGGGCCACCATGCTGCTCAGTGGTTATTGTGCTGTGCAACCATTCCACTCTTACAGCAAAAGTGCAGGACGCTGTCATGCCAAGTGGAAGAAGGCAGTTATTGGGCTTGTGTTGTATAAGACCACTGTTTCATTTTAAATTTTCAACCGGAAAATTAAAAAAAAACTCAATGAACACAAAGAGAGAGAGAGAGAGAGAGAAAGTGTGTAAAGCTTGGGCAAAACAGTTTTGCATAGCAAACACATGCAAACATGACATGACACAGACACACATACACACTGTCTGCATTCTCTTTCCTACAGTTCACCTTAAAGCTAATACACTCCCCACCCCCCATGGTGATTTTACAGCTTAGGGATAGAAATAGCTTTTTGGAGACTTCTGTCTATATTTAAAAACCCAAACAGCCTATGGAATAAGTTCAGTACAGTAACACTGGAGTCATTTAACATGACAGCTCTTATGATGGTGTTGTTATTCTATGTTAAGTACGCTGAGAGAGCCACGAAACCGGAGTCAAATGCCATGTTTGTGCAAACGTACATGGCCAATAAACCTGATTCTGATTCTGATGCAAGTCCACTTTATGATTGGAGTCACTCAGTACGTTTACATGCACAGTTTAGTCGATCTATGGTTATAGCTCGATTAGTTCATTAGTCCGACGACTGACTTTGGTCCCAGTATACATGCGCGGGAGGGAAATCGATTTACTGAGGGAGTCATGTGGGCTCCGCTACGATAGGTGGCGATATGCACTCTTTCAGCTTGTTTGTATTGGGCCATTACCGGTCGACCTATTACGTCACACACGCAGAGCGCAACAATCGTCGTAGTGAACTAGGAAGTTAGCAACCCCTCCGAAGAAGACGAAGAAGAGGCAGTTAGCAACCTAGAGCTAAACTGGCACAAAGATGGACAACTTTGCGAATCTGTACATAGCGTACGTGTTGTACGCTCTACTTTTTGCGCCATGTTTGCAGTTACTGGCTTCCTCTTCTTCCGTTTACGCTGTTCGACTTCCGGGTCAGACTTGGCGCGCGGAAAATTGGCGCGTGCGCAGATCGCCTCGACCAGCTCCAGTCCAACTAAGGTGCATACATGCAGAAGTAAATCGACTTCCAATCGCATTATCTGGGTGTGTTAGTCCGACTATTACAACTTCGATTTCAGTTGAGCTAACATGTTTACATGCATTTTAAAAGTCCGGTTTTAGTCGGACTAACGCAATAATTCGACTTTTTAAGTGTCATGTAGATGTACTGGTGTCTTGTCATACGATCTGCAGCATTATCAAGAAAGGCACTGCTGGTTGCACCTTGTGTTTGTGCTAAACAATCTATCCAAATGCTTTTCAGTTGACTGCATTTCAACAGATGATATTTAAACCACCATCAGTTTCACTGATGTGTAGCAAGGACAGCATTGTTGCTCAAAGTCTAGTATTTTGTCAACATTATGTATACAGAAAGACCTACCATTTTGTTTGGCTGTCTCGTAATCCTCCTTGCAGACCAGCCTCCCATCCTCCATGAGGTAAAACTCGTCCCCAGTGGCCAGCTGTCGGCTGCACATGACACAGGCAAAGCAGTGCAGGTGATACACAAAGTCCTGCGCCTTGCGCACCACCTGTGTCGGAGGGATCCCCTGTTGGCAGGATGCACATTTTGTCCCAAAACGCCTGTTGGACAGATGGAAGAAACAAGAGACAAGGAAGAGAGAGAGAGAGAGAGAGAGAGAGAGAGAGAGAGAGAGAGAGAGAGAGAGAGAGAGAGAGAGAGAGAGAGAGAGAGAGAGAGAGAGAAGATAAAGGAAGACAGAGACAGACTTGCCATTAGGAAAATTCAAAAGGTGCACTTACACAACATCAGCAGTAGTCTGCTATCCTTCTACCATTTATATCCAGTTTACAAGCTGATGGGGAAAGTGGGGCCAACCAAGATTAAAATTTCACATGCAAGATGGCTCTTCCCTCCACGCCAGCCAAGAATGATGGCAGAGTGTCTGTATTAATAGTTGTGCCAGCTGTGGTGGGGAGAAAAATCAGCACTGGAATGCATTTCCGTTACCAATAGACCTCTCCTCAGGTTGATGGATGGATAGAATCAATATACAGTGTGTGTGTGGGTGTGTGTGTGTGTGTGTGTATGTGTGTGTGTGATGCGCACGTGTGTGATTTTGCATATCGTGAATTTGTATATTTTATATATGTGTTCGTATTGATATGTGTATGTATGTGTGTGTGTGTATATTATATATATTTTTTTTCTACGTGTGTGCCTGAGTAGGTCACTGACAGTGTATCTATTTGTATGTGTGTGTAAGAGAGAAAGTGCATGTTTTTGTTTCAGTGCATGTGTTTTTGTGTGCATTTTTCTTTTGTGCGTATGCATGTGTGTATGTGTGTATGCGCGCATGTTTGCATGTTTGTGTGTGTTTGCAAATGAGAGAGTGAAAAATCCAGAGTGGAGGAAGCTAAGAGGGGGAGGGGTTAGGGGGAGGTGGAGGCGGAGGCAAGGGAGAGGAGCTGTGCTCACAGTAAACACACCCCGAGGAGAACAAATAAAGTACTGATTCAGGAGAGGCTTTAAATCACAAGGCTCATCCACAGAAATAAAACCAATCCTCCTAAATGCCAAGGTGAAGTCTGAATTGCTGCTGGGAAGCACACGACTGTGTATCTAGCTTTTTGTATGTATGTACATGTGTGTGTTTTTGTATGGGGTATGTATTTGTCTCAGCATGTGTACTTGACCCGTGTGTGTGTGTGTATATATATATATACACACACACACACTATATATATATACACACACTATATATATATACTATATACCCTATATATATATATACACGCACACTATACACACACTATATATACACACACACACTATATATATATATATACATACACACACTATATATATATACACTATATATACACTATATATATATATATATGATTGCTTACGGCATGAACAGGCTTGTACTGTCTCATAAAGAATTTACTTGACTCACTGGATTATTTTGCTCCTTATTTGTTGAGCACTTTCCCTACATTGAGTGTTTCTTTTAACACAAAGTTATATGTGTGTGTGTGTGTGTGTGTGTGTGTGTGTGTGTGTGTGTGTGTGTGTGTGTGTGTGTGTGTGTGTGTGTGTGTGTGTGTGTATAGCCTGGCCCCCTTCCCCTCCAGTGCATGGCAGCAGTGCAGGTTGAAGGTGGACACATCCGGCTATTGTCCCCGGGGCCAGCTAATAGAGTTAGCCTTCACTCTGTGACTGGGCAGCTTTTTATGTCTCATTTATGCTTCGGACATTAAAAACCCCTCAAACATGATTTAGTAAAAGCCCGGTGCTGCTGATCCTCTTTTGGATAAAAGTCAAACTTAATTTCATTCTTTCATGCCTCGCAAAATCTTATCGTTAATAAAGACAGAAAGAAAGCTGAAAGGATGAAAGAAAGAAAAAAGACAGGAAGAAAGAAAGAAAGAAAGAAAGAAAGAAAGAAAGAAAGAAAGAAAGAAAGAAAGAAAGAAAGAAAGAAAGAAAGAAAGAAAGAAAGAAAGAAAGAAAGAAAGAAAGAAAGAAAGAAAGAAGGAAAGAAAGAATTAAAGAAGGAAAGAAAGAAAGAAGGAAAGAAGAAATTGAGTCGAGTATTGACTGGACATTTTTAGCGTTTTTTTTCCATCCAAATTCACGCTGTTAGCAAAACAATTTGATCCACAAAAAGTCGTGTAGTGAGGGTAAATAATAAATACCCACGGTTTAATAGGGCGGGATTAAATGACGGACTCAGCCTCCAGAAGTCTGAAAGAGGGTAATTTGAGTGAGAACAAAAAAATAACTGATGTGACCCTGACAATAAGAGTTGATTCAACATATAGTAAATATAAGGTCGATGTAACGTTGGGTAAATATAAATCAAGTAAACGCCAATTTGTTCTTGATGCTTGATCATAGAAACAGTTAAACAAACCTCGCCAGTTAGTTCCGCATAAACCCTGACCAAAGCCACGCACCCTGCCCCCTTTGTCGTTCCTATGACGTCACAGTGGACCGCCGTACTTTGTCACGTTACTGATGGCTTCGTATCGTTAAGGTGCAGGGGTTTCCCGGAGCAACGAAGAGAGAAAGATAGAAAGAAAGAAAGAAAGAAAGAAAGAAAGAAAGAAAGAAAGAAAGAAAGAAAGAAAGAAAGAAAGAAAGAAAGAAAGAAAGAAAGAAAGAAAGAAAGAAAGAAAGAAAGAAAGAAAGAAAACGAAAGAATAAAAAAGAAAGAACGAGGGGGAGAGCGAGGGAATGAAACAAAGAGAGAGAGAGAGAGAGAGAGAGAGAGAGAGAGAGAGAGAGAGAGAGAGAGAGAGAGAGAGAGAGAGAGAGAAAGAAAGAACGAGGGGAAAGCGAGGGAATGAAAGAGAGAGAGAGAGAGAGAGAGAGAGAGAGAGAGAGAGAGAGAGAGAGAGAGAGAGAGAGAGAGAGAGAGAGAGAGAGAGAGAGAGAGAGAGAGAGAGAGACCGAAAGAGAGAAAGGGAAGAGGGAAGAAAGAGAGAAAGAAAGAGAGGAAGGAATAAATAGATAAATAAAGAGAGAAAGATAAAGAGAAGCCAGCGCAGCCTGGGTGGGGGGCTCACTTTAGATAGATAGATAGATAGATAGATAGATAGATAGATAGATAGATAGATAGATAGATAGATAGATAGATAGATAGATAGATAGATAGATAGATAGATAGATAGATAGATAGATAGATAGATAGATAGATAGATAGATGGGTGGGTGGATAAAGAGAGGCCGGTGCAGCCTGTGTGTGTGTGGGGGGGGGGCTCACTTAAAAAAAGAAAGAGAAAAAGAGATAGATAGATAGATAGATAGATAGATAGATAGATAGATAGATAGATAGATAGATAGATAGATAGATAGATAGATAGATAGATAGATAGATAGATAGATAGATAGATAGATAGAGGCCGGTGCAGCCTGTATGTGTGTGTGTGTGCGTGTGTGTGTGTGTGTGCGTGTGTGTGTGTGTGTGTGTGTGTGTGTGTTTGGGGGGGGGGGCTCACTTGAAGAAGTCCTCCTTGCAGTAGACGCTCCCGGCCCGTGAGAAGCACTTGTCTGCCAGCGGAGTGTGACAGTCGGCGCACTTGAGGCACTTGGAGTGCCAGTGTCTGTCCAGCACCTTGAGGATGAACTTGTCCAGGATGTGTTGACTACAGCCGGCACACTGGGGGATCTCTGCTGGGACACACGGACACACCCACAAGACAGACACGCCGGTCACTCACACTTGAAACTACATCCTGATGACTTGTGTTCTCATTTACCCGAAAACTGTAGACAGAGTTAATTTGTATCCGACCGTTTCATCTGAAAAGGTGGATACATTTACAGTCGAGTCGAGTTTATTTGTTATTGTTGTGTTGTCCTTTACGTCGCGTGACGCTCTGGGGCGGCCATCCGCGGCGCTGTCCGGGGTCCTGATGTCGAACACGCTATTTTTTAACGAGTCTAGTCCTTCGTTTTTCTGTTCCTTCTTAACTCATTTCACTGTACAAATCTATGCTGTTTTTTCCGGAAGGCTTTGGCAGATATTAGCGTCAGATGTAATGCCGTCTGTTAGACGCGACGACCTAATGTGTCCCATGTCTTGTAGACCAGGGAGACGGAATAACGTCACATTGTAGCGGCTCTCAGAAACAAAAACGACCTGTTCTGCCCCACATTTTGGACATATCTACTACTATAGCCCTTTATAAATAGTGAGCATACCATCATAATATCCACTCATCCATATATCTAACATTATACATACACCCAAGGCTGGAAATGGACAGTCATACATGAAAACATATTAATTCAAAATAACACACATTTACCCTTTGACATGTGACACTGGAGTACTGTTTAAGACACAGGCCTTATCTATTTATATTGTTACCAATATGTTGAAACGTTTAAAGGGATTACACCTTCATGGGTTTCACCATTAACTATAAACCACGGTACCGTGTTTTAGCAGGACATCGAGGTTAGAAACCTTTGGGGTACATAGTATTTTACTGTCTCTAATCCGCCAGCAGAAACTGTAGGATGCCTTGCTATGTGTGGTGTGTGAAGCCTTGTCCACACGGCTCTGCTCGGCCCCTTCGTTTGACCACAGATGTTATTGATGAGATCCAACAATGCAAAATCAATGGCGTGACAAAGTGGATTACGGTCAAACGACATCTAGAGGACCACCCGTAATTTGGGAGAAGAAGAAGAAGAAGAAGACGAAGGAAAACCGAAAAACAAACTGATCTGGTGACAAGAGAAGCGACCGTCTGACCATTGAAACGAATAGTTGTCAGTAATTCAGAGGGGAGAGTGTTTTGGTGGGGGTACAGCTGGGATGGCCGGGACGGCCTCTAATCATTTTACAATGGCCGTGCGGGGAAGCTCGAGGCTCCTCGCGGCGGATCCGATCACACCAGCAGCCTGGCTGCCCGCGCGGCACGATGCGGCCGCACGCGCACACAGGTAAATTAACCTCGTTTTTTCGTTTTATTTTTTTTTGCTACAAAATGTCCAATTTAAACACAACTCACCTCAAAACGTGTTTACGGTGCTGCATGAAAGCCGAAATATGCGTTTTAGCCCGTTTCTTAATAAAACACGTGCTGCGTTAATTTTACAAATTATTACAGAAAAAAAACAACATGAAAATGTCAACGGCGTTGCTGTGCGTTTGTTTGCTTGTTTGTTTGTTTGATTGTATGTTTGTTTATGATCTTGCCGTCAAGGAACAGGAAGAGCTAGCCTAACCTTTACAGTATTTACTGTAGCAGCTCGGCCTAAATCTCGCAGCGCAGCATGAAGACAGACAGACAGACAGACAGACAGGCAGCCAACCACGACGTATAAAGTAAATACAAAGCAACATTCCTCGACAGACAAAGCTGGATTAGAAAGGGGAGTCTGTGGCGTGTGTGTGTGTGTGTGTGTGTGTGTGTGTGTGTGTGTGTGTGTGTGTGTGTGTGTGTTGCGCCGCACAGATAATAATAGATGGGTTCATGAGTAGCACCCCTTCTTTGTTCCGGCTCTCTTCAACTTTCCGTTGTGACAACTGCGGTTCTCTCTTTTTTTTAATTGGCTTTTCTAAAAGCGGGCTGTATCATTCCCCCCGCGAGCCGCTCGGTGATGGAGCGGATATACGTAATGTGGTGCTGAAAGGAAAGCAGCACGGGTAGAAAAGCTTGGCAACGACCACTGCTGTCCACGACCAGGGTCTAATAGCCGAGGTCTCTCTCTCTCTCTCTCTCTCTCTCTCTCTCTCTCTCTCTCTCTCTCTCTCTCTCTCTCTCTCTCTCTCTCTCTCTCTCTCTCTCTCTCTCTCTCTCGCACGCGTATTCACACGCGCACGTGCACACGAAGCTTGTATTGTAAATACTGCTTTGGACTTCTTGCAGAGGCTTGAAGGGGCCTTCGGACCCCCGATGAGTTATGTGCTGCACAGCAGTGTGTACCATGCACCAGGATAGATAGACTCGTCATCTCTCTCGTGCTGCACATCAACTGACGAGCACGGAAGTCAGTCGGGAGACCACACGACTGAACACACGACAACTACTGGGTTCTGCTGTATTTTAGGCGAGTGCCCCGCAGCCGCAGGTGGCATTAAAATGATGAATTTAACCCCTCAGGAAAGGCTAATTAAAAAACGAGGCTGCGCGCTTAAAGATTAAAAAAAGCGCACTAATTTAGATTAGATTTCCCATTAATTGCCCCGATGCAGGGCATATAGCCCTATATCAGCCATGATGGAAATATTTAGATACATACTACTTACTTACGTACATACTGCTCCCCCCCCCCCCCTCAGAATAATCCGTTTAAATACAGGATGGATGGTGGCACGGCGGGGGTTTGAGTGGCAGGATCTTTACTCAAGCTTTTAATCTGCCTCGATTTATAAAATTAAAGAGCATAAGCTGACCACATATAGACCCTCTCATGCAGCGAGGGGTCCAGTCAGGAGGAAGCAAGCGAGGAGTAACTTGAAGGCAGTATCGGTCTCTTTTCTATGATATCGTGGAAGAAAAAATAATATTTTGATATTGCGCCAGAAAAGTAGAAACACGCCTTCACCTTTTGTGCATGTTGCAGTGCACTCCCCTGTCACGGTTTGCAGCTGACACGTGGTTTAACAGCTTCCCCTGTATCTAAAGTAGCATTTCATCCGCTGGGCCTGACATCCGTTTTGCGCCACACTTTTTTGTTGTCAGTGTTGACACACAAAGAGCCCAAAAATACATACGAGATCAGAGTTTGGTCCCCATGTCAGCAGGGATTTAAAACAGTTTCTGGAGACTTAGGCCCATCTGTAGCCACGCGTTTGACCACCTCGCCTCTTAATAATTAGGTCAAAGCGGAAATTCATCCCGTTCCCCTTGCATCTTGATGGCGCGGTCAGATTATAAAGGAGCCAGCAGAGATTAACATGCTGCTAAGATGAGGAGCAGATGCGACAGTGATAGGCAATTGTCCCCTTAGATACCGAGATGTGGAGGGGGGGGAGAAAAAATGGAAAATACTTTAAAACGTTTTCTCTTCAACAAAGTATAAAAAGAGACTGTTTAAATTTTGCTGTTTTTTATTTATAATTTCTGTAGCCTAACTCGGGATAAAAGCGCATATTGTGTCATTTTCAAGTAGATGACGTGCAAGGTATATGCATCTATGCATGCAGGCATCTATGCGTGCATCCGATCCCCAAAAAACTACAAACACGAGGATATTTTCGGGGTCCCTTCACCCTGTTAACCAAGTGTCAACCCCAGTCAGTGGGTATGTGTGTGTGTGTGTGCGTGTGTGTGTGTGCTGGGTGATGACAGCTGCGTCTGATCCTTTGACCACGCAGGCTCGTTTACAAATTAACAGCTGCCTTGAAATGCATTGCAACACTCGGTGTGTCGGCTACACCGGGGCAACGTGAGGGGGGTCGGCGTGGATTGAAAAAAGAGAAAAGTTTGAAGCAAAAACAACAAAGAGAGAATAGCGTCGCATAGTGTTGATGCAAATAAAGTGTTACGATGCGATAAAGAAACACGGTGGAGGCTTGGGGGAGGAATTGGGGATGCGGGACGCTCCATGCCAAAAAAAAAAGAAGAAAAAAAGAAGAAGCATGGCTTTGAGGCCACAAACCATACTAGGGATAATTCCCACATGAGGTCTTTCTACGAATGTGAGGACCGTGACACACGGATGGCCTGTGTGTGTGAGACCACCTTTCCTCGGCAGGACAGGACTGGGGAGGTGGGATAGCCTCTCCTTGTCCTTAGCGTCAGACGAAACTCTTCTCCTCTACGGCGGAAACCTGCGACGCAGGTCGCGCTCGCCATCTACATCCCCACAATGACACACGCGACGGCATAAGAAGGAGGGCAAAGAGAAAAGCCTTACGTTGCATCGGCACTCCGAGAATCTCCGGTAAACCCTTTACGGGACTCTCTGTCGGCAGGACCGCCGCACTTTGCATCATCTTGATCCAAAATGGGAGGTAAACACACACACATATATACACCCGCAGAGCTCCCGTCCTCTTCTGCCAAGGAAACAACAACAGAAAAGAAAAGAAAAAAAAAAAAGAAAAAAAGTGGAGGAGACGCACAGTCTTTTTCAAGGGGCCTCCCCACTCTCCCAGATCCTCTCGCCGTCCCGTTAAGTCCCGCTATGCCGCGTCTCTATTCCCGGGATGTTGTCCGTGCTCTTCTGGAGTGGATCAGACAAGCTGCTTGGTCCATTCAGCTCTGCAGGGGCGGCGGGGTGTGACGTCACCGCGGCACAGGCTCCACCCGGGGCCAATGGGAGCGGAGGGAAGGCCCCGGAAAGAGTCCTCTGGAGAGGCTCAGGTGTACAGTAAAGCCAGGAAGACGACGATGAGGAGGTGAAGGAGGAGGGGGAGGAGGAGGAAGCATTGAATATGGCATCAAAATGTGCTGAGAGTGGCGGGATGTGGAGCATGTGCGGTCCATATCTTACTGGACCCATGCGCCAGACATCAGGCCTCGGAGTGTGCTGCGGATGGTTAGACCAACACGGGGTATCGTGTCTTATTTATACGCGAGCTCGGATGGGAGACGTTAGTTCACAGTCACAGCAGCTTAAATGATACCCAGACCCGGAGAGAAACGACAGTTAGTGATCAGCTGTGTTCACTTGAGTCGCTCTACACAGTCATGTGCAAATACAGGTATTTTGAAATATAATGTGAGGCAAATTCAGACGTGGCGACCCGCGTGGCCTTCTTTTGGCAACCGGTGAATTGAGTTGGCCCCTGGTGGTTATTGCTGGACCACGGTGACAGGGACTATTAGGAGTCCAGACACAGGCTCCCTGACACTGTTCATTTCAATCCTATCGTTTTGAGACTGCTCCCCCGGATAAGATATTCCCCCCAGAGAGCTCGTAGTTCAGGCTAGATGAACTCAATCTTCGCTTCCAATTTACTTCAGGCGTGGAGAGAAAGGCACACACAGTACAGTGGCGGTTCCTCCCGGCTCACCTCCGACGCAGGTGATTTTTTTTCTTCTTCTTCGATCAACTGGGAGTCCGTCTTCCAGTCCCAAGTGCGACTTAAAGGGACCAGCAGCCCATCAGCAGCGGTTCACTGCGCTTTAAAGAGACGGAATATGACGAGACAGAGACCCCATCCATGATGACCCCCCGCGCGAGCACAATAAGGCTTCATTATGTCATGGCAGCACGAGAACTATCCATTTGTTTCACTACGAAGGAAATCAAACGTGACATGGTCGTGGCTCATGGAAAGACCATGTACACAACTCTGTTCTTATGACATCTCCTTTAAATATACGATTCAAGGATCGTGTAAATCGTTTTAAAAGGTCAGCATTTCTCACATTTGTATTCATTTGCTCAGTGAAACTGAAGTAATTATCGTTTGATATAGTAATAATATTATATACTTAAACCGAGAAAGTATAACATAATAATAATAATAATAATAATAATAATAATAATAATAACAATAATAATAATAACAATAATGTCACCAGAAGTGTGTTAATTTAATTTTTTTTCAATGGACAATATATTTATGAGTTAATTGGGTTGGACACAGAAATCAGGGCGAAACAAGGCTAACATTTCCACCACACCATGTCAAAACAGATGGAAAACAGAATATCACATAGCTTTGAACAGGGTGCAGCTCCGGCCTGCACACAGCCTTAATTGAACCAGAGTAGTGTGCCTGATGGTGGAAACTCAGTTTTATTGCAGATTTCACGTGAACAGTCATATATATATATATATATATATATATATATATATATATATATATATATATATATATATATATATATATATATATATATGTGTGTGTGTGTGTGTGTGTGTGTGTGTGTGTGTGTGTGTGGGCCCGCAGTGCGAGCAGTTGAAATGTAGATTTTTTTTCACTTGAGGAAATTACAATAAGTTACCCTTCATATCCCTTGCAATATTCAAAACTATGGATTTATTATTCTTTTGTTTCACGTGGCTATCTATGTTAGCTGTAGCCACAATCTCATAAGCCCTTCGCCTATGTGTGTTTAGTGTTTCAAATGTAATTTAGTAAAATGAAAACCCACATCAAGCTGATTAAAAAGGAGGCTGGGATATTACGGGAATTCTGTCCTAAACCCACTCTCAGAGCCAGGTGTTCCCTTCCAGGACGCCCCCCCCCCGCTCCATCCATCCATCCATCCATCCATCCATCCAGTCAGTATACCTCCTTTGAGACTGCTGGTATAGCAAGGGACGCATCTCGTCTTATTTTCCTTTTTCCATTTTCATTAAACACTTTTCCCCTCAAGATTATTCAGTTACTCTGGTTGTTGGTCTAGAGGCCATTTAGGGGATTTTAAATACAATGTAAAAAAAATTGCTCTTAACCTGTCAGCAAAGGATCACACAATGACAATAATAGACGCATGTGTAGTATAGGAAGGAATAATAAGAGCGCGTGAGCTCGGTATCTTTTATTCAGAGAAACCTCATCAACCCGTGGTTAGTGGGACATCTAATTACAGATAAAAACAAACTGAGAAACAAAAAAAAACAAGACCAAAAAAAAATGTATCAACCCAAAACAGTTCTTACCTGAATCTTTACAGAAATAAGGTCACGTGATAGTAGTATAAGGGTGAATATCAGGGATACAAAAATATTAACAATCCAGTGGCGATTTGTGATTGGCGTACGACTTTTAATGTTGTCTCTCAATTATACGCAACTATCAGACAATTGCTTAATGCCATCAGCTCGTGCACAGAATAATAATAACGCTGAAAACGTGGGTAGATTAAATGCCAAGGTCGGAAATGAAGGAAATATTAAGCTTTAATTCATTTTACTACAGGCGGGTGTAAGGGAAGACAAACGGAAGAAGGCACTTTTCACTGAATTCAGTAGCGGGTCCACGTGTTTTCTGAGTATCTATGAACGGAGCGGAAGGAACCAAGGAGCTGTCAGGAGTCGCTCGCGCGAGCCGCGAGGTCTTTGATCTTTTATGACGCGGAGTGAGGAGTCAGGGCGCCGCCGCGCCAGCGCCATAACTCAAGCCGAGGGCGACTCCTCTGCCACCGCCGCTGACCCGGCCACCTCTAATTAGATCTAATATTTCAGTGGATGAGTTCATTGACACCTGCGATTCACAAATCCATCTTATCTGGAGTGGTCTCAAGGACCCCCCCCCCCCCAAAAGAGGTCTCAAAAATGCCCCCCCTCCTCCGTTTTCATCGCGTTGCTACATAGGGTAAGTGAATGCTTATGTACGGCAACCTTATCCAGGTGATCGGCTCTGTGACGGGCGGAAGGGGGGGTGGCGTTGCGTGCCATACAGCATGACCGGTGTCATTTTGGCACAAAACTTGGGGCAGTTTGGCCCGGAAATAAATGTATATTTCACATGAAGTAAACTCAGCGTAATCGTTCTTTAACACATTTTTTTCCTTTCTCATTTTTTATCTCTTTCATACACACACCTCGCAAGAGGAAACGCAGTTTTACGAAAATAAACAAACAAATAAAACCAAATAAACAAAAAATGAAGTCAACTAATTCTGTCATGAAATCCTCAAACTTTACTCCTTTCTTTATTCCGACTAAGCTGCCTACACTTATCGGCGTGACAGAATTTCTTGTTTGTTTGTTTGTTTGTTTGTCAGCATAACCGGAAGCAAAAACAACGGTGAACAACACCAACAACCTTAACAACAAAACCAACAACAACAACAACGACACCAACAACAACAACAACATGCAGACCTACCACGTGCCGGAGGAATTCAGCGCCGGCACTACCGGACAGAGCGCGAGCCCGGCGGGGCGCCAGACGCGCGGGGCTCCTCTCTGGTCACTCATACGGGGGTTTTCCCGCGTGAGGCGGAACCCCGACAAAGGAGCGGAAGTCGCGGCTCTCAGTGGACATATCGTCCCGTTCCTCCACTGACCCAAAGCAGCAAACAAACAAAAAACAAACAGAAAAACCAACAACAATGTAGGTTGTATGGCACACGGTGTCACAGCGGGTTCTTCGCCATTTTATTCCAAACCAAGAGAGCGAGAGAGAGAGAGAGAGAGAGAGAGAGAGAGAGAGAGAGAGAGAGAGAGAGAGAGAGAGAGAGAGAGAGAGAGAGAGAGAGAGAGAGAGAGAGAGAGAGAGAGAGAGAGAGAGAGAGAGAGAGAGAGAGAGAGAGAGAGAGAGAGAGAGAGAGAGAGGAGCAGGGGGACCTTAGAGGAGAGGACGGAGAAAATTAAATTGCACTTGGGAGCAAATTCTATTAGGGAATAGTTATTGTCTCCTGACAGCGCCTGTCCATTTGGGTAATTAGTAAAAGGAGATTGGTTGAACAAACGAAATCTATTTCTGTCAAAAATTATATCTTCTCATTCACTGATTGAACCTGCCCCTTTTGTAGCACTGTTGGTATATGTGGACCTCGTCCAACTAGTTTTCACAAATGATCAGACACACATTGAAACTGAGGCAGTGTCATGAAAATAGCCACATAAAGATCGTCCACATAATCTCATCTAGCTCTCTTTAATTCCATCTTTAGTCCAGTATTGACTGCACACTACCAAAAACTCTGGACTAACTAAACTAACCCTTTATAGTATCAAAACTGGAAACACTTTATTCTCCAGGTAAATTACTTTTATATAGGTGACAGCAACGCATAGGTAGACTGACAGCTAACAGTTTAACTACATAGATCGATGGATTAGATAGATAGATAGATAGATAGATAGATAGATAGAGGATGTGGGACTACCCTTGTTCACACTGGCCAAAACCCCCGCAAAAAACCCGCTAATGTCCGCCTTTGGTCAGTGTAAGAAGGCGGACATTAGTGGGGGGGCAGTGTGTACAAAGGCAGGAGGCCCTTGCAGGTGTAGCGAATTCAGAGGAAGCCGGGAAGCGAACCCAGGTCGCCCGCACCAGGGGCGACTAAAGGGTCCGACCCATTAGCCAAGGGCTAGTGACTCTAGTGGTCGTTACACTGGCCTATGCCATCCAATAGATGGTGAGCGCACGGGTCGATCAATCGATCACGCATATCAATTCCAGGTTATAAAAACAGAAACACATTCAGGTAGAAAAACGAGCAAAGCTTAAATATTACCAAAACATATTATGGTGGTTTACTGAAAATGTAGAACATCATTTGGGTGTATATTTCTCACTTCATCGTCATCGTACACCCAAAAAAATCAGATTTCATAAGCTTTTTTTTTTTTAGAGGCTCGCAAGTGTTCATTGACTTGTACCTCTGGTGAGTCGTTGCTTCATGCTAAAGGAGTGGTGCTGCTCTGGCAGCCATTACAGGCTGACCGCAGGGACGTGCGCAGACATTTTCAGGGGCTGTTGCTCTAACCTGAAAAAAAAGTGCAGCCCCCCCACCTCGATTATAGGTGTCATCTATCAGCATGTATCAGAATAGTGTAAAATATGGACATCTAACTGACCTAAAATTAATTTCAAATTTGAAAATCGTTTTAAATTTTAAAAATTAATAAGGCATCCGGGTAGTGTAGCGGTCTATTCCGTTGCCTACTAATGGGGCTCGCCGGTTCGAATCCCCGCGTTACCTCCTGCTTGGTCGGGCAACCCTACAGACACAATTGATCGGTGTTTGCGGGTGTGAAGCCGGATGTGGGTGTGTCCTGGTCGCTGCACTAGCGCCTCCTCTGGTCAGTCTGGGGGGGAATAGCGTGATACTCCCACGCGCTACGTCCCCCTGGCGAAACTCCTCACTGTCAGGTGAAAAGAAGCGGCTGGTGACTCCACATGTTTCGGAGGAGGCATGTGGTAGTCTGCAGCCCTCCCCGGATCGGCAGAGGGGGTGGAGCAGCGACTGGGACGGCTCGGAAGATTGGGGTGATTGGCCAAGTACAATTGGGGAGAAAAAGGGGGATGTTAATTAAATTTAAAAAACTGTTAGTGTAAGTTAACACATTATTGCAGATACAGTTTCTTGTGAACTAGGTAAAGCAGCAATATGATTTTGCATCTTGAGCTTAACACCGCCATCTATCAATTTGATTGTAAAAGATGTGTACCTGTATGGTGAACAGAGGAGGGATCTCTCTCCCAAGACGGACAACCAGGGAATGTCTGGATTACAATAATAAACATTTCTGTCTATGAAATTCCCAGAGACACTAACATAAAGACATCCAATCCATCCACCCATTATCCAAGCCGCTTATCCCAACCGGGGTCACGGGATGCTGGAGCCCATCCCAGTAGTCATTGGGTGGCAGCTGGGGAGAGACCCTGTACAGGCCGCCAAGCCATCACAGGGCACGCGCGCGCGCACACACACACACACACACACACACACACACACACACACACACACACACACACACACACACACACACACACACACACACACCTAGGGACAATTTAGTATGGCCGATTCACCTGACCTACATGTCTGTGGACTGTGGGAGAACACCGGAGCACCCAGAGGAAACCCACGCAGACACAGGGAGAACATGCAAACTCCACACAGAGGATGACCTGGGACGACCCCCAAGGTTCAACTAGTCTGGGGCTCGAACCCAGGACCTTCTTGCTGTGAGGCAACTGCGCTAACCACCGTGCCTCCCAAATATAAAGACAGTGGCAGGCAAAATACTATCATATCATTGTTTTCAATCCAATGCCATTTTATTTCTATAGCGCTTTAACAAAGCATTTGTCACAAAGATACTTTACAGACATACCTACAATTTGGAGAGAAATAGCTTAAGGCATCTGTTGAAGTTTGGGGGTATCAACTTATTAGCCCCAACAATAGGCTATAACACCAAGGCCTTCATATGACTTGTGTATGGCAAATTATGAGGAGTATTTGTGTGTGCTTCCCTACCATCTCCAAGTATACCAGCCTGCAAACTCTGTTTGTGGCTGTACACCCCCCCCAACCCACACAACTATGAACCATTTCATATTTCAAATGATTGCGCATCCTCCTCAACCTTTCACAACTGAAATCAGCCTCATAAAAAAGACATTTGGTTTGGAATAACTGCAAGTGTAGGTGGTAGCATCCAGGAAGTTGTCCTTCAGCAACAAATGGGTATCCGAACGAAATGTACATCAAGTTCGCTTTGCGTAAAATAAAACAATGCGAAAGCTTACAAATCATAACAGATAGGGAGTCCGGGTGGCGTAGCGGTCTATTCCGTTGTTGCCTACCAACACGGGGGTCATCGGTTCGAATCCCCGTGCTACCTAAGGCTTGGTCGGGCGTCCCTACAGACACAATTGGCCGTGTCTGCGAGTGTGAAGCCAGATGTGGGTACGTGACGTGTCCTGGTCGTTGCACTAGCGCCTCCTCTGGTCGGTTGGGGTGGCTGTTCGGGCGGGGGGGAGGGGGGGGGTAGCGTGCTGCAGTAATACAGTATAGATAGGGATAATATGCTGGGGCAGCATGCACATACCATGTTTACATATTTTATCTTCTATTTCTATTTATTTCTGTTTTCTTATTTCTATTTATTTCTGTTTTCTTGTTATCTTGTGTCTTGTTAGTTTGCCAAGTACAATTGGGAGGAAGAAGGGGCACACACAAAAAAAAGAAGCAACAACCATGTTTCCGAGCTAAGATTGATTCATGTGATAGCATAATATAACGCAATGTTGCGCGACATGACGCAAACGTGACAAGCTGCACATTGTTCGGAAGCATGTGGAGATTTGTATTCACAGGGAATCCCATTGGTTATACCACCCATCCATCCATCCATCCATCCAACCATCCATCCATCCATTATCCAAACCGCTTATCCTGCTCTCAGGGTCGCAGGGATGCTGGAGCCTATCCCAGCAGTCATTGGGCGGCAGGTGGGGAGACACCCTGGACAGGCCACTAGACCATCACAGGGCCCACACACACACACACACACACACACACACACACACACACACACACATTCACACCTAGGGACAATTTAGTATGGCCATTCACCTGACCTACATGTCTTTGGACTGTGGGAGGAAACCGGAGCACCTGGAGGAAACCCACACAGACACGGGAGAACATGCAAAGTCCGCACAGAGGACGACCTGAGACGACCCCCAAAGTTGGACTACCCCGGTGCTCAAATCCAGGACCTTCTTGCTGTTCGTCGTTAATAATTTCCGCTACTTAAAAAGATTTACACGACGTCAACAACACCAGGTTTGGATGCTACAGTGCTACAGTGTGACATGATAGGGGTCATAGGGCATCGCTTTGCGTCACTTTTTTCTTTCTTTTTTTTTTTTTTACGGCTCTGGGCCGTCCCATCTCTGTGTCCCACCGAGGCATGCCTTTCAAAAAGTAATGAAAGTTTGGATGATATGGCGATTTCATTTGGTCTAACTTTAGCAATTCTGGGCTACTGGTAGTATTTATGCGGCCACAACAGCAAAAATCAAACAATTAATGGGCTGTTGCTCGGGGCAACATTACCCCGCCTTGTGCACATCCTTGGCTGACAGAAAACATAATATGCAAGTAATTAGGATACCATTAAGTTACATTTCACACAGATTTTTTTCGATTGAGCAGCTTTAATGAAATTCATCGGGTGGTGTTTAAACGCTTTGAGAGGGCCATCAGATCAAACGTTACCGTGTTTACTGCTTTGAAATATCGTCCAGCTCACCTATAAACCCGCTGTGCTGTATTTTTAAAAATACTAATGTCAGCCCAGATGTAATCAACGCAAGTGTTCTGCATGCCAATTCTGTGGAAGTGGAAGTTAGTTTCTGATCACGATACTGCCAAAACAAAGGTGACTCCGGGAAATCCACGTAATAAATCTGACCCCCGAAGGGCTTTTCTATATAAATCCTAGTTTGTTTTTTTTCTAGTGTCCAGTGATCCCAGAGCAACCCTAAATTAACCAGATTATTTTTTTTTAAAGCCTAGGTAATTTTAGGCCAGGCCGGCTCCATTTACACTACAGCTCTGGAAGGTGCGATGAGAGCATTACACGCTAATTCACCGGATTGCAGCTCGATTGGGAGTCGTTTGTAAATTTCTTCTTCTGCTCTGTCGGCGTGAAAATTCATTTTGGTATAAAGAACAACACCTAAACAGGTTTCGTTCATTCTCTTAATTAATTATGCATTTGGCGATGAGGATTTGAGAAAAAGATATTGTTCAAATGACCCAAAGCCCCTGACACCAGTGACAAATGATGCCGAGCAAACGATGATTTAAATCCTTTCTATAAAGTGGAGAATTCCACAGAAAGAGGGAACCTTCCCAGTTGGGTGACAGGAGCAGTGCCAGTTGGGAGTGTAATAAAATAAAGTGACTGAGCGGTCTTGGACCTGCTCCAGGTTCATTACCCGAGCACTTCCTGTAAGCCATGCGAACACTGTTACAACACAACACAACACAACACAACCTAAACACAACACAACACAACCTAAACAAAACACAGCATAACCTAAACAAAACACAACACAACACAACCTAAATACAACACAACCTAAATACAACACAGCACAACCTAAACACAACAGAACTCAACCTAAACACAACACAACACAACGTAAACACAACACAGCATATCACAATATAAACACAGCACAACACAATGCAACACAGCACAACATAACCTAAACACAACACAACACAACACAACCTAAACACAACCAAAACAGCACATCATGACACAACCTAAATACAACACAACACAAAACAATCCAAACACAATACAGCAAAAAACTACACAACACAACACAGCACAACACAACATAGCAGAAGAAAACCCGGACCAGACCAGAACGGTGTGCTGGAGGTAAAGGTCAGGTTTGTGTGGAAATTAAAATAGTGGAGTGGAGCACATTATCAAGGTCTAAATGCTCTTGAGAGCAGAGGCTTATTGATTCCCCGGCCTTCCCCTCCCTCCTTTCCACGCGTCCACACTCGGCGCCCTGCACAGGTCAACTGGGAGGACTTCCAGTCGGCTAAAGGGAAAGACGCTCCCCTCCAGTCTTCTGAGGCCTGAACAGAAACACATTGACAAAGCAAACTCAGACGCACAGCCGGCTTGGCACACAGATGCGTGGTTAACACATGCATCACGGTACATCTTGTGGTGTGGTCTGGGTCGGTTCAGTTTGGCTTGGTTCAGTTTGGCTCGGTTTACCCGCTCTCTGACAGGTGGTGCGGCGCTATAATGAAAAACTGTAAAAATCTCCTCCTGTTACCCTTGGCACAATCAGCGCCCCAACACACTGATGGCAAGATGAGATGTGCGGGATATGACTGAGGGTGCGGATGGGCGTCCATGTCGATGAGGAGGGGGCCACAAGCAGTAAAACGAGATGAAGCTGACCCTACCTGACTCCTGCCTCTAAAAGGCTGAATGTTAAAACTGAAGGGTATCTGGCCCAGATTAGATGTGATATACAACAATACCATATATTAACCTGTTTTTCATAATTTATTCATCCCTCCACCACCACCAATCTCGGAGCCTTGCTACACAGGATGAAGCTTTATAGTATTATTAAAGTCAGAAAGAGAGATGACAGAAAGATGCATCAAGCCCCTCCTGCATTTTAATATCAACACGGCTGGGGTAATAAACGCCGAGGCAGAGCGCGCGCAAGAGAGGGGAGACTGTAAAACTCCACATTGTCTAATTTATGGAGGACAACAACAGGGCAGCAAGGTGATATTTTTACCCTTCACACTTGGGCTTTCATATCACAACAACGTCTAGACGCGATGCTTCTCTTTGCGCGGACCAAGAGGGGCACGTCACTCAGTAGGAATACAATGATTCCGTTTTTTAAATGAAATTTGTTGACTGAGAAAGGGTTCAGTTTGGTATCAAGTACTCTTACCTGATGAAAAGTGGGAACATTTGGCAGGAACTGTCGGAGGCCAGCGTTGCCTGCTACAAGCAACCGAGGCCACGTTTGAACCGCAGGTCTTGACGCCCAGCTTTGATCCACCCCCATGTTAAAAAAAACAGCCTGTTTACATACTTTTATAAAAGGGACCCATATCCGATTCCTGTGTTTACGCCGTAACCCTTTGTTTTGCGCATGCGTACACGAGAGCCCGGTCACCACGTGTGTGCACAGTGCATTCACAGTGTGACAAGTTGTCAACGCTGTGACGCCCATTTCGCAGTGACGTGAAAAATCCAGTCTGTGTGGCTACATGAGAGTCCCATCGGCAGATATCGGATTCCTTCCCGATTTATTTCCGCATGCTACTGTGGTCAAAACCAGATCTGAAAATATCCGATTCCATGTGTGTTCTACTCATCAGAGGTCATAAGTGCATCTAAACGAGCATCTAAGAGCAAAACCGGTGCTAAAGTAAAAGCGCAAGAAAGAGTTTTTTTTTAAATGAGTGAATATAATAAGTGCTAAGAGCAAGTAACGGGGTAGTGGTTCTTGAAGAGGTGAGTTTTCAACCTGCCCCGAAAGATGGGCAGCGACTCCGCTGTCCTGACCTCAGTGGGGAGTTCATTCCACCGCTGTGGGGCCAGGACAGAGAAGAGCCGGGACCGGGTCGGCCGGGAGCAGGGGCCTCTGAGTGACGGGGCATCCAGGCGTCCCGAGACAGCAGAGCGAAGTGGTCGGGTGGGGGTGTAGGGCTTGACCATGGCCTGGGGATAGGAAGGAGCTGTTCCTTTCCCTGCCCTGTAGGCTAGCACCAGAGCCTTAAACTGGATGCGAGCAGCTACTGGGAGCCAGTGTAGGGACATGAGAAGGGGAGTTGTGTGGGAGAACTTAGAGCGGCTGAACACCAAATGAGCTGCAGCTTTCTGAACAAGCTGCAGAGGTCTGATGGCTGACGCCGGGGAGCCAGCAAGGAGGGGTTGCCGTAGTCCAGCCGGGAATCCTGGGTGAATCCTCCTGATGTTATAGAGGAGAAATCTGCAGGAGCGAGCAACAGATGCAACGTTTTCAGCAAACGACAGTTGGTCGTCCAGGATCACACCCAGATTCCTCGCAGTCCGAGCTGGCGTCACCACGGTGTTGTCAATGGTGATGGCCAAAAGGAGCCAAAAGGAGGTGCAAAATTGAACTGAGAACGACACAGTGAGAGTGTCTCAAGAGTTGCTGTCTACTGACGTTTGCTATCAACATTTACATCTGTATTAATCGATTTGTATCAATTTAATATTTGCAAAGCTCGCCGTTGCCTTGCCAAAGCCACGGACAGATACTGCGTTGCCGCCAACTTCTTCATTAACCGTCATTAGTCTCAGCCCACGGGAGGCCCAGGGTGCGGTGGCGCTCAGGGCAGCTGAGAGTGGGCCTCAGCGAAGTAAGCGGTGCAGCGCTGCAGGGGGTCAACAGTTTCCAAACCTACAGCAACACAGGTAAACATTTAAACAGATTAACAGATTGTCAAGCAAAGACATTCAGGCTACATCATAATGTAAAACGTGTGCATATATCGGAAAATCCCTCGCTCAATTCTCCAATTCAGAAACGACTAAAGTAAAGTCACCTGAAAAAAAGGGGAAAAGAGGAAACGGGCAAGTGGCAGGAACATTACAGTTTATATGCTGCATCAAAACAAATGGTAAACAAACTCACGTTGAAGTTTGACTGGGTACATAATTCCTCCTTCCGCTCGACAGTTTGCCAACTAATAGAAAGAAACCTCTGTGAAATTAAAATCGCTCAGACGCTGCCGTGTACAAGGGGAACAACACCACGCAGTTCCCCCGCGGCAGCCGACGCTCGTCTCGATTCATTCTCGCATTCAAAAAGTGTCATGGAGGCCTCCGTTCCACGGTATCTGAGGGCTTGATTAAGTCACAGATCCACAGCTGCTCACCCTGATGTTCATCTCCTTTAATGTGGGGCTATTAATCAACCTGTGTGTGTGTGTGTGTGTGTGTGTGTGTGTGTGTGTGAGTGAGAGAGAGAGAGAGAGAGAGAGAGAGAGAGAGAGAGAGAGAGAGAGAGAGAGAGAGAGAGAGAGAGAAAATACATGAGTCAATTGTGATGGTGCAATCATCTTCATCATCCTCACTAAGTGTAAAAGAGATGGTTTTGGCCTCATCCACACCATTGTCAGTAGGGGTAGGATATAGATGGCTTATCCCTACATATGTATGTGTATATGTGTGTTTGTGGTGGTGGGCAGAGTTGGTTGAAAATGTGTGTGTGTGTGTGTGTGTTTGTGTGTGGTGCTTGGCAGGAGCTCAAGTCACTGTTTGAGGAAATACAAAGCTCAAGCTCAATTATTGGCTGTCCTTCATATGGGCTTGCTGTAATCTGGACAACATCAAAACCCTCCTGATGCCATTTGTCCATTCATCTGTCCATCCATCCCCCCACTGATTACAACCTCTTTCATCCACCTCCACCCCCTTCCCCACCCTCTTCTTCCTCTTACCCTCCCTTGGGGGTCTGCTGCCTGCCCCCAGCTGAGCCCACCTCCAAGTTTGTGAGAGAAGAGGACCTGAAAGCCGATTGCGTTTTAATAAAGTTTATTATCTGCTGGGAGCTAATCCTCAACAGTAATCTCTCCCCTCTAGTCCTAAAGGAAAGCTGGATTACTCACTTGCTATAATCCCAATGAAATTGTTAGGATTTAGCTTGCGCTGCACAGCAGATGGCAACAGGCTTTTTCCTTCAAGCTTGCAGCTTTTAGCCCCCCTTTCCTATGTCTGACATTCCAGTCTTCCTTGCCCTGTGTCCTGATGACGCTTGGTAAAAAAAAAAAAAAGAAAAAAGAAAAAACACAAAACAACCATGTTGTTCACAAAAGCCTCGGCAACACAAGCTATCTGCGAGGTTTTATGAGCATGTTTTGACAAATGAAACGCCACAGATGGTACGGAGAACATGCAGTTTTCTGTAATCGAACAACGCAAGTAGTGAAAAGTGCACAAATATAACATGCTGTTGCCACCTACGTGCTAAAATCCTTCCACAAATATTCTTTTCATAGACGTCTTTACAGTGGACACAATGTAGAAAACACAAATAATCCTTACAAAAATAATTTTATTGATTCAGCATGTACAAGCAAAAAGAAACAGTGTTGGGAGACAAGTGAGAGCAGGGACCAGCTATACGTCATGCACACCGGCCTAAACCAAATCCTGCTTATTCTAAATCCTTGTCTTGTGTCAACATATGCCTCGTTCCACCCGCAGCCCTCCATCAACATAGTGATCAGCGAAACCTATGTAGACTCAGCAATGTGATGTAATATCCCAAAGAGTAGTGCGACACTTACAAACAAGCACCTCGAGGAGGCGGTTACCACGGCTGATCGACCAATTGCGTGCCATTGCTGCAGTTGCTCATCTCTGATGAAGTTGCCGTGGACCTGACGCAGTACCACTCCTTTATCCCCAGTCACAGTCGACTCGTTATTTTACAACTGTCAGTAGATTCCACAGAAACCACAAAGCGTTTGGTTAAATGCCAGGGATTGGTTTTGACAAGCGATAACAAAGGAGACTCACGGACAGGTTTAACCTAATGAACAGAAAACGACAACGTTTCGTTTGAGACCGTTTTTAAAAGGCTGAATTAATTTACGAAGTAGTAACTTGCCATGGCGTCAGTACGTTCCTTGATCAGTTCATCATAAAAGTGATTTTTAGAGATAGCTTCTGCATGGTAAAGGCACGCCAAAAGTCACATTTGAATCACACATTTGAGTATAGGTTTTAGTTCAAGTCATTCAAACAATTATTCTATAAACTGAAGTACATAAGAGCTGCAAATTAAACTTAACTTTTGGTCACAGTGCATAGGCAAATAGTGAATGGGGAACTGGGTTTCAGCTGTAGCTCAATAACCTTCTATGAGAGTTAAAAAAAAATCACACAGTAATCTCCAACATAAATGACCATAGCCTTACAGGAACAAAAGCAACAAACTTCACTTTTAATGTTTGTTGCATACACCTCATAAAAATTCCATTTATCCCCAATGAATTGATTCCAGCTTTCAAAGTGGTCAAAAATGCCAAGAGAACAATTATTGTTCTTTACAACAACCCATATAGAAACCCAAATTGGAAAGCACTGCAGGAGACTTCCTTGCATGTGGTAATTTGTCTACTACCTCTATTGAGGAGCCTCCTGAATCCATGTCTAATGGTCAGCTAAGAGTTGGAAGAGTTAACCTAGTCACACCTGTATTTTGAATTTCCAACCAAAACTCCCCAATGCTCCCTT
This sequence comes from Lampris incognitus, assembly GCF_029633865.1. NCBI lineage: Eukaryota > Metazoa > Chordata > Actinopteri > Lampriformes > Lampridae > Lampris > Lampris incognitus. The sequence goes on along the minus strand of NC_079213.1, from coordinate 92,975,351 downwards.
TCCACCTTTCAGATGAACCCGACCACAAACCCACATCAGGTAAAAGGTCTCTGTTGCTGATTTGGCTTCGGGGGAGTGTTTAAATGCAATTCTTAAGATGAACCTAATCTTGACACATCCCCTTAGACTAACCCCAACCTCAACCTACTTGAACCTTAATCATTGTTGAGACTCATTACAACACAGTGGTGGGCATTTCCAGGAGCCCTATTTAGGTACTGCCGCATCTTGCTTCAAGGCAGGGACACTTTGGCCCGGCGCAGCCTGAGGCGGTTCTTAAAGAAAAGGTACATGGCCAGAAGGCACATGGAGGACAAAACGTAAAGGATCACACACAGGCTAATATCCACTTTGGAGAAGCCAATGCTCAGCACTGACATCCAGTGCCCCCTGTGGTTCTGGGGGTACAACTTGTAGCTCAGGTCATTCTCTTCAGAGCCACCAAAGTATTGGCCCGTCAGTCCTCGCTTCTGCAGTCGTTGCCTCTGCTGCCCCATGGCCAGACCAAACTCTGGCTCCACAGGCTGAAGGCCCAACATGCCCATCCCTGCATCCAGTTCCATCCCCAGGCCGAAAACAGGCTCAGGCTCCTGCTCCTCCTTCCGCTGTAGGCTACGGGGTTTGACTCGGCTGGAGGCGGCGGCTGCGGCTCGCAGCGCTTTGGCTTTGTAGTGCTGGTTGACGAAGGAGTCTAGATCCACGATGTCGTCCTGGGGCTCTCGCAGCTTCATCCCCACAATGCTGGGCTTTTTGAGGGCCTGCCGTCGTCCACGACCAGTCTCCCTTTCAGGTTTGCCCCAGGGAGCCAACTCGTCCATCTTAACCCTCATCTCATCAGCAGCTGGTGCTCCTTCCACACCCACCTGCCTTTCAACCACTGGCTCCTCCTGCCCACCCTCTTCTTCTTCTTCCTCCTCCTCCTCCTCCTCTTCCTCCTCCTCAACAGTGGGTTGTGAGGGGGGAGGCTGGGTTAAAAGGTCCAGGGCCTCCCTGGCTTTCCTGTCTGCTCGTCTTTGTGCTTCCAGCTGCTGCTGTTGAGCCTCAAGCCTCTCCCTCTGTTTGGCCAGCACCTTACTGTCATCCTCAAGGTAGTCTGACAAGGAGATGAAGAGGAAAAACATGGTGGAGGACTTGACTATGACTCAAGTCTGTAAGCTCTTAAGACATCATTTAATAACAGAGGCAGGCAGGAGAAAGAAAAGTAGCTTTGCAGAAATTAAGAGAAATTAAATTATTAACAAGTTGGCAACCTTACATTATCAAAATCAAACAGATGGGCTTTGGTTGAGTCTTATGGGTCTAACGGATGCAGGGTTTGCTCAAGCCAACAACTGATTGTGAAAATTCCCTAATGTAGACTAACAACTCTTCCAACACAGTGGATCAAAATAAACCAATAAAAAGATTAAACAAAAATCTAAAGAGTGTGCCAAATATTTTCATAGACTTTATTCAGTATGTCAAAATAAAATAACACTTGTCACAATAAAAGACCTTCTTTTGTGTGAACTGTCTGTGCTGCTGTACCTGTGAGTAGTTTGTCAGAGGAGAAGTAGGAGAGGAGGAAGGAGAGGACCTGCTGCTGGTTCCAGCTGTGCTCCCCGGTCCTTTTCACCTCGTGGCATCCGGGGCACATGTCCGGAGACGGCCACTGGATCTTAGGGAAGTACGGATCCTCACTGCGGGCACCTAAGAGAGACAGGGAGGAGGAGCGAGGTCGTTGAAGCAAAATGACTACAATCAAAATCGATTTTTGACATGAATGGTTATTTTGTTAAGTGTGATTGTCATTTTTACTCATTTATTTGCTGTTTTTATTAATTTGGCCTTTTGTGCTGGTCTGAAGCACTTTATAAAACCTCTATGCAAATATAGATTAAGAATGAGATCTTGTTTCGTTGTCATTGAATAACTGAAGGGAGTGTAACTTTTATTTATATCTCTTGCACATATTCCCTTAATTTACAGAGGGTACACGGGCGGTGAATGGAAAATGGTGGAATTGCAGGGAAGTGGATCCAATGTCACAAAACCACACAACATGACAATTAAGGGCAAGGCCTTATCAGTTGTTGTTGTTGTTGTTGCTTACCCCCTCCTTGCTGTTGCATGGGGTAGCTGGGTGAGTTGGGAAGGTGATTGCAGCGGGAACTGGATGCAATCTATGCTGAAACCATTTGATCTTGTCACGAGGCTCATAAAAACTAAGTGCCTATATGCATATGTGCACCCGTGTGTATAAGTGCATGTGTGTATATGTAAATCATCTGTGTGTGTGTGTGTGTGTGTGTGTGTGTGTGTGTGTGTGTGTGTGTGTGTGTGTACATGCGCACGTGTGGTGGGGGCCGTGCAAGAGCATTTTTGTGTGCATGTTACCTGGGGTGGGGGTGGTGGCTGATGTTTGCATATGTTAGAGTATTTGTGTGTGTGTGTGTGTGTGTCTGTGACAGGGTTTAAACATGATCAATGGGCTTCTGGGACATCCCAAAGGGAGGAGTGGTAAGATAATAGATGTGGTCAAAGTGGACAGTCATCACACCCACACACACACACACACACACACACACACACACACACACACACACACACACACACACACACACACACACAGTCAGACCTCAGTGCTCTGGACCCTCTGTCTTGTGTTTCCACAGGCCCTTGAAGGCAGCGGTCCAATTTCCAAATTGAATTTAAGAGCAGTGGGCCTCTCCGAGGGGAGCTGCCCTTCTTAATGAATTAGAAACTTTTTCACATGTTTTCCTTCACTGGGGCCCCCAGACACCAACGCCACTCTTTTCTCACACACTATATATAAACAGGCATGTCAACAGGCTGGCGGACACACACACACACACACACCCCAACAGAGGCCAATGTGCAAACATGGTTGAGTGAACACAGTAACACACATGCCTACAAGGATATACATATACACAGAGAGCAACATCTGCTGATAAATAGTCAGCAACAGGCCAGCATGTGTGTGTGTATGTGTGTGTGTGTGTGCCTGAAGGGGCGAGAGTGAAACAGGGTAGCAGCAAGGTCTGTCACTTTGCAGCGCTGTCAATTTACATCCCTCTCCACCCCCCATCCCTCCCTCTTACCCTCCCTCTCTCCCTCCACTCAGGATTAATCTCACTCATATGCATGTGTGTATGTACTCTGCATACACCACTTTACATAAGGGATACATCAATTTTACTGTGTCCTGGATGGGCTGTACGCGTGTGTGTATGTGTGTGTGTCCACGTATGTGTGTGTATGTCAATTTTTATATATATATTTCAGCAGCAGGTGAGGGCTCACACTCCAACACACAACCCTACACACACACACACACACACACACACACACACACACACACAAATACATATTTGTTTATCTATACTTGTGGGGACCCTAATGGACTATGTTCATTCTCTAGCCCCTAACCATAACGTCAACCATCAGTACTTGCCAAACCTAGCCCTTACCCTCTACCCTAAACCCAAATCCTAACCCTAAAATAGACCCTTAAAGAAGTGAGGACCAGCCAAATTTGCCTCACCCGTACAGTTAAAAACTCAAATTGGTCCTCACAAATAAAGCTGAACAAGGAAACACACACACACACACACACACACACACACACACACACACACACACACACACACACACACACACACACACACACACACACACACACACACTTCTCCTTATTCTAATCAGCGTGCTACATTTGCAGCCAGGGTGACTTTAGCAATACCTGCAATATTGAGATTGCCACAGTGTCCTGTCAGAGGGATGTCATCGCTGAGCATACATATTCATCAGGTATAAATATGTATTGTTAGGCACATCAAACTAGCCTCCTCAGCACTAATTCTGTGACAGAGGGATACTGAGCCATAATAAAAGGACAGTGGATGATGAGGCCCAAGTTTTTAAGATTATTTAAATAAGCGAAACAAAACTAATTGAGTACATTACATTGCTTATTGAACGACAAAATGAATACCACTTTTTTTGGTTTGTTCATTAATTCATTCTCCAAACTGCTTATCCTGCTCTCAGGGTCGCGGGGATGCTGGAGCCTATCCCAGCAGTCATTGGGCGGCAGGCGGGGAGACACCCTGGACAGGCCGCCAGACCATCACAGGGCCAGCTGACACTGACTGACACACACACACACACACACACACACACACACACACACACACACACACACACACACACACACACACACACACACACACACACACACACACACACACACACCTAGGGACAATTTAGTACGGCCGATTCACCTAACCTACATGTCTTTGGACTGTGGGAGGAAACCGGAGCACCCAGAGGAAACCCACGCAGACACGGGGAGAACATGCAAACTCTACATAGAGGATGACCCGGGACGACCCCCAAGGTTGGACTACCCTGGGACTCGAACCCAGGACCTTCTTGCTGTGAGGCAACCGCGTTAACCACAGCACCACTGTGCCCCCTCTGTGAGTGTGTGTGTGTGTGTGTGTGTGATTTTTGGTTTTTCTGCATGAAAAAAATAACAATGCAAGAACTTGCATGCACACACACACACACACACACACGCACACATACACACACACACACACTATCTAATATAGAAATTGTATTAAATTGAATTGTATCCTTTGTGCTTTACTCACTCTTATACTACCCTTAATTTGTATGTTCATTTGAAGCTCTTATTTATATTCATTTCTGCTCTAGTGTTAAATTGACTGGTGTTCATGTCAGTACTATTAGGTAGGATATTTGACTGATGCCCTGTCTGTGGGTTACTTAGACTCGGTCCATACTCATCTGGACATATGAAAATGCTTCTTCTCATACTGAAAATGGATCAAACGTTTTCGGTTCACGCCAGCGTTTTCAGATCATTTTAGAAAAGTTCACAGTCCACACTGAAACACAAAAAACAACAGGAAAACGGGCAAGTCTCTCTTATCGGGGCCTGTGCAGGCCACATCAGCTTGACACACATCACATCAGTCACATGTCCGCATTTTAGAACAGATCTGTTTTTGCAGTCCACACTACCATGGGAGACCGGTGATTCGAAAGTATTCCCTTTGGACAGCGTTTTCAAAAACACACGTCTTTGGTGGTCAAAAAACACCGGCTTAGTGTATATGGACGGCCAAAATGGAGAAATAAGATACCTTTCCAAATTTATCCATGCCATTGTGTCAGGGCTGTCCGATCAAATCTTAAGATTCGAATTCGCTTCAAAGTAAAAAAAAAAAGAAAAAGAAAAGAAAAAGAAAATTAGTGCTCGAATCTTATATCATGATTTGAACAGAAAAATCTGTCACTGTTGACTAATTCATATTAATTTAAATAATTCAGAATATAATGTGATTTCATGGTGCAACTTTTGTTATTAAAAATAAAACTTTTATCTATTTCAAAGATGTGGTAGTTGGTTTGTTGTTCGTGAGTTACCTTCATAGTAGCACACCTCCATCCTATTATATTATATTATATTATATTCTGATTCTGTTTATATTATTATGTTCAACAAGTTAGTGCGTTGTATTCTCATGTGTCAGTTCTTAGTTTTGATCGAGCTATTTTCTTGTCCTTTGCAAATGCAGGATCAGATGGTTTCCAAAATCTTTTGTCCATTTATAAATTATCGATAAATATTTGAAGTGGGAAAATTATGTAAGCTTTTTTGTTCCGGCCATAATTAGATCATTGTGTGCAGATTGCACTGTGACAAGGCCACTGGTGTCAGAGTGGAAAAAGATAGATAGATATTAGTCCTTTTGAACATGCGTGGTGTGCCATACAGCAACATGTGTGTGATGCTGCAACTGGTATATATTGAATTTATTTAAGGACCAAAATAATGATTAAAATTCAAATCTATTCAAATTTGGATCATTCTAATCAGTCCAAATTCGAATTCCATTTTCTGAGATAACTGATAGCCCTATAGTATGTGGACAAGGCATTAAACAGCGGATGTGATTTTTGAGGGGTATACTTCCACTTTGTGCAGTTTGTGAACCAGTTGTGTTATTTCATTGTTGTTGTTTTTTATCGCTTGCACCGTTTAAAATCTGCATTGTTGCACTGTTAATGAGTCGGCTTTATGCTGTAAAATTCACTTTCCCTACATAGATGAATAAACATGAATAAAATCCTGTGGAGATAATCAGCCAGATCTACTGTGCCGATGCTCCTTTGTCTGCGGATATGTGCCCCTGCATCAGCCTGTTGACAAGCAGCAACAGGACTGAGCTGCCGCTGGTCTTAATTCTGCTGCTGCTGGGCCTGGGGCCCTGGGGCCTCTTTGTTGCCAGCTAAATTAATTGTTTGTCTGCTTAACAAATAGCTGCTGCTTCATGCATGGCTGCTCCTGAAAGGAGGGGCGGAGAAGTCTGCTAAAGAGCTCCACTTTAGGAAAAAGGGGAGGAGGGGTGAGAGGATGCAGGGATGAAGTGCACTCTCCTTGGGGAGAGACTGACACTCACCGCTACTAACACACAGCCACGCCCCGAACTCTTCTCTCTCTCTCCCTCATCCCAAACTATCCCCTGTGGACTCCCCTCCCAAACCCCTCCACTCGGGTCCCTCCCCGCCACACGCCACAGCTTGGTCCACATTGGTAAGGAGGGATTTGAACACTGTGTGTATGTGTGTGACATAAGGGGAGGGGGGGGCTTCATTAGGAGGAAAAAAAGAGAGGGATGGCTTGGTGCTTGTGTCATGGCGTGTGCCACCTGCTGTCACGTGACATCTTGGGAATTGTGCATGTGTGCATGTGTGTGTGAGCAAGTGAGAGAGAGAAAGAGAGAGGGGGGGGAGGGAGGGAGAGAGAGAGAGAGAGAGAGAGAGAGAGAGAGAGAGAGAGAGAGAGAGAGAGAGAGAGAGAGAGAGAGAGAGAGAGAGAGAGAGAGAGAGCGTATGGGCTGAAAAGATGGGCCCCTAAGGGACCCACCATGGGAGGATGTCGCCCTATCACTTGTCAAGTGGAAACTATGACTCCCAGGGGAAGGAAAATGGGGGGAGAGAGAGAGAGAGAGAGAGAGAGAGAGAGAGAGAGAGAGAGAGAGAGAGAGAGAGAGAGAGAGAGAGAGAGAGAGAGAGAGAGAGAGAGTGAGTGAGTGAGAGAGTTAAACAGTGGGCGAGTGTCTAGGGAGCAGACACAGGCGGCGTGGTGTGTACTTCTGGCCTCTGTTGTTCAGGACACAAGCTGTCCCTGTGGTAGAAGTGGGGGAGCAGTCAATGGGTTGCAAAGGAAACAAAACAAAGTGATTTAACAAAGTGGGCTGTTAATGATGGCCCTGGGCCTAATAAAACTGTATGAATACACACTGAGGAGGGGTGGGGGGTGAGGCAGTGGGACGCCAGAGAGCCATTTAGAGCTCATACCAAAAACTGGAGTATTAAAATGTTCAAAGTTGCTGCTGACACCTTTAATTGGTCAATTGCTCGTTGCTGCGGTTAATTGAGATCAAATTCATAGATGAAAAAGACAAAAGGCCTGGATGAAAGAGAGAGAATGCTATCTCAGATAGTATTCTGGTAAAGAATGATCTATCAGAAATTGACAAATGTCCAATAAAACAAAACAAAGAAAAGAAACAAACAACCAAACAACCAAACAAACTAAAAGAAAAAAACCCCTGATATCTACAGCTTGGAATAAACTGGAAGACTTTTAAAGTCCTCACCAACTGCAAAAGTCTCAGCTTCACACATTTAAAGACCAACTTTTGCTGATTTAAGTCGTAGACCAGGACACACTGGTTATGACTGCAGCCATAGATGGTCAATAACCTGATTAAAGGTGAATATTCAAATTAAGGTGATAGTTTACAAGACTCGCTGGAAAGTCGAATTGTGGAACGGAAGTTACATTGAGTGCAACCCCACTTCCGACATTTTGCTAGAGACTTTTCGGAAAAACTGTCTTTCTGTTTCTTTGGTATGTCAAAAACATATCAAGCTAGGAGCATCCGGGTAGCATGGTGGTCTGTTCCGTTGCCTACCAACACAGGGATTGCTGGATCAAATCCAAGCATTACCTCCGGCTTGGTCGGACATCCCTACGGACACAATTGGCTGTGTCTGCAGGTGGGAAGCCGGATGTGGCTATGTGTCCTGGTCGCTGCACTAGCACCTTCTCTGGTCGGTCCGGGAGCCTGTTCTGAGAGAGGGGGAACTGGGAGGAATAGTGTGATCTTCCCACGCGCTACATCCCCCTGGCGAAACGCCTCACTGTCAGGTGAAAAGAAGCCGCTGGCGACTCCACATGTATCGGAGGAGACATGTGGTAGTCTGCAGCCCTCCCCGGATCGGCAGAGGGGGTGGAGCCGCGACTGGGATGGCTCAGAAGAGTGGGGTAATTCGCTGGATACAATTGAGGAGAAAAGGGGGGGAATCCAAAAAAAAACAAAAACAAACATATTAAGCTCCTTTATTTATTGAGCATAAAAATTGTTTCAGTTTCACTCCAGAAGTGAGATGTTTTACTGCTGCTTAAAACATAGGAGACAGTACACACTTGTATTGCTGAGGCACTCGCTAACATGATTGGTATCCAAAGATTAAGAAAAGGAAGCCGTACACCTATTTCATCCTGAAGAATATTTTGAACAAGGCAACTTAGTTTACCAAAGCGCTGATTAATAAATGTGTGCATCGGAGTTATTAATGTGCAGCTTCCTTTTCTTGAGCTTTGCTTACTGCCGCTCACCATACTGTCTTTTGTCCATCACAGGGGTTCCCAAACTTTTTTATGCAGTGACCCTCCTCTGGAGATACTTTTTGTCCTGGGACCTACTAATATTTTGTGCAGTAAACTGAGCAATACATTCTCATGACCTGCCAAAGAGCCAGATAGAAAACAATCCTTTCTATTAATCAATACAGTATTCCCCTTTTCAGTGTTCAGTCATGGCCTTCTAATGATCAGCCGAAACAAGGCATGTCAACATTAATCATTTTAATTATATTTTTTAATATAATTAAATTAATGCATTGTTCACATTTACTCAAAAGGTATGAAAATAAAACTTTTCTTTCTCTTTTTATTCAAATAATGAAACAAAATGTGTCCATTGGGTACATGCTGTGACCCAACCGCCACCCTACTGCGGCCCCCTTATGGGTCACAACCCAGAGTTTGAAAACAGCTGGTCTCTCTTTCCCAGATTAAGAATCACTATGTGCACAATCAAGGTGTACACAGAGCAGAGTAAATTGAATGACTGATGATAAATCTAGCTCCGTTAATTGCATTATGCGTTGTTTCAGACCTTAATTTGATTGAGATAGTTCAATTAAGGTGTTTACATGGCAGCTACAATCAATTTACTGCCTAAATCTGATTAAAACAAATTTTAGACTTGCATGTAAACACATCGATAGAGACGCACACACTTGCTGATGAGCTCAGATTTGAGTCCAGATTGCAGTTGTATAAATGTGAATGTGTTTGATGTGACGGCTCTGACTGGTCGAAGATCAAGAGGTGGGCCATTTGAATCTTAAAACCTCGCACACCACAAGAATATGTGTGCTGACTGCCCACAGTGACCTGCCCTAATTTGTGCAAACCAGTGAAGACTCACAACAATCTTGAAGAATCAGTTACCATAGCCAAATCAGGATCACAATCGGCCTTCTAATCGTCTAACATGTTCCTGGCTTAAGTAAGACCTGAAGACTGACATCCACGCAATACAGTATGCATTACTTTAACCCCTTTGGTGCTGCAGGACATCGGAGAGGTCACATGTTAACACAGTTTAAATGGACAACCTGTTGAGTGTGAAAATTTCTGGGCCAAAGTGAACAGAAGGGATTCAAATTCGTAGAAGAACTCTAAATCCAACAATGGGGTGGGGTGGGGGTAAATCAAGAGCGGGGAAACAACGGGAGAGAGGTGGTTGAGAAGGAGGTTGCAGATAACCAGGAAATATAAGTGTGGGAGAGATATACCAAAAAAAAAAAAAAAAAAAAAAACGTGGAGGCAGCACAGAGGGAAAGGGGTCTGAGATGTGTGTGTGTGTGTGGGGGGGGGGGGGGGGTTGACAGGAGCAAAAAGGGGTGAAAATGGGTGAGGCAGAACTGGATGACGCTCGGAGAACTAAGACAGGGTGGCAGCTGGTGTCTGATCTACGGATCCACCACTACCTCCTCCCTCCATGTCCTGCTGCCTTCAACTCTGGTTTTATTACAGGGATTTACTAACCAACACCACTCCCCTTTCCCAAAGCAGGCGAGTAAAGGTAAATTGTAGAAAACTGTGGTCATGATGGGGGTGGGGGGTGGGGGGTGGGGGGGTGGTGGTGGTCGGGGGGGTTTGCTGGGCAAATGGAAGCATGTTGGAGAAGGGAAGGGATAACATGAAGGAGTTTGGGTAGGGTTGTTACCTGGTGGCTCACCAAACCAAAATCAGTGTTCATATGCAACACGTATTCAAATTCAAACATTACATTTCATCTCATAACTTAATATCTCCTGCCCATCTTTCTTTCCCATCTTTGCTGTCACATTCTACAGTATAGGTTTTGTAGATAGCGTCAAATATTTCCAATTTCCAACCCCTAAAAAAATCTAAAACAGAAAGCTGGAAAGGAATTTTTTAAGTGTTTATTATTCTATAACAGACAGCCTGGCTAAGCAGTCAAACTGTAGCCTGGATATGTCGGAAAATGAGAATCGACGTTACCGATGTTTGTGGCCATGGTATGACTGTAGGGTGAGTTGTACTAGGTGATGTTTCGTTTTCTGCGACGTTTGTTGATTTGCTGGCAGTCAGTATTTAATGGTGGGTTGTATTTGAGCTTAAAATTGTAGCCACTCTTTTGTAATGAATCTTGGGGGGGGGGGGGGGGGGGGTGGCTTCATTGAAGATGCAATATGTCCATAGAGAAAGCCGCCACCCACCCTCCATCTTGAAGAACATCCCAGAAAGCATTAATAGGAGACTCTCAAAATTATCCTCTAATGAGTCCATCTTCAATGAAGCTACACCCCTTATCAAGATGCATTACAAAAGAGTGGCTACAATTTTAAGCTCAAGTACAACCCACCATTAAATACTGACTGCCAGCAAATCAACAAACGTCGCAGAAAACAAAACATCACCTGGTACAACCCACCCTACAGTGATACCATGGCCACAAACATCTGTAAGCAGTTTTTTTGAACTTTTAGATAAGTGCTTTCCCCAAGACCATAAACTGAGGAAGATATTCAATAAGAACACCATCAAAATTAGTTACAGCTGCATGCCTAACATTCAACAAATAATATCATCCCACAACACAATAATCCCCCAACTGCAACTGCCGTGTGAATGACTCATGCCCCCTCGAAGGAAAATGCCAGACGAAGGGAGTTATCTACCAAGCTACGGTGATGAGAAATGACAATGGCAAAATAGAGACATACGTCGGCCTAACAAGAGGGAACATTCAAAAAGAGGTTTAATGCACACGTGTGTAGCTTTAGAAACAACCATTTAAAGGATGTAACATCTTTAAGCCGTTATATTTGGTCATTGGCAGACAGAAACATTAATTATTCAACTGGAAAATCCTCTCAAAGAACAGGGCATATTCAACCAGTAGTAAAATGTGCAATCTATGTCAAACAGAAAAATATTTTATCATTTGAAAACCACAAATGTCCATATTGAATAACAGGAATGAATTGGCCAGCAGTTGCAGACATAGATATAAGCACCTATTCTGTAATTATAAATAAATCATGCCAAAAGAGAAATACCCCCCCCCCCCAGACCGTTAGCGATCACGTGTTTTTGAATTTTTGAATGTTGCACCTCTCCCTTCCCTACTGGACGTTGCGCACATGATGTGCATGACAAGGCAATAAAGGGTATGTTCTTTCCCGAGTAGCTTTATTGACAGCTGATGATTGCTTATGGCATGAAACAGGCTTGTACTGTCTCGTAAAGAATTTACTTGACTCACTGGATTATTTTGCTCCTTATTTGCTGAGCAATTTCCCTACTGTTGAGTGTTTCTTTTAACAAAGTTTTATATATATTCATTCATTCATTCATCAGCTGCTTTTCCGGGGGCCGGGTCGTGGCGGCAGCAAGCTAAGTTGGGCACTCCAGACGTCCCTCTCCCCAGCACCGCCCTCCAGCTCCTCCTGGGGGATCCCAATGCGTTCCCAGACCAGATTGGACATGTAGTCCCTCCAGCGAGTTCTGGGTCTACCCCGGAGTCTCCTCCCAGTTGGCCGTGCCCAGTAAACCTCCAAAGGAAGGCGCCCAGGAGGCATCCTAATCAGATGCCTGAACCATCTCAACTGGCTCCTTTCGATGCGAAGGAGCAGCGGCTCTACTCCAAGCTCCCTCCAGATGTCCGAGCTCCTCATCCTATCTCTATGGCTGAGCCCAGACACCTTACGGAGGAAACTCATTTCAGCCGCTTGTATCCGCGATCACACCCTTTTGGTCACTACCCAAAGCTTATGACCATAGGTGAGGGTTGGAACGAAGATTGACTGGTAAATTGAGAGCTTTGCCTTCCGGCTCAGCTCCTTCTTCACCACAACGGTCCGGTACAACGTCCGCATTACTGCTGATGCTGCACCAATCCACCTGTCAATCTCCCGCTCCATCCTACCATCACTCGTGAACAAGACCCCGAGATACTTGAAGTCCTTCACTTGAGACAACAACTCATCATAT